>NW_006408560.1:8398836-8401653 GCF_000296735.1 Chrysochloris asiatica
AAAAAAAGTGGGGAGTAGTTAATCTTGCAGTCCAGGAACAGAGGCCCCTAGAACCATCAAGGGAGAAGAGCAGAGAAGCAGAGACACTAGAGATGGAGGCAGAAATAAGGGCATGGAGAAATAGAACTGCTAAGGACTCTAGAGTCATGGAAAGAGAAAGGCTGTGTGCTGGTGGCCAGGAGGCAGGCTTGCAGAATGTGCCATTTGATTGTTTAAATTATTACATATTCCTGAGTGTTTTTGTGTACATCTCCCCCCACCCACACTCAAAAAACCAAACAAACAAGAAACAGAGGAAATAGAAGCAAATACTGTTGAATGATGCTGCACAGAGGGAGATTGTAATCAGTGCAATGAAACGAGTGTAAAACTGATACTCCCCATGTAAACTATCACTCAGTTCACAATAAAAACTTAAAACAACAACAACAACAACTTACAGCTCTGGGGTAAAGTAAGTTTAAAATAAAATGCAATTAAAAGTGGAAAAAAAAGCCTTTGCATAGTAAATTAAGCACAAGTAAACATCTTTCAAGGAGTTCTGGTAGCGTAGTGGTTACAAATCGGGCTGCTAACCTCAAGGTCAGCAGTTCAAAACTACCAGCCATTCCATGGGAGAAAGATGAGGCTTTCTGCTCCAGTAAAGATTTATAGCCTCGGAAACCCTGTGCAGGGTCACTATGAGTCAGAACCGACTTCATAGTACTTAACAATAACAACAAAACATCTTTCTGGTAGTCTCTTCTTTTAGCCCAAATCCATCTGATATCAGCAGTGAGATCCCTAGGTTCCATGCCTCTTCTGAATCCAACCTGAGTTTCTGGCACTGTTGCAGCCGTTTTTGAATTATCTTCAGCAAAATTTGAATTGCATGTGATAGTAATGATACTGTTCAATGATATCTGCATTCTATTGGGTCAACTGTCTTTGGAACGGGCACAAATAAGGATCTCTTCCAATCAGTTGGCCAGGTAGCTGTTTTCCAAATTTCCTGGCATAGATGAATGAGTGCCTCCAATGCTGCATCAGTTTGTTGAAATATTTCAATATGTGTTCTGTCGATTCCTAGAACCTTGTGTGTTTTTTTGCCAATAACTTCAGTGTAGTTTAAACTTCTTCCTTCAGTACCATCGGTTCTTGATTATATGCTACCTCTTGAAATGGTTGAATATAGACCATTTCTTTTTGATACAGTGACTCTTGTATATCTTTCATCTTCTTTTTACATCATTTTGTCCATAGAATCCCTCAACATTGCAACTCAAGGATTGAATTTTTTCTTCAGTTCTTTTAGCTTGAGAAATGCTAATGGTTTTGTAACTCCAGGTCTTTGTGCATTTCATTATAATATTTGACTTTGAAGTTTTCTCTTCAGCTCTTTTACTTCCTCATTTCTTCTATTTACTTTAGTATCTCTATGTTAGAGCGTAAGTTTCAGAGTTTATTCTGACATCCATTCTGGTTTTTTCTTTCTTTCCTGTCATTTTAATGACCTTTTGCTTTCTTCCTGTATGATGTATGAGCTACGACTCCCACATGGTGGTGGTGGTGGCTGTGATCTACCGCATCCATCCCAACTCATAGCTACCCTGTATAGGCTTTCCAAGAAGCTGTAAATCTTTACAGAAGCAGAAAGCCTCATCTTTATCCTGAAAAGTGACTGGTAGGTTCGAACTATTGACCTTGCACAGTTAACAGTCCAGCCCATAACACCACATCGATGTTCCTTATTTTACTTTTTAAATTTTTCATAGCTTTAAATATGTCATAATTATCTTTTAAAATAATTGAAAGAAAGAGTTAAATCTCATCAAATAATTTAAATAATCCCTTTAGAAACACTTATTCTCCTTAGGAAAATGTTGTTATTAAGTGCCATTGAGTTGGTTCAGGTTCATAGTGACCCAATACAGGGTTTTGGAGGAGTGGCTGGTGAGTTTGAATTGCCAACCTTGTGGTTCAAACTGACCTTTCAGTGCTTATCCTACAGCACCACACTAGGACTCCTTTTTTTTTTTTTAAGGAAAATGTTGTTGTTGTTGTTAAGTGCCGTCGAGTCGGTTCCGACACATAGCGACCCTGTACAGGGTTTCCGAGGGTGTAAATCTTTACGGGAGTAGAAAGCCTCATCTTTCTCCTGCAGATCGGCTGGTAGTTTCGAACCGCTGACCTTAAGGTTCGCAGCCCGATTCGTAACCACTATACTACCGGAGCTCCTTAAGGAAAATAGTACCCACTTTTCACAGCATGCTCAGAGTTTTACCCTGGCCCCAGCTTTCCAAGTGTATCAGACAAACATGGTTTATGCAACCTTATTGCAAAGGATAAGAATCCAGAGACCCCCAAGTACAGTGTTCTTTGACTCCTCTGGCTTCTGGGCAGTGTCCCTTTGCTACCTGGCCACTGCTCGACCTGTTAGTATGTGCAGCTGAAATTTGTGGTTCAAGGTTGTGTGGGTATAACTTGTGATCTGGCTTACCTTAGATTGCTCAGGTCTCATTCAGTCTCCTCTCTATTCTCTGGCTCTCCAAGTCTTTTTGTCTATGGGGACCATTTGACCCTGACCCTAGAATGGTGGTCATTTTGCTCTACTAAGGTTACATCTTCCTGGGAATTCCTCAGCCGGAGTCTTAGCCACTGTGGCTCCCATTGATCCCACCTCAGAAAAACTAGTCCTGAGAACTTCCAGTCTGACCACACTCCACTCACCACTTTTATTTGATGTGCTATACTGTAGGAAGGAGCTCTGGTAGAGTAGTGGTTATGAATCGGCCTGTGAACCGCAAGGTCAGCAGTTCGAAACTACCAGCTGTTCCG
>NW_006408560.1:8402433-8420600 GCF_000296735.1 Chrysochloris asiatica
CTCCGCGGGAGAAAGATGAGGCTTTCTACTCCCGTAAAGATTTACACCCTCGGAAACCCTATACAGGGTCGCTATGGGTTGGAACCGACTCGATGGCACATAACAACAACAACAACATGCTAACTAACTACGACCTCTACTAACCTGAGACCAGAGACCCAAATACCACTACTGACCACTCTGAGAGGGATCATAACAGAAGATCCTGGACAGTGTGGGAGAAAAATGTAGGACAAAATTTTAAAATCATAAAAAAAAGACCAGACTCACTGGTTTGACAGAGACTAGTGGAACCCCCCAAGGAGCCCTGATGGTGTGGTGGGTTATGTGTTGGGCTGCTAACCCTAAGGTCAGAAGTTCAAATCCACCAGCCGCTCCATGGGAGAAAGATGAGGCTTTCTGCTCCTGTTAAGATTTACAGCCTCGGAGACCCTGTACCAGGTCACTATGAGTCAGCACCAACCCAACAGTACTGAGCAGCAGCAGCAGACTACGGTCCTTAGACATCTTTCAAGCCTATAACTGAACCCACTCCCATGGATCAACTTTCATCTTAACAATGTTGTTGTTAAATGCCGTTGAGTCGGTTCCAACCCCTAGCCACCCTGTATAGGATTTCGGAGGAGTGACTGGTGTGTTTGAACCATCGACCTTGCAGTTCAAATGGATGACTTGTGGTCAAGTGCTTATCCTACAGCGCCACATCAGGACTCCCGGCTTGACAACAGACAGACTTCTAAAGTGAACAAAAGCCTATGTGTGGAATGTACTCTTCAGAATAATCAACCATAGGAAACCAAAATGGCAGCATATGTCCAAAAACAAAGCTCAGAAGGCAGGAAAGAAAGAGCAATAGAAATGGAGAACCCAGGGAGGAAGTAGGAAGAGAAGTGTTACATTGAAGGGATTGTAATTAATATCCTGAAACAAAATGGGTACAAATTGTTGAATGGAAACCTAATTTGCTCTGCAAACTTTTACTTTTCTAATTGAATTAAAATTCTCCCCATCTCCCGTTCCTCTCTTTCATAGATAGCCAACAACTGCTCATTGATTTTCCTATGCTACACTCTAAGATTTCTTGTCAGAGTTGCTACTCAAAATATTGACTAGTATACTGATCCATGATGTAAGTGCTGAATAGGTAAAAAAAAGAAAACTAATCAAATATGTTCATAGTGCTTGCTTTCCCTCTGTCCCACAACACACATTTGTGCAACACTGTGAACACTTTACCCAGGGCAGCCTGAGAGTTGTTCTCCTCTCTCAGTACATGTTCACAATTGCCCTCTTCTGCAGAGTAAGTGAGGTCTGTGGAGTGTGTCTGGTGTACTACAGACGCTGGTTAACAAGGAACATAAAATACTATTTCTCACTGATAGTACAACTGCCTTTTAGTCAGGAGGACCTTACTCAGTCAGGACTGAACAAAAGTAGTTGAATAAAAGTCAAAAGAAGAGTCCTAACACCCTGTGAAAGATCCTGTCAAGTCTGTCTGTACACTGAGAGGCAGGGAAATTGTATGGGACTCTCCTGTCAGACCTAAATTTACATCTTGCATAATCGCTAATTAGCACATTACTTAATCTCATCTAAGCCTGAGTTATAAGGAGTACTGGTAGCATAGTAGTTACGAATTGGGTGCTAACCTCAAGGTCAGCAGTTAGAAACTACCAGCTGTTCTGTGGGAGAAAGAGGAGGCTTTCTGCTCCCGTAAAGATTTACAACCTTGAAAACCCTGTACAGGGTCGCTATGGGTGGGAACGGACCCCACAGCACACCAGCACCACCACCACCCAGCCTCAGTTATGAGATAGGGTTATTGAAAGGATTCAATGGTCTAATATGCATAAGATGTTTCCAACAGAAAAGTGATGAATAAATGTTAGTAACGTTGTTGTTGTTGGTATGTACCGTGGAGTTGGTTCTGACTCATAGCAACCCTACATAGGCTTTCTGAGGCTGTAAATCTTTACTACGGTAGCAAAAAGCCTCATCTTTCTCCAGCGGAACTGCGGGTAGTTTCAAACTGCTGACCTTGCGGTTCGCAGCCCGATTCATAACCACCACGCTACTGTAATTAATTAATAGGAGTCCTGGTCTTTAACCCACACATACACATGGGTTTTGTGATCCAAATGTTGAACTAATAAAGAGGCAGGAACAACGAGAGGGAAGGAGACTTGTGAGGTAGAAAATTCAGCCACAAGTTGCAGCCCTCATTAGCACTAAAGACAGCTTCTCTTACTAGGTTGTTGTTGTTGTGATGTGCCGTGGAATCGGTTCCGACTCATAGCGACCCTGCACAGGGTTTCCAAGGAGCAGAACGCCTCATCTTTCTCCCGCCGAGCAGCTAGTAGTTTCAAACTGCTGACCTTGAGGTTCACAGCTCAATTCGTAACCACTAAGCTACCAGAGCTCCTTACTAGGAGACAAAGTCAAATTCAAGCACATTAGCCTTTCCTATTACCTATTGTTATTGCTGTTAAGTGCTGTCAGTTCTGACTCACAGCGACCCTGTGTAGGGTTTCCAAGAAGCAGCTGGTGGGCTTGAACCACCGACTCCATAATTAGCAGTTAGTGCTTATCCTACAGTGCCACCACAGGATTTCTCTATTACCTATAAAGGAGGATGAAGTTTTTTAATAATGAAGGAAAAGAGGCAAAGAAATTAAAAAAATGTTAAATAAATTAGTTTCCACCACCTTGAGACAAAAAAAAACACCTAAATGGTGCCAGGCTACTACTACCGACTGCTCTGAAAGGAATCACATTAGAAGGCCTTGATAGAGTGGGAGAAAAGGTGGAAGAAAAGTCAAAATCACACACACAAAAAGACCAGGCTTACTGGTCAGATACACACTGGTTGAACCTGGTCATCTTTAAGGTCTGGGACTGAATTCACTCATGTGGCTCAAATTCCAGGCAATCAATACATAGGCATATTGGGGGGACAACAAAGTTAGTGAGGTACACACACCATAGGAGGATCAATCATTCAAGATCAAAAGGTCAACATTTACTCAAGGACAAAGTTCAGAAAGGTGGGGAAAGGAGGAGGAATGAAATAAGAACCACAGGGAGAAAGTGGGATAACTGATGTTACATTGAGGGGATGGCAACCATTGAGAAGAAAAAAAGTGCATGATTTTGTTGGATGTAAAACTGATGATCTGTTTTGTAAGCCTTCACTCAATTCACAATAACAAGGTAATTGATATATAAGCAAAACAGATCCACAGGGGTGCTTGGTTACATACATTCCAGTAACCACACTGGAAACAGCCCTTTTAGACACACTGGGGAAATGCCCACAGCTTGGGATGAAAAGTAAAGGGGAAGCAATTGAGAAAAGACAAGGAGAGTTTGCAGAGTTGCCTTCATACTGTAAGTAGTAACTTCCTTTACTTAGATAATACCTTCAAAGAGACAAATTATTTACAAATCATTGATAGCAAATGTTGAGATACCAGGAAGAAAAGATAATAAGCAAGAAAATAATTAAGAGTATGCACTAACCTTTAAATGAAATACTGTCTAAATACGTTGTTGTTAAGTGCCATCCAGTTGATTCTGACTCATAGTGACCTTGACCTGTACAGGGTTTCTGGAGAAGCAGCTGATGGGTTTGAATTGCCAACCTTGTCGTTTACAGTCCAGTACTGATCCACCGGAAGTTTAAGTCTAGAAAAATTAATTAAATTACTTTCAAATCTTGCCAATCCGAAAATAATTTCACTGCTTTTCTCACATTTTTTACATCAATTCACAATAAGAAATATATTCTACATCTCAATTCGGCACATCCACAAACATACACACAATTCAGCAGTCTTTCATGAAATACATTTCATGAAACGTGTTTCATGAAAGAATGCTGACCCTTACTATACATTTTATATACTTACTATACCTTTTCTTTCTTCTTCTTCTTTTTTTAAAAAAATTTCCTTCTCTCTTTGTATCTCTCCTTGTCAAACAGATTTTGCCACCACAGTTTGAATAATACTGGTCTAGCAGGTTTTCCTAATCTAAATATTTCCATTGGCTAGTTTACTTCTTCAGAATATGGATAGAATTCAGCAAACTACCTATAAGAGCAGTTTCTGGGTTTGGCTTTTGTCTCTAGGATTTAAGAAATCATTTTCAGAGAAACTTGGTTTCCCTATTAAGTGAATAAGGACTTGCGGACCTGGAAGGGAAGAGGCGCTAGATAAACACATGAACAAGAAGAACTGCAACGTCCACTAGACAAGAACCATTTGTCTAGTGGAATCTACTTTGTATCAATTTTTAAAAAATCTCCATCTTAGATGTGTAGCATCATCTTGCACCTTGGACAATAAACCCAACAATCAACACTCTGCCTTTGGGGCCGGATTATTCATTTTCATGGAAGTGAGACCATTATTAGCATTATTATTATTTTAATCAGCACTCGCGGTTCTCCCCTGTCGCCTTAGTCCTTCTCGGGCCTCGGATAACTTTTCCCTCCAGTTTTGTGGAAGGCTACATTAAGAGAAAATAGTCCCTAACGTCTAGAAACTTTTCAGGGGAAAAGAGGACGTTTGACGCGCGGGTGGTGGATGGGGGGCCCGGGCTGGGGAGCGGGAACTGCGAAAGCCTAGGGCGGGGCGGCGCGTTGTCCTGCGAAGGCCACGGGGCGGTGGGGGCGGGACCGGGCGGGGAAGAAGGGCTAGCGGGAGAGGGAGGCAGCGGGAAAGAAAGCCGTGAAGTCTGGGAAGGGCAGCGCCCGCCCTGCGCACCAGTGGTGCCCGCCGCCCCGGAGGGAGCGCTGGAGGCGGCGAATTGAGAATGTGCTCCGAGGTCTCCCGCACACTGGAGTGGGTTTGGGTTTTCAAGAACCGTCTTTCCTTGTTAATAGTTTCTTTTTGTCATCATGATCTCTTGGCCTCAGACTGCGTTAAGGAAGCCATATTAAGAGTGCAGAAAATGAGCTGACCTGGAATGAAGAAAAAAAAGCGATTTTAATTCTTATGTGTGTGTGTGGTTTTTTTTTTCCTTACTTCCTTTTTCCCTGTCCAATTTAGATGTAAATTACATTTTGATAGGCCCTAAAATCAGGTTATGTCTTCTGCTCTCATTTAACACTAGAATAAGATTTGGCTTCATAGTGATTTTGTCAAATGGAGGCTGTTTCCCCAAAACATCACCCTGGTAAGTCATGAATATTTCCATGGATGATGGCTTTGAATTTTTTTCTTATTAATTTCTATACCTAGCTCAGCCCAGGTTCAATACAGGTTATTTTTAAACCTCTCAATGGTAGGTAACATTCTAATGGCAGTGCTGATTGATCCAGACTTAGAAATTTTTGCTTTATTGCTACATGCATCATAAGTATTTTCTGCCATGATTTTTTAAAGTGTCGATTCAAACAGCCTCTCTTCTCTCTTTGGTTGGCTCTGCTAAACCTTTGGGGAGTATTTACTCGCAGTTCAGGACATACTAAGAGAATCATGATTCCAGCCCCAAGAGGCTTTAATGTATTTAACGTAAATAATATAAAACGTAAAGGGAACCCTGAAGGAGCAAATGATTAATGCATTGGGCTGTTATGGAAAGGTTGAGTCCACCCAGAGGCAGGCACCTCAGAAGAAAGACCTGGCCATCTACTTCCAAAATATCAGCCATTGAAACTTGATGGGGCACAACTCTACTCTGAAACATATGTTGTTGTTGTTGTTAAGTGCTGTCTAATGGGTTCAAGTCATAATGACACTGTGTATGGTTTCCAAGGAGCAGCTGGTGGGTTTGAACCACTCACCTTCCAGTTAACAGTCACACCAGAAGAACTCCAATAGGGTTGGGAATTGACTCAATGGCAGCTGGTTTTGTATAACATAAAGCCTGTTTTTAAGCAATCTGACATACATTTTGATTTCATTAGAAACAGTGCTTAGGATTTAGTATACATATTGTTGTTTTTAGCGCCATCGAATTGATTCCAATTCATGGCGACCCAGTATAGGTTTCCAAGGAGCAACTGGTGAGTTTGAACCGTCGTCCTTGTGGTTCAAACTGGCCTTGCGGTTCTGCGTTTATCCTACAGTGCCACAGCAGGACTCTTAGTGTACGTATGTTGTAAGTACTGTTGAGTTGGTTGTGACCCTGTATAGGGTTTCCGAGGAGCGGCTGGTGGTTTGGACCACTGCTCTTGCAGCTCAAACTGACCTTGCAGTCCAGTGCATTATTCTGCGGCACCACACCAGGACTCCATAGTATACACATAGTCTATGCCATTTTATACACAAAACAGCTTACTTGCAGTGTTGTGCATTTAAAAGTCCTGGGACCCTGGTATGGTGCTGTGGGCTAATGTGCTGGACTGCAAAGTCATTGGAACTGCAAGTTCGGCAGTTCAGGCTCACCAGCCACTCCTCGGAAACAGGGTCACTATGGGTCAGAACTGACTCCTTAACAACTAGTAACAGCTTACCAGCTGCTCCCTGGAAACCCTATTACAGGGTCACTATGGGTCGGAACAAACTTGAAGGCACATAACAACAAGGGTATAATCCTATGGAGTCCTGGTGTGGTGCTGTAGAGTAAGCACTGGACCACAAGGTCAGTTTGAACCACAAGGTTGGTGATTCAAACCCACCAGCTTCTCCTTGGATACCTTATACAGGGTAGCTATGAGTGGGAACTGACTTGATGGCACTTAACAACAACAAGGAAGGATATAGTCCTGGTGTGGATCTGTAGGATAAGCACTGGACTGCTAACCACAAGGTCAGCAGTTCAAACCCAACAGCTGCTCTTTGGAAACCCTATATAGGTCACTATGACTCAGAACCAATTCATGGCAGCTACCAACAAGAAATAGAAGGAGACTTGGTGGCACTGTAGAATAAGTGGTGGTGGTGGTTATGTGCCATGAAGTTGGTTCCGACTCATAGAGACCCTGTACAGGGTTTCCAAGGCTGTCGATCTTTACGGGAGCAGAAAGCCTCATCTTTCTCCTGCAGAACAGCTGGTAGTTTCAAACTGCTGACCTTGCGGTTCACAGCCCGATTCATAACCACTACGCTACCAGACTGGACTGCTAACCACAAGGTCAGCAGTTCAGACCCACCAATCTTTCCAAAAGTATGCTCTAGTAAAAATTTATGGTCTTGGAAACCCTTTGTAGAGTCACTATGAGTTGAAATTTGCTTGACTCTACCGATCCTGTTTAGGGTTTCTGAGGCTGTAAATCTTTGTTGGAGCAGAAAGCCTCATCTTTGTCCTGCAGAGTGTCTGGTGGGTTCAAACTAAAGACCTTGTGGGTCTAAGTTCTGTGCTTATCTTACAGAGCAGCCACACTCCCTAAGGCTATAATAGAGACTCACTAAGTGATAGCTGCTGTGGCACTTCAGGATCAGCACTAGATTGCAAACTACAAAATCCTCAGTTCAAACCCACTAGCTGCTCCTTGGAAATCCTGTACAGGGACACTGAGTGGAACGGACTCAACAGCATTTAACAGCAGCAGCTGCAACAGCAGCAGCAGGAGGAGCAGCAGCAAATGACAGGTATTAGCATTACTTACCGTGATACCTTCCAAAGTGCTTTACACATGACAAACATGGTTAAATGAATGAGTGTGCCACATCCCAAATTATACACAGGGAAAATGCTAGTAAGGAGACCCTTTAGCACGATGACCTCATCAGTCAAGCTTAATGTGGAGGTGTTCATTTTTTTTTTACCAGATGCACATTCACTTGACCTTGGAATATGGACCACTTAAAAAAAATTTTAGGGGGAAAAATGTGTGCCAAGCTAGTAGGGCCTCACCTCTTTTAAGAATGAAGCTTGAGAAATTTGTTTGAATATGAAAAAGCTAAGCTCACTTGACACAGATGGGGGGAAAAGGTTTCTCTATGTGTTATTCAGGTATTCATGTCAAAAAAGATTAGTGGGACCCAGATTCTATGACATCATTCATTAGGAGAGTTTCTGCTGGGAGCTCTGCGAGTCACATGATTCCATGTGAATTGATTAAAATGGAATTTTCTTTGTGTTTCTGCCCTTAGCCATATTCAATTTTTAGTATGTTTGAGAATGGCTGCAGCAGAACATGGAGATCTAGTTTATTTTAATAATGTAAAATTACTAAGCTGCAGAAACTTATTGAAGAGATTTACTGAGCTGTTTCCTTAAAGACTTTAGTGAATTAATTAGAAAGGTTCTGAGAAATACAACATGCCAGGTTCAGAAGATTGTACTTTCTTACTGATGTGACATGACAGCTGAGCACAGTGCATGGAAAGCTGCAGGGGAAGAAGGCAAGAGCAGTGCTTTTTTGTTCAAAGACATGCGGGTATCCACACTAGAACTGGCCATAACAATGGAGTTAGCTGAGCGCTGTACTGGTTTTCTCTAGCTCAAGCATCCCAAGTGCAGTAGAAGCAGGGACTTTGATAAAGTGCTGAGCTGCTTGGTGGAAATGAAGTCACAACTTCCAAAGAGATTCACAGATTTTGATATGCAGGTTTCATGTCTTTGAATGCAAATCTTAAGATGATTCTCAGTTGTCAAGTCTTATCTGTACTACCAAGTTTCCAGAGTGATCACATGAGCTGAAAGTAAACTATACTCATAAGAAGACAAACTATCCCTGGAATTTTAGGTCTAAGTAGATGGATCACAGATTTCGTCAAAAAATGGGGCCAAATTCTGGGCAGTGTTTTTGTCTAGCTTGTTGAGAAAGTGCATTCTTTTCCATGACGAAACTGAAAGTCATCATTATTATATACCTATAGTCAGAAATTGAATGTGTCCTGGCTGGATATAATTTAGCTATTCATTCAACATATGTTTATTGAGACTCGATGGCACTTACCAACAACAGGCCTTGGAGATACTTCATTTATAGTCTAGAGCAACACTGTCCAATAGAAATAAAATGCAAGCCACCTATGTAACTTAAAATTTTCTAGAAGCCATAGTTAAAAAGTACAAAGAAGTACAGATAAAGCTGACTTTAATAATGTATTTTATTTAACCAAATATTGTAGTGTGACACTGTAAAATAAGCATTTGACTGCAAGGTTGGTTTGAACCTCAAGGTTAGAGGTTCAAACTCATCAGCTGCTCCTTGGAAACCCTATACAGAGTTGTTATGAGTTGGAACCAACTGACAGCACTTAACAACAGCCAAATATCATTTCAACATGTAATCAACATATAATTATTAATAAATAAAAGTTTGCATTATTTTTCAAGTTAAGTCTTTGAAACTCAATGTGTATTTTATATCTTATAGTTTACATCTTAATTTGCACTAGTTATATTGCAAATCCTTGGGAGAAAGACGAGTCTCTCTGCTCTAGTAAACCCCATACAGGGTCTTTAGGAGTCAGAACTGATTGGGTGGCACATAACCACCACCACCAACACCACATTTCAAATACTCAAATGCACATATGACCATACTGGACAACCCAAGTCTAGAGAGAAATACAAACAAGTCAATAGACAATTTCAATTCAGTGTAATAAAGAGAGAAATATAAGGTAGATTGAAAAGGGCTTGTTGTTGTTGGTAAGTGCTGTCAAGTCAGTTCTGATTTATAGTGACCCTGTTTAGAGTTCCCAAGGAGTAACTGGTGGGTTTGAACCACCAAACTTGTGGTTAGCAGTCCAGCGCTTATCCTACAATACCACACCAGGACTCT
Organism: Chrysochloris asiatica; assembly: GCF_000296735.1. Classification (NCBI taxonomy): domain Eukaryota; kingdom Metazoa; phylum Chordata; class Mammalia; order Afrosoricida; family Chrysochloridae; genus Chrysochloris; species Chrysochloris asiatica. Next base: position 8,412,119 of record NW_006408560.1, read on the forward strand.
GTAAGAAGGGCTAACTCTTTTCAATGCTTCCTTCTAAAACTCACTTCATTCTGTCTGTTTTTCTGCATCCGTCCAGTTAACATCTAATCCAAGCCAGCATCATCTCTCTCCTAGACTTCCATAATAAACCAAAAAAGCAAACACACTGCTATCAAGTTGATTCTGACTTACAGTGACTTGATATAGAATTTCTGAGACTGTAAATATTTACTAGAGCAGAGAATCTCTTTATTCTCCTGCCAAATGGTTGATGGGTTTGAACCACCAACCTTGTGGATAGTAGCCCATCTCTTATCCCACACTGCCTCCAGGCCAGGGCCCCTTAGACATCCCTGATAGCCTCTAAAGTTATCTACTGCACCATCCATGTTCTTCTTTGCAACTAGAATGATCTTTTAAAACTGCACCACATGGACCACTTACAACAAAGATACAAGAGACCAAATGAAACAGACAGATGAAAATTCTGCAAAGGTTAGATAAACGGATTGAGTATTTGCTGGGAGAGGAAACTGAGCAGGGATAATGAGAGAGGGAGACTGATTGGTGGACAGCTGGCCATACATGGAACAACCATCTTGAACTTTTGTGAGTAGCTTTGTCAACAGATGGTGGGCCTGGCAGATCAAATTCACATAGGCAAGGGGAAGGCGTGATTCCTTCTTTTACTCCATGCTCCCTTGGTAACCAGAGGTGTGGTCAGCTCCCACCCTCGTCAACCCCCAGCATAGACCTTCCTCTCCAGGAGCTCTGAGTCATGCCAATGTGATGTGGGGGCCACCTTCCTATCTCACACAGCCATGGTTCAGAACTCCTGGAAAGCAGGGTCTGGCTGAGGGTTGTTTATTCTGTTTTGTTTTCTTGTGTGTGAGAGGGAGAGGGGTTTTCTCTTCCCATCTGACAGGAGTCAGCAACTGTGCCTGTACAGCCCAGTCACTACCTTGCTCTCTGCAGCTACACCTACTGGGCAAGAGCCAGTACCAACTTCTAGACCACCTGATCAACTATACACAGCAGCCAGCACAAGCCAAACTCTTCCTAAACTGAGGTGCACCAATGGTGAACGAAAATGGAATAGACACTTCATTCTCTAGCTACATCCATGAGACAGTTGGTGAGAACCTAAGAACATGCCAACATACACTCATCAAATATAACAACCCCACAATTCCCTGAAGACAACAGACAATTTTAACTCACCTGAAGAAACAGGAGAGAATGGCTCAAACAAATGACCAAGATGCAGTCAGAAAACATTTCTGAGAAAGAAAAGGTAATTGAACTAACTGAAAAAGAATTCAAAAATGCTATTTAGATACCTTCAAAGAACTGACAGAAAGATTGAGAAAAGTAGTGACAATACAGAAAAAAATTGAGAATTAATGAAAACACTACAAGAACAAGCATATAAAATAAATGCAAATTTTGAAACAATACAAACCTATCATTAGAAATCTAGAAGATTAATACTAAGATCTCAGAAATGGACAGTACATTGAAAGGACAAAGGAGTAAATTCAAAGCAATGGAAGCCTGAATTAGTGAACCTGAAGATGAATCTCTTAATACTAGTATGCTAGGAGAACAATCAGAAAAAAAGAAGGTAAAAATCCAAAGAAAGACCAAAAGTTATGCAGGACACCATGAATAGGAACAACTTTCAGGTGATCGGAATTCCAGAACAGGAAGAGACAAACACAGAGAAAATTGTTGAGTTGTTGGAAGAAAACTTCCCTAACATCATGAAAGATGAGAAGATCAGTATACAAAAAGCTGAACCAATCCCAGACAGGTTATATCACAAAAGAAAATCACCAAGACATATCATAATCAAACTTTCCAAAACCAAAGACAAGGAAAGAATCCTGAGAGTAGCTCAGAAAATACAAAAAGTTACCTACAAACGAGAGCCAATAAGACTAAGCTCTGCTTTCTCAGCAGAAACCAGGCAGACAATACTGCAATGGGATGTCATATACAAATCTGAAAAAAAATTGCCAACAAAGGATCATATATACAGCAAAGCTCTCCTCTAAATATGGTGGTGAAATTAAGATGTTTCCTGATAAACAGAAATTAAAGTAATTTGTAATGACCAGACCAACTTCACAAAAAATATTTTCATAATGCTAGGGAAGTTTTCTTTCAACAACTCTTGGACAATTTTCTTTGAACTGAGAACCAACAACAGCAGACAACAACTGAGATGTACCCTATATGACAAAACCATCCAGAACTCAATCTGAATATAAAAGTGTTTAAAATAAAACAAACTTACAAGACTGAAAATAGGGAACCAAAGATATCTATTCATAATGAAGTCAACTACAAAGCAAAAAGAGGGAAGAGTGTAGATACAGAACTTCCAAATGGCCAGAAAGTCAAGCAGATTTCAATATAAAACAGACTATTTCAGCAAGGGGAAATTAATAATTTATAAGATAACCTTAAAGAAAATTAATATACCTGCATATCAAAATAAAAAAGAGGAAAATCAGAAAAATTTAGTAAATATTTACATAACAGAAAGGAAAAGGAAACCCACGAACAAAATGTACTCAATGTAGAAAATTATGTTGAACAAAGAAACCAGCAACACCACACAAAAAAAACCTCACAGCAAAATGACAGTAATCAATTCATATCTATTGATAATTATACTGAATGTAAATGAATTAAATATTCCAGTCAAGAGACATAGAGAACAGAATGGATAAGAAAACAGTATATCCTTCAATATGCTGTCTACATGAGACACACAAAATGATGGAGACAGCCTAAATGCCCATCAACAGAAGAAGAATGGTTAAACAAATTTTGGTACATATGCACAATGGAATACTACACAATGTTGAAGAATAACAAAGAATCTATGAAACACCTCACAACATGAATGAACCTGGAGGGCAGTATGCTGAGTGAAATTAGTCAATAACAAAAGAATATCTCGTAAGAGATCAATGTTGTGAAAATTTAAGAAAAGGTTTTTTTGATAAAAGGAACAGTCTGTGATGCCTGGTGGGGAGTAGGAAAGGAAAATTATTCACGGGCTAGAGGCTAGACAGGGGTGTGGTGCTGTAGGATCAGCACTGGTCTGCAAACCACAGTCCAGTTGCTATGAGTCAGAACCGACTGGATGGCACTTAACAACAAAAACAAGAGGGTAAGGGTGCCATCAAGGCAAGTGGTCAGGTCCCCTCAAGGCAAACCTGCTTCCAAGACTGAAGCTCAAATGGAATACACTAGTAGGCATATGGTCCTGCTGCTGACCAGGTTGGTCACTGATAAGGGGAAGGGTGGAGGGGAACAGCAATGAACTAAGTCTGACCACATTCAATTGTTGTTGTTGTTAAGTGCTGTCGAGTCGATTCTGACCCATAGCGACCCTGTATAGCGTTTCCAAGGAGCAGCTGGTGAGCTTGAACCACCGACCTTGCAGTTCAAACGACTTTGCAATCTGACGCATTAGCCCACAATTCCACACCAGGACTCCTGTTAACCTGGATTGAGACCTAGTTAACCAGCAGTATGACGAGAACTGGGGACTCCTGGGCCCAGGGGCAGGGACATGGCCCCAGAGGACTAGAACTGAGTGAGAAGCATCCAGCTGATATAAAGTGAGGGGGAATGCCCACTCTTGCAGATAGTACCCATTTGACCTGGCATCAATGGCTGAATGATCAGAACACGACTAGAGGAAGAAAGAAGGGTGGGGGTGTGGGGGGGAAGTAACCCACTGTAAGTGGATGAACTTGACCTATGCTTGTGGAAGAAGTATGACAAAGGAGCAGACAAATCTCTACAGTGAGGATTATTCCCATCCCCTTGGACACATGGTCGACAGGGATGGGGAACTTAAACATTGGCTACCCAAAATGTGGGGGCTACAAAGGCAGGAAGTGACTGGCTTACAAGCTTTCCATAGGGAACCTTGTTCCAGAGCATACAGAGAAAGGTAGAATCTCCACTGAATTGTTTCTAACCTGTCTGGATGGGGTTGATAAAAGGTGAGGGGGGAAAGGACTCCTGTGGTTCAATAGGGAATGATTGCTATCAGGTCTGACAGTGAATGTTGGAAAGGTAAATGTAAATGTTTGGTAACAAAAGGAGGGGAGTGGCTGATTTTGCAATCCAGGAGGGAGATCCCTGGAACCATCAAGGGAGAAAAGTGAAGTGCAGTGCGAGGCAGTGACACTAGGGATGGAGGCAATGTGGACTCAGGGAGGGAGAGGAGTAGTGTGGTAGTGGCCAGCAGGCAGGGGTGGAGAGGGGAACAGTCATGTGGGATATACCCTTTGGGTGTTTGATGATGCATGCAGCAGATTGTGATCATTGCAATAAAACAAAATACAATAGGATGAATGTAAAGATAATGTTCACCCATGTAAACATAATTTACAATAAAAACTTTAAAAAAACCCAAGAGGGTAGATTCATATTAACATGAGTGATGGGACAGGTAATATACAAGAGGGAGGTTAGCAGAGGAAAGATGAAGGTAACAGGAGACACAGGGAGGAATACAATAGTTAAAGTGAATAAAGGTAAAAACTGGTAATCATGGAGGGGATTTGTTGAATGTGGAAATGATGATCTGCTATGTAAACCTTCACTCAATTCACAATTTAAAAAAATTTATTTTAATGCACATCTGAGAACTACCATATCACCCAGCAGTCCCAATCTTAGGTATATACCAAAAAAATTTGAAAGCCAACATGCAAACAGAAATCTGCACATCAATGTTCATTGCAACGCTTTTCACAAAAGCCAAAGGATGTAAGCAACTGAAATGTCCATCAACAGATGAATAGATAAACAAAATATGATATATACACAAAAGAAAAGATTACTCAGTCAAAAAAAGAAATGAACTTTTTTTTTTTACTTTTTATTGTGAATTGAGTAAAGGTTTACAGACAACAAATCACACAGATGTTTCATCTCAGTGATTGAGATGAACTCCTAATGCATATCACATGGTTAAACCTTGGAAGCATCAAACATAAATTGCAGAAGAACAAATCCTGTATAATCTGACTTATATTTGAAATAGACAAATATGTAGAAACCAAAGCTAATCCGTGGTTACCAGAGGTGGAAGGAAAGGGGAAAACAAAAGTCATTGCTTCTGAGGCTCTGTTACATTGTTGTTGTTTGTTGTAAAGTGCTGTTGAGTCAGTACCATTATATTGTTAGGTGCCATCAAGTTGGTTTCCACTCTAAGGGCAGGGTCCCTATGCACAATAGAACAAAACACTGAGGGTCCTGCACCATCCTTAAAATTGTTGTTGCATTTTTAGCTAATTGTTGCCATTATGTCAATTCATCTTTTTTGGGCATTCTGCTGTTTCCACTGACTCTTCACTATTCCAAGCATGAGGTCCTTTTCCAAGAACTGGTGCCTCCTGATAATATGTCCAAAGTACAAAAGACAAGTCTCACCATCCTCAATTCTAAGGAGCATTCTGGCTGTACTTCTTCCAACACAGGTTTGTTTGTTCTTCTAGCAGTCCATGGTAGTTTTAATATTCTTTGCCAACACCATAATTCAAGTGCTTTGATTCTTCTCCACTTTTCTTTATTCTCTGTCCAACTTTCATATGCAAATGAGGCAATTGAAAATACCATGGGTCAGAAACACCTTAATTTTCAAACTGACATCTTTGCTCTTGAACACTTTAAAAAGAGGTCTTGTGCAGGTGATTTGCCTAATGCAATCTGTTCTTTGATTTCTTGGCTGCTGCTTTCATGAATGTTAATTGTGGATCCAAGCAAATTGAAGTATTTGACAACTTTCTCCATTTATCATGATGTAGTAAGGATTTTTGTTTTCTTTACTTTGAGGTTCAATCCATATCTCAAGGCATACCTCAACTAAGGCTGTAGTCTTAGATCTGCATCAGCAAATATTTAAAGTTCTTTTTGCTTTCAGTAAGCAAGGTTGTGTCATCGGCATATGTAAGGTTGTTATTGGATCTACTTGCAATCCTATTGGCAACTTCTTCTTCATATAATCCAGCTTCTCAGATTATTTGCTCAACACACAAATTTAATAAATATGGTAAAAGGATACAATTTTGGCCCACATGTTTCCTGATTTGAAACCATTCAGTATCCCTTGTTTTGTTAGAACGACCACCTCTTGGTCTATGTTCCTCATGAGCACAATTAAGTGTTCTGGAGTACTCATTCTTCACAATGCTATCCATAGTTTGTCATTACCCACACAGTCAAATACCTTTGCAAAGTCAATAAAGCACAACTAAACATCTTTCTGGTATTCTCTGTTTTCAGCCAAGATCCATTTTACGTTGACAATGATATTCCTAGCTCCACGTCCTCTTCTGAATCTGGTTTGCATTTCTGTTGATGTACTGTTGCAGCCATTTTTGTATTGTACTCATTATTTGCATGTAATAATAATGATACTGTTAGATTATATTTGCATTCTCTTGGGTTACCTCTCTTTAATGGCCACAAATGTGGATCTCTTCCAATCAGATGGCCAAACTTCTTGGTATCCATGAGAGTGCACCTCCAGGGATATATCTGTTTGTTGAAATATTTTTATTGGTATTATGTCAATTTCTGGAACCTTGTTTTTTGCCAATGCTTTCTATGTAATTTGGACTTCTTCTTCCAAGACTATCAGTTCATTTTTTAAAAAAACTTCTTATTGTGAATCAACTTTACATTTAAAAAAATCATACACTTTGTTCCATCTCAATGATTACAATCCCTTCCCTGAAACAACTGTTATCCTCTTTCTTCCCTGTGGTTCCCCTTTTACATCTTATATTTCACAAATGAACAAAGAAAAACAATTGACACACACATGGTGGTGGATAAGGATCACTGGTAGCATAGTTGTTGCTAACTGGGCTGCTAATCTCAGTCAGGAGCTAGTAGTTTCCAACTGCTGACCTTGAGGTTAATAGCCTGATTTGTAACCACTATTCACTTAAATGTCCAAAAGACATATTCTGCAAGCCAGCCTTCTACTCCCAGGCACACACCCTTACTCAGGCTATGGGCCTCGAACCCACAGCTGCTCTGTCTCTCCAGGCCACTGCCTCTGCCACCATCTCTCCCGTCACTGCTTTTCTACACAGGGATCTCACACTCCACTCATGCTCTTCCTTCTAGACGGTCTGGGGATCATCTGCTCCTGAAATGAAAGAGAACTACTCCCCACTTTAAGTTACACATCTTCTATAATTACAGTTGTGACAATCAAAATTAATCCTGCTAAAAATTACTCATAATTGAACCATAAAATCCTATTGGCATCATTCCCCACTCCCTTTCATTAGACTCATCCGGAAAAGAGGAAAATTATTCAGCGGGGATCCTACACTTACCCTCCTTGTTCTGAAATTAAATACATCCATGAAAACTTGTAAGCCAGTTGGTGGTGGTTATGTGCCGTGGAGTCGATTCCGACTCATAGCAACCTTGTACAGGGTTTCCGAGGCTGTAAATCTTTACAAGAGCAGAAAGCCTCATCTTTCTCCCGTGAAATGACTAGTAGTTTTAAACCTTGAGGTTAGCAGCCTGATTCGTAACCTCTATGCTTACTGTTGTTGTTATGTGCTGTGGAGTCAGTTCCGACTCATAGCGACCCTGTACAAGGTTTCCGAAGCTGTAAATCTTTATGGGACTAGAAAGCTTCATCTTTCTCCCGCGAAACAACTGGTAGTTTCGAACTGCTGACCCTGAGGTTTAGCAGCCCAATTCGTAACCACTACACTAGTGCCCCTATTTTTGATAGCCAATGAATAAATTGCCCATCCCTATCAATCCAGTACACTGGAGACAAGCTTGTTCCTTGATAAGAAGAATCCTTCCATTTCAGTTGGAGTTTTGAGCAACTGCGTCCATATAAGCAAAAATCCAGTTCATCAAGTTGTAGCATCAAGTATCTATGCTATCTCCTCTGTACACAGGGTAGATAGGGACGGGCAACCCAGACATTGGCTACCTAAAATGAGAGGATGAAATGACTGGCTTACAAGGTTTCAAGAGGGAGTTAGTTTAAGAATGGGAAGATAGAGTCCCCAATGAATAGTTTTCATCTTGTTTAGATGGGTCTGGTAAAAAGAGTTGGGGATAAAATTCTTACAATTCATGCTAGCTTCAGCAGCACATATACTAAAAATTGGAACGATACAGAGAAGATTAGCATGGCCTCTGCGCAAGGATGACACGTAAATTCGTGAAACATTCCATATTTTTCACATTGCCCTGCAAACTACCCAAGAAGACTTTGCCACATTTGATTATATACTACGTATGGATGAAAGCAATCTAAGAGATTTGAATAGAAAAGGTAATCAAGTTAAAAACTGCAAAGCTAAAATTGAACTACTTGAAAGCTATGATCCACAAAAGCAACTTATTATTGAAGATCCTTATTATGGGAATGACTCTGACTTTGAGACTGTGTACCAGCAGTGTATTAGGTGCTGCAAAGCATTTT
>NW_006408560.1:8421398-8430722 GCF_000296735.1 Chrysochloris asiatica
AATATCAAACACATTTGTATTCACCTGGTTAGGTTCATCTCAGCCCTAGCCATCCAAGCTAGGTCAAATGGGTACCACCTGCAAGTTTGGGAGCTTACGTACCCCTCTCTGCACTTCAAACCAGCTGGTCACTTCACTCTCAGCCCTAGCCTCAAGGGGCTAGGTCAATTCCCATGGGCTTAGTAGTTCACACATCTCCCTAAACTTCAGACCAAGCAGACCTCTTCTCTCTCTCATATAAATGTCAATGGGTGCCAATGAAACATGGCCTAAGTCAGCCTGGATCTTCATTGCTGCCAGGTCCCCCACTTACACTCAAAAATAAAGCCAGGTGATCACCAGCAAGCATACTAGACTGCTCATGGGTTCTCTTTAACTTTCAGTCCTAGAAGGGGATTTTCCTTGAAGTACCATCTGTTCTTGATCATATGCTACCTCTTGAAATGTTTGAATATTGACCGTTTCTTTGTGATACAGTGACTCTGCGTATTCCTTCCATCTTTTTTTGATGCTTTCTACATAATTCAATATTTTATCCATGGAGTCCTTCAGTAGTGCCAATCAAGGCTTGAATTTTTTCTTCAGTTATTTCAGCTTGAAATATGCTGAGTGTGTTCTTCCCTTCTGATTTGCTAACTCTAGGTCTTTGCACATTTCATTGTAATACTTGAGTTAGTTTCCTCTAACTGCCCTTTGACAATTTCTGTTCAGCTCTTTTGCTTCATCATTATGTCCTGTTGCTTTAACTTCCCTTCGCTCAGGTCTCTTCCTGCATTCATTTTGGTCTTTTTTTTATTTTCTATATTTTTACTGACCTTATGTATGATATTTTTGATGCCATCCCACAGCTCTTCTGGTCTTTGGTCACTAGCATCTAATGCACCGAATCTATTCTTGAGATAGTCTCGAAATTCAGGTGGGATATATTCAAGACCATATTTTTGTTCCTGTGGACTTGTTTTCATTTTCTTCAGTTTCAGTCTGAACTTACATAAAAGCACTTGATGGTCTGTTCTATAATCAACCTTTTTTTACCTGATTATATTGAACTTCTCCACTGATGTAGTCAATTTGATTCCTGTGTATTCCATTAAATTAGGTCCAAGTGTACAGTTGTCTTTTATGTAAATGGGAACCGCAGGGAGGAAGCAGGATAACTGTTGTTGTATGAAGGAGAATGTAATCATTAAGACAAAATATATATATATGATTTGTTGAATGTAAAGCTGATGGTCTTGTCTGTAAACCTTCACTCAGTTCACATTAAAAAGTTTTGTTTTTTTTTTAAAATCAGACGAGCTTGACCTTTCATCAGGATTAAACAAAAACGCCTTTTTACTTCAGCATGGTCCTTCAATAACTTTTCTTGTGGATTGGAGCGTCTATTAAAAAAATACCTATTACCTTCTTTGGGAAAGCAAAACAGTCTCCCTTCACCATTTCATAGAGAAGAAAATAGCACCGTTATTCACACAGGATCATTTAGTGACTTGAAATAAAGCAGAAGAAACTAGGGACCTACCTATGGCCATTCTTAGGTAGACGCCAGCTGCCTCCTTTGCAATAGGGCAGTGAGACAAATTCAGTGTCTTTGGAGGTCAATAAAGAAATGAAATACCTAATTAAATAAATCTTCAGGGTGGTGGAAAGCTAATAGTTTCCTTATCTTTGCCTGCTTTTTTTTTTTTTTTTGAGGACCAGTTCTCTTGTTTGAAGCAATAGCCAATGGAGGCAATGGGCTGTTTTCTTTTAAGTCTGAAAAAATGGGTTATGATCCTTTTGCAAACTCATCTTTGTGTTTATGTGTCAGATGTGGACTACTCTGCCTCTTGCCAACACTGCCTTACCTCCAAGGAAAACAAGGAAAGATTCTGAATTCCCAAAGAAAGAAAGGAAGTTGTAGTTCATGTAGGATTTGATGTTGTCAAAACACAGTAGACACTAATCAAAACAAGTGAGAGAGGACTTTAAACTAGAAAACATATCTCTGTGCAGAAGAAATCTCCTTCCTCCCAAGTCTGGCTTGAGGGTGAACCTGATCCCAGAAAGGCTTGGACATTCAGATTCAGAATCAACAAACATTTGTTGAGTAGCTACTGCATACAAGGTAGCTCACTATAAATTTATTACACTATTATACCATTTTGATATTTGAACCTAAGAGAAACCAGCCTTTTCCTAAATGGAATCTTACCCTGAAGTGAGATCCTACAGAGTGAGGAGTACCTACAGAAATACTTTGTATGCCCTCACCTACTAGAACGTTTTTCCTATCTTGGACTATTGCTCCGTTAACTCCAGGAGTCTGTTCCCACATTTCGTCCTAACAGCTTGCTCCTAATCTCTCACTGCAAAAATTTACTGAGATTCTTAGCTACCTTTTGTCACTGGAAATGAACTCACACCCTGGCAAAACTTTCAGCCAAATAATAACACTTTAGAAAAATCAACAATTTGAGAAAAATAATACAAGCATGTTGTATTAATTAGGATAGACTCATTGCTATAATGCATTGTGTCCATGTTATTGTTGCTGTTAACTGCCATTGAATCAACTCCAACCCATAGTGACCCTGTACAGGGTTTCCAAGGAGCAGCTGGTGGGTTTGAACTGCAGACCTTTTTGGTCACAGCCGAGTGCTTATCCTACAGCACCACACCAGGAGTCTAAATGAGTCTATAATAGACCCAAATCAGAATGATGACTCAGGTTCAATGAAAGTTTATTTCTTACTTCTTGGGTGGGAGGACAGCTATTCAGGGACCTTCAAACTGTGACCTGACCCTAGTCTGTGGAGAACATTTTAATCTGAATTAATGAAGGTACAGAAATTGAGAGTAACCTTTTAGAAACTGTGGTATAATTAAACTATCTAATGTTTCTTCTTGAGTCCTGGTGTGGTGCTATGGGTTAATGCACCAGACTACAAAGCCTTTTGAATCACTAGGTTGGTGGTTCAAGCTCACCATCTGCTCCTTGGAAAACCTATACAGGGTCGCTATGGGTCAGAATCAACCAGACAGCACTCAACAACAACAACAACAAAAGTTTATTCTAGTCTGTAGCTCCCACAAAAAGCAATGTCTCTGCTCTGCTGGGTCTGGGGAAAGGAATCCTGGTAGTGCAGTGTGTGGGGCTGAAAACAACAAAGTCAGCAGTTTGAATCTACCAATTACTCTGTGGGAGAAAAATGAGGCTTTCTGCTCCATTGAAGATTTACAGCTTCAGAATCAGGACCATTGTGAATTGGAACCAGCTCACTGGCACACAGCAGCAGCAAGGTCTGAGTAAGAGAAGATGGGAGAAGATACGAATAGAATGACATGATTCAACTGGAAATGTCAGCAGAGTTCACTAGAAAAACTTGAAACTCTAGCATAGATATAAAATGAACTATTTCAGAAGCAGGAGGGGCTAGTTGGTACCATATGTTTACAGAAACTTTTATAGCAACTTTGATAATCTAACTGTAAAGTAAAATATATGGGCTTGTAATTTATATATCTTCATTCCTTTGGAGTCCCTGGGTGGTGTAAATGGTTAATACACTCAACTACTAACCAAAAGGTTGGAGATTCCAGTTCACCCAGAGGTACCTCAGAAGAAAGGTCTGAAAATATACTCCCTCCCAAACAATCAGTCATTGAAAATCCTATGGAGCACAGTTCTAGTCTGACACACGTGGGGTCCTAATGCGTAGGAGTTATCTTGTCTGCAACCGGTTCATGTGGTTTCTGGCCAATTGTTGATGCTTAGTGAATATTGGTCATATGAATGAATAAAGGTGTTTTAAACTTTTGGTCCATCCAGAAGATGGAGACTTTCATATCTGTTCCCTATGCACAAATAAAGAGTTTGGGGAAGACAGGATAAGAAGTTGAGAAAGCAACAGGAGTTAAAGTAAGACTTCAGGAAGATTGCCAAATGGGAAGGCTCCAAAATGCAGATGTCTAGGATAGGACATTTCAATGCTTGGTAGTTGCTTATTCAACATCCAGTCTTCAATTCTTCCTTACTAACAGAGCCCTTGTATTATTGAAGGTGGTATTCTGGATTGAACTATGTCCCCCAAAATTGTGTTATAAACCCTAACCTCTGTACCTGTGGTTATAGTCCCATTTAGGAAAGGGTTTCTTTGTTGTATTGATGAGACAGTGCTAGTGTAGGGTATGTCTTAAATCAATCTCTTTTGAGAAATTAAAGAGCAGATAACGTAATCAAGATGACCCAAAGGGAGGAGACACTATATACCACATGACTACTGAGATCTTTTCCCCAGAACTGACAGAGAAAGAGAAAGAGAGCACATTCCCCTAGAACTGGTGCACTTCTAACCTCCAAAACTCAGAGAAAGTCAATTTCTGTCCTTAAAGTCACACTTACTAGTGGCATTTCTATTATGCAGTTGTTAAGTGCCATCGAGTCAGTTCCAACTCACAGCAACTCTGTATAGGGATTCCAAGTAGCAACTGGTGGGTGTGAACCATTAACCTTGCAGTTCAAACCAACCTTACAGTCCAGTGATTATGCTATTGTGCCACACCAGCGCTCCTGTTATAGCAACACTAAATCACTAAGACAAGTGGTAATGTACCCAGCTGAAAAACATTGTCTTTCAGAATCCTCCTATAGCTAGGAATAGCAACGAGATGTAGGAGTGAGTTTTTCAGTGGGGTTTCTTGAAAAGTTCTTGAAAGGGGGCTGACTTAGTGGGCCTAGTTTTATACTTTCCTTATTCCATGGCTGTAGTGTCTAGAGCTATAAATGCCATGCTTCAATCAGAAGGTAACCTTGAGGCTGGACATCATGAGCAGAGGACAGATAACAGAGACTGAGAAGCCTCATCCCTGGTGTGACAGAAACGCCCGACTGGATTGCACATTTTGGACTTCTTCCACATGAGAGAAATCAACTTTTAGTTTAAGCTACTATTATTTCAATGATCTGTTTTATGTAGCGTTTTATCCTCATTGATGTAAGGGTGATGTTTACAGCATGTTTTTATTTGTCAATACTTTTATAGACATCAGCTCTTTTATGTCTTCATAACAATGCTGCCCAGGTTGGCCAGACTGCTTCTAGCTAGCTGTGTGTCATTGGTGCCTCAATAATAGCACTTTCTCATAGAAAATGGAACAAGTCCATAAATATAAAGCACTTAGAACTGTGCTGAGAACATAGTAAGCACTCAGTGTTATCTATTTACTAATTAGTGATATCATAATTATATTCAGAGGCCTGACTATAGCTCAAAAACTTCAGTAGGTTGTTTAAGGTCATATAACTAGTAAGCGATAGAGCCAAAATTCAAATCCAGGCCAGTCTGACTCTTAACACTGCATTGCAGAAGGGTGTAGTGTGAGTAGGCTTCAGGGCTGAGGCCTACTGATGAATTAAATCTTGTTTTTGCTCTGTGTGACTGTTTCTAACAGAAGACTGTCCGGCTCGCCCTCTTGTGGCCATAGAACTCACTGTGAGCTCTCAGGCAAGAGTAAAGAAGGAAACACTTAACTTAGCTACCTAGAAGAAAGGTGATAGGGTTTTCAAGAAGAAAGGAGGCAGCTAGCATTTCAAGGACAGCAGGCTTAGTTCAGTGCCAGACTACCCAGTCCCAAGTCCATCCCCAGAGCTAGGGAGTTTGCACTGAGGGGACCTGGCCACTTGCCTTGATGTTTCCTGGGCAAGCAACTTGTTTGTTCTTGTAGTAACAGTCAGTCTGCCTCTCTTATTTTGTATTTTTCCTGTAGGTCTTTCTTTCAGGAAGTATCTTCTGTTCTTCCATCCGCTCCTGGCTGGTTTGCTAGTCCTTTCAAGTGGAAATTTCCCACCTCTGAAGATCTGGATGTGGTTCAGGTTTCCACCTATAGTCTTAAGTATTACAGAGGCTCCTTCACTGGGCATGTTGTAGCCCCATTTTAGGTATTCCACACAAATGGTTTTTATTCTTGTCTCCAAAAAGCCCCTCCTCCAGTTGCAGTTCACCATATACAATTCTATGGCACATCCTATTTTCCCTCCCCCCATTGAAGCCAAAATGGCTTGCCCATGGTCTTAATGGCTGTATTCTTATTTAAATTTCCTAGTCCTAGAACAGCCTGCTTGTTTCAACAATCTGTGTGCCAGGTCTAGCTTAAATCTCATAAATTCCTGAAGATGGACCACACCCACAGGAGTTATTTCTCACAAATCCTCCTCTTTTCTATTTATATTTACTGATTTCATCTTCATTCATTCTTCTTAAATCTTCATAAAGTGTATCATTTCTCAATGTCCCTAAGAGTACAGCTAACTATGCCTATATTAGGTTGCATCATACTTAGCCTGTCTGATATAATATAACTAAAACAAGTACAACCAAAAATGCACTGGTCCCATTTTCTTCTTATATATAATGAATTAACAAATCATAAATAGTTGATGCTCACATAAATGTTCAAAAGCCAATCTCCAGCTCATAGGCACACAGCCTCATTCAGTCTCTGGGCCTATAGTCCATAGTTGCTCCATGTCACTACTTCTGTCACCATCTCTGCTGTCTCTACTTCTTCAGGCAGGGATCTCAAGTTCTATGCATGCCCTTCCTTCCTGATGTCCTGTGATTGTCCATTCCTGAGATGAAAAATAACTATTCCCTTCTTTTAGCTACATATCTTCTACAATTACAGTTCTGACCATCACAAACAATACTACAATTGAAATAATACAATCTCATCAGCATCATTCCATACTCCCTTTCACCAGACACATCTAGAAAAGAGCAAAACTAGTCAGTGGGGATTTTCTCTTGACCCCTCATTCTAAAACCAAACACACCCATGAAAATGTGCCAAATCAGTCACTTATAACAATGTTGTTGTTGCTAAGTGCCAGCGAGTCGGTTCCGACCCATAGCGACCCTGTATAGGGTTTCCGAGGGTGTAAATCTTTACGGGAGTAGAAAGCCTCATCTTTCTCCCACAGAGCCGCTGGTAGTTTCAAACCACTGACCTTAAGGTTTGCAGCCCGATTCGTAACCACTACGCTACCAGAGCTCCTTACTTTTAGCAATAGTAATGTCTAAATTGCCCATACTACCAATCCAGTACACTGAGAAGACATGCATGCTCCTTGATCTGAAGAGACTTTCATTCTGATTGGAATTTTTAGGAACTGCATCCATCAGCAAAAGTCCAGTCCATCAAATTGTAGCCGCTGATGCTTGCTCAGAGTATTAAACATCTTCATATTCATCTGGTCAGGTTCTAATCAGCTAACAACGCTAGCCATCCAAGCTAGGTCAAATGAATACCAGCTGTAAGCTTGGGAGTTCACACATACTTCCCTGGACTTCAAAACAATCAACTTTCCCTCTTATTTCATCTTAAGGGGCAATGGTGCATCAGCAAGCATATTGCTGGCTAGTTCCCTTCAACTTTTGGTCTTGGACATTGCCTAGAAGCCTCTGAAACTCAAACTGTCAAACTGTCTGCCTTTTTTTTTTTTTACTCACAAATCTTCAACAGTTCTTGGTGGGTTGTGCATATCTTTTCAAATGCAAATGTATCAACTCAACTTCTGGCTCAAGATTCCACTTTAAAGTTCTAATGAATCTACTCAAGTATAAACCAAAAGCCAGCTTACAAACTTTCCATTATCATAATTCTCAATATTCCTATTACACATTTTACAATATTTTATTTTATAATAATAAGCAGGAGAAGCCAATATCCATAAGGTAATCAAACACATTAACATTTTAAAACACTTTAGTTCCCTCACCCTGGACTATCCCCATTCACATGCATATGGCCTTGGGCCTCTGACAGGGTGGATTCCAGTAGGCCCTAGCCTTAGATTTATCTTTTCTATCCAGCTCCAGACAACTGCACAAGCTGCTCTCCTTTCAGCTGAAACATTTTATCCCATTCCCCTTTGTTCTTTCTCCCCAAAACCTTACCAATTTTTTTTTTTTAGGTCTGGAGCCATTGCAATGGATCCCACTCACAGAGCCAAATGCTGACTTCCTCCAAATCTGCACTAATCTTCAAACTCAGGGCATGACAAAACATCTAATATCTGTTTAAATTCCAACTACTAATATGAAAAAAATGAAGACTGAGGAGGCTATATTTTCCCACTTTCTAAACCAGTCAGTTAATTGCAGCATATTCAGCCCATTCATTAGCTATGATGCTTAATTCTGGCAGGACCTTTGTGATAGTTTCATCAGGAGCTGTGTTGTTAGGGATACCACACTTACCTCCCAATAATATACATACACCTACGGTTGCTATGAGTCAGAACCAACTCCATGGCACTTAACAACAACAACAACTTCCCTTTTTGGCTAGCATCATATCTAGTGCTATTGTTTTCCCAAGACATCTGGCTAGTGGCATAACTAGCTAGCTACCCCTTGTAGGGCATCTCTGGTGTCATTTCTGAACCTATGATCAAGAGATCCAGGGAGAGATCTCTGGGCTAGAAATTTTTCATGTTGTTCAGGTTTCTTGCAAAACATTAGTAAAGGGAATTGCCAGCTGGACCAATGCTCATGTCCTAGTCCAACTAGACCGCAGCAAATCTCAGACATTCCCTTTTCCACAATACTCTGAGGCCAACTAGGACACTGCTAGATTCACCAGTGACATTTTGGATGTGGGTATAAGTTGTTAATTCTCCTTTGGGCGCTGTATGCTCTGCTCCCTGCCTTTAAAGGCAAGAAGAGTGGTTCATCATCCCTATGGAGAATGAAGGAATTGTCTTTGACAAGCCCTTACAAGTTAATTTCCCCAAGTGTCCTTGTCTTGGTACACAATCTGCAGTACATGTCCAGAGACTGACCAAGGGAAAAGGGAATAACTTGTGCCTGTGGTTTATCAGCTGCAGTACATGGCAATGACTTTTATTGAGAGCTTGCACTGAATATTTAATCCATTCTACCAAAAGTCATGAGGTATAATGCTGTCTGTGATAGGATAATATCCATGCTCCTACAGAGAAGCCCAGTTAATACCACTGTTATTCAAATTTATGCACCAACCACTAAAGCCAGTGAGGACAAAAATAGAAGAATTCTACCAACTTTTTAATCAGAAATTGATCAAACATAAAACAAGATGTGTTGATCATTACTGGTGTGGGAAAAAACTATAATCCTGTTTATTATAATATTCGAGTAACTTTTTTATTTCCTGAAGTAAAGACTTTATGATCTCTCTCTTTTTCTTTGGTTACTTCCTGAAGTGAGTAAAGAATTTATGGTCACTTTCTTTTTATTTAAACCACTTCCTGGAGTAAGGAATTTATGATAACTTTCTTTTTCCTTAAACTACTTCCTGGAG
>NW_006408560.1:8445451-8446579 GCF_000296735.1 Chrysochloris asiatica
ACACTCGGCCCTAGAGGGCCTGGAACCTCTGACTAGTCTTACACGGTCTGCAACACAAACCCACTGCCAAGACTGTAAATCTGTATGGAAGCAGATTGTCACATCTTTTTCCCATGGAGCAGCTGGTTTGAACTGCTTTCAGTTAACAGCTGAGCACTTTAATCAGTGTGACATCAAGGCCCCTTACAAGCAACTCGACCAACCAACTAACCTTATCTTGCTCTACTCTCCAATTCCCATCCCACTATCTAGCTATCACTCCTCACTCCGTTTGCCCCTGCACTGTACCAGTTGATGTCTTTGTATGTTCATCTCTAGATCAGGGCCCTCACTCTATGTCCACCCAAATCCTGCCCATTATTTAAAATCTGGTACCATAGTGGTTACGAATCGGGCTGCGAACCGCAATGTTAGTAGTTTGAAACTACCAGCTGCTCCGTGGGAGATAGATGAGGCTTTCTGCTCCCGTAAAGAATTACAGCCTCAGAAACCCTGTTCAGGGTTGCTATGGGTCGGAACCGACTCGAAGGCACTTAACAACAACAACTTCAGTGAAATCCTCTTCTTTTCTTTATTATTATAGTTTTTCCCAATCTGAGTTCATATTGAGCTTCACCACATACTGTTTTATATGTTGTTGTTGTCGTTAAGTGCCATGGAGTCAGTTCCAACTCAGAGCCACACAATTAGGGTTTCGGAGGAGCAGCTGGTGAATTTGAACCACCAACCTTGTAGTTCAAGCTGATCTTGTGGTCCAGGGCTTTTTCCTACAGTACCACATCAGGTCTTCATTTCATATACATGTTTATGTGATAAATCTCCAATTGTATAGTTATTTCTTTTAAACTTTTTTTCTTTTTCTTTTTTTTTTTTTTGGTGGGTGGGTAGGAGTTAAGGTTAGAACTATGGCTAGATTTAGGTTAGGGCTAGGGTTTTATTTAGTGTTAGTGTTGCTGAAAGTGAAGAGGACTTAAAACATTTACTGATGAAGATCAAAGAGCACAGCATTAGGTATGGATTGCATCTCAATGTAAAGAAAATAAAAATCCTCACCACTGGACCAATAAACAACATTCTTATCAACAGAGAAAAGATTGAAGTTGTCAAGGACTTCATTCTTCTTGGATC
>NW_006408560.1:8446805-8448600 GCF_000296735.1 Chrysochloris asiatica
GAGAATATTGAAAGTGCCATGGGCTGCCAAAAGAACCAACAGATCTTTGTTGGAAGAAGTGCAGCCAGAGTGCTCCTTGGAGGCCAGAATGGCCAAACTCCATCTCTCATACTTCGGACATACTTGTCCAGAGGGACCAGTTGCTGGAGAAGGATATCATGTTTGGTAATGTGAAGGGTCAGAGAAAAGAGGAAGTCCCCTAGCGAGATGGATTGGCCAAGTGGCAGCATCAATGAGTTTAAGCATGGCAAAAATTGTGAAGTTAACCAAGGACCGGGTAGTGTTTTGTTCTGTTGTACATAGGATCGCTATGAGTTGGTACCGACTCGATGGCACCTAACAACAACAATAACATTTGAGGTACAAACTTGGTGATGGAAAGATGTAAGTACATGCTGGCATCTCAGAAGCAATTCTCAAAGGACTTCGTTAATTTTCTTGGATTAAGTGTGTCTGAGTTCCTTTTTTATCCTCGATCTTGGGAGCCAAATAGTACTTTAAGTGTCCCAGATCAGCAATTTTATACTCTACAACAAGAGTTGTAGACACACTGAATGTAACTGTAAGAAACAGTGGAGCGTCTTTTGTAAAGAAGTTCAGGTATATAAGTGCAAAAGTTAGCTGAACTGATTCATTTATCTCTATAGTAACTGCCTCCTACTCTTTATCAACATTATTTGTTTGTGACAACTTAATGTTTCCATTTCCAAATTCACCACAACAGAAAATTTTACTCCCTCTTTTACACAGGAAATGAAAACAACATCTCCAATATGACTGAGATATGAGAGTGAATGAGCAAATTAACATCTTTATTGCACATCTGTATTCCTGTTCTGGAATTCCAAGTTGTTCAACATCTCAATCCATTAACTTGCTTTCATAGTCTGAAACTTTTGCTTGATTTGGTACTTCATATATTAGTGCCAACATGTCTGCATGATCGTCAGCCCTTAGTGTCACATGTCTTCATTGCCAGCACATTTCAGTATTTGGGATATGCTGGTGAAGTTCACTCCCATAGCCAGGTTGCAGTCACAGTAGTAGGCATCAAAGCCTTCAGAGCACAGAGTGAACTGCACAAGGGAAATGTGGGATGAATCCATACTCTGCAGATTAATGCTGTCTAAGTGGGATATCCCAGGCAGGCCTTGTTCATGAGGTCCTTTAGTGTTTCTAGCACTTTCTTCAGGATGGAGTGCTGGACAAGGGTGCCTCTAACAGGGTGGCAGAGTCTCAACAACATGGCTACAGGTGGGTGGAAAGTAGGGAAGTCTAGCCAGCTGAGGCCTCACAAGGATCAGAGCTTCAACTGGAGACCAAAAGGACCACAACCAGCCTGCTGCGTTTACAACTTTTTAATCAGAATTACTATATGCATTTTAAGAAATTGAACTGCTTATGTTGATGGTATTTTATGAGCCTGGTTTTAAGCTTGCCTTATAGAACTGATCAGTTTATATGATTTTATCTGTTTCATCTTCATTCCGAGAATTTGCCTCTGATTTAGAGCATTGTGTCTGTGTTTCTGTCTTCTATTAGGTTCGAGGCCATAGCTCATAGTTGCTGTATTCCATGAAGCTATGTTAAATCTCAGTTCTTTCCTTTTCTAAGAAAAACTGCTTCTAATGTCTGTCTTCAGGAGAAAGAAGAGATTTTCTGCTCTTACAAAATGTAAAGTATCAAAAACCATATGCAGGGTTGCTATGCCTGTCTTATGTTTTGGGCTTTTAAAGCTACTTTGAGAAATTTTTATACAAATCAATCTATTCAAAAATGTTCACTAAGAAATGGT
>NW_006408560.1:8449898-8451288 GCF_000296735.1 Chrysochloris asiatica
TATGATCTTCCTTATTCACTGTCCAGCTTTCGCATCCATATGAGGCTATTGAAAACACCATAGGCCAACATAAGCATATGCAAATGGTTTGGGATGACCAATTCTTGTCTTTGACAATGAGCCAAAAGATACAGATAGCAGGAAGGATCAGGCCTCCTAGTCTTTGAGACCATGTAACTCTAAGGCAATTTTGTAGCACTCCTCCCAACTAGGTGAAGACTTTTTAAGACAAAAGAAAATGAGAAGCAGTCTTACTATTGTTATTGTTAAGTGCTGTTGATTGACTATGTTCCCATTCTTAGCAATCCTGTATAGGCTTTCTGAGGAGTGGCTAGTGGGTTTGAAATGCTGACCATGTGGTTCAAACTGACCTTAGGTTGTACCAGTGTTTACTCTACAATGCCACTGTCATCAGAAATTGAACAGATCTTCATCACAAAAGAAATATAAAAATTTTCTGTTGTTATTGTTAAGTGCTGTTGAGTTAGTTCTGACTCATAGAAACTCTGTATAGGGTTTTTGAAGAGCACCTGGTGGGTTTGAACCACCAACCTTGCAGTTAGCAATTCAGTGCTTATCCTACACCACTACACTAAGACTGAAATTCTATCATAGAGGAATTCTAAAAAGCCAAATACGAGCCAGGATGATGAGACTTCATCTCTCATACTTTGGACATATTATCAAAAAGGACCATTCCCTGGAGAAGGACATTATATTTGGGAAAGTAGAGGGTCAGTTAAAAAGAGGAAGATGCCCAACAAGATGGATTGACAGTGGCTGCACCAATGGGCTCATGTGTAATAGCAATTGTGAGGATGGTACAGGATCTGGCAGTGTTGTGTTCTACTGTGCACAGGGTCCCTATGAATCGGAAATGACTTAACAGCACCTAACAACATAAACAAGACAAAACTTAGGAATTACAATGAAACTCACCTAAAATGAAACGGTAAAGGTTTAAATTAAAATACAGACTATTTAAACTAACTTTATTTCAACAGCAATTGTAATTTATGGTATATAGCTTAAAATTTGTTTCAGATGAAGTCACACTGGGAAGAAGGAGAGACGGATTACTTCTGAATATTTAGTCATGGGAAATCTTATGAATAGCAATGGAACACTCAGATAGCACAAGAATATTGAATACTGAAACATGATGAAGAGCACCAGATATTGTCAGATATAGTGCCAGAAGATAAGCCCCTCAGGTTCCAACAACTGCCTCTTGGTCCAGGTACAGATTCCTCATTAGCACAATTACGTGTTCCAGAATAATCATACTTCACAATGTTGTCCATAACTTGTCATGATCCACACAATCAAAAGCCTTTGCATAATCAATAAAGCACAGATAAACATCTTTCTGATACTCTCTGCTTTCAGC
>NW_006408560.1:8452508-8453054 GCF_000296735.1 Chrysochloris asiatica
GAAGTCAGTCTCCACCTGTACCCACCTCCTGCACTCTGCTCTGCTAGAGATTGGAGCCACATTGCTCTGAATTGGACACCAGATGTACCCCTTCTGCATCTGTGGCACATGAGCTCTATGTCTTCAGTTCAGAACAGCAGAACATGCAGAGCTGGCCACTGGAAACTCTCATAACTAGCCATCCTGCCCCAGCAGCTCTCTGGGTCTGAAAGAGTTACTTATGGAAACAAAGATTCTGACTTCAGTCAACTTTAGGACCTGCAGGAACTACTTCTAAATTAGGTACCATACCATAGAAAACACTCAGGCCTACAGGAACTCCATCTAAGGCCATGCACAGAGGATGCCATCTCATACAGAATACCCTGCTCCTACAGTTTTCTCCTTTCTGGGTCCAGCCCCTGCCTTTGTCTTTCCTTTCTTTTGTATGTATTTTACCCCTTCTCTTTTTCTTTCCTTTTCATTGCTTGTTATCCTTTTCTTCTCTGCTTTGTTTTTCTTTCTTTTGTTCTGTTTCTCTTTTCTTTTCCCATTCTGCTTCTTTCT
>NW_006408560.1:8453844-8456126 GCF_000296735.1 Chrysochloris asiatica
TTAATTTTTTACAACAGTGGTCTCATACAATATTTGTCCTTTTGGATTGATGAATTTCACTTATCATTATGTCCTCTGGTTCGCCCATGTTGTGAGGTGCATTACTAGTTTTGTTTATTGTGTTTTTCCTTCCTTTCATTTTCTCCTTCCCTGTTTTATTTTTCTTTCACCTTTTTCTTTCTAGTTATTATATTCTTTTTCTTGTTGCTGCCTATGTTTTTACTTTTAATATTTTCTTTATTGTTGTTGTTTACTTGTTTGTTTCTTCTTATATGTGTGCATTTTCTTCTTCTTGCCCCACATGAGACAGCAACTGTGCCCATACAGCTCAGTCACAAGTGTACTCCAGTAGCCCCACCAATAAGCAATAGCCACTATCAGCTCCTTTACAACCTGATGGCTATATAGCAGCCAACACCAGCCAGACACACCCAGGAATGTGCTGTATGAATAGAGAACTGTGCACACACTTCTATTTTCTATTATATCCAGCAGGAGGCAGGTGGTGAGTGCCTAAGAACACACAAACATACGTAATCAATTAAATACAAACATAACACCATTACAATGTCTCAGAAACAATAAATAATTTCAGTTCACATGAAGAAACAAGACAGAGTGGCTCAAACAAGTGACCAAATGAATAAAACTTTTCTGAGGAAGAAAAGGTATTGGAACTACTTGATAAAGAATTCAAAAGAATGATATTTAGATATCTGCAATGAATTGAGAAAAAAGTCAAGAAAGTTGCAGGTGAAAACAAGGAGGAAAAAACTTCAGAAGGATTAAGGAAAACACTATAAGAATAAATGAATAAAATAAATGTAAAGTTAGAAACAATACAAAAACTGCAAGTAAAAATCCAGAAATATTTCAGAAAGAGATGATAGAAATATTTTAGAAATAGATAATACATTAAGAGGGCAAAGGAGTAGACTTGAATCAATGGAAGACTAAACTAGTAAGCTGGAAGACAAATCTGTCAATATTATTATGCTAGAAGAACAATCAGAAGAAATAAGGAAAAATCCAAATAAAGCCAACAATTTATGTGGGACACCATCAAGAGGAATAACTTGCATATGACCAGAATTGTCATTACATGCCAATTCACAGTGACAAATGAGAAGGGAAATTCCCTGAGTAGTAACCAATGGTCAGTGCTTGACTGCTAACCTAAAGGTTGGTGGTTCAAAACATTCCAATGGCACTGTGGAAGAAAGGGTTGTAGAAACTAATTCAGGGGCAGCGTTTGGCTTTGAATGCAACAGAATGGAAAAGTATGTTTGAGCTGATGCAAGACCTGTGCAACTCACTATGATACAGTCACTAATGATACAAGATCCAGTTACAATAGGGGATCCAAGGCCAAATGTACATGTGTGCCGACAATAACCCAGAGGTAAATAAGAGACTTTCTCAGGGCTCCTGGACATAGAAGACCAATGTACTATGAACCCAAAACCTGTTAATAATAATTTTTTTTAAAATCCCTTGTTCCTTCATTTTATCTCTTACAAAACCTCATGATTTTTTATGTTTAGAGCCATTGCAATGAATTCTGCTAACAGTGCCAATTGTTTTGGGGCCATGTCTGACTATCTCTGTGTGCACAAGAGGGAAAGAGGACCATACTCAAAATCAGTCCAAAGCCGATTCCTATGAAATGGAGTCAGACATGCTTCCACCCTAAATCAGTGTCTTTAAAATTAGTCAGAAGTGAGAACCAATTTAGAAAACTCATCCTTGTGATTTTATTTCTCTAGAACCCCACTCTCTAGTTATCACATGTCTTAGGCCAGGTTTTCTAGAGAAGCAAAACCAGTGAAACATGTATACGTATAAAGAGAAGTTTATTATCAAGAAAATGGCTTATAATTGCAGAGTCCCATGTCCTCAGAGGGCAGCTCCTGGAGTTTCCTGGAGCCAATGACATGCGGGTTAAAAGGGAGAAAAAAAGGATTGAACTAGAGTGTTTTAAAGGTTTATTTGTCTGACTGCCTTATGAATATTGGTTTCTCCTGCCTATTGTAAAATAAACATCCATACGTGATGGAAATGAATATTGGGAATTATGATTACAGAGAGTTTGGAAGCCCATCTTCAGCCTATACTTGATTTGATTTGTTAAAAGGGGAGTTAGAATTTGCCCAGAAAAAAGTATGTTTTTTGTTTCAAGCCTTTGTGGATGATGGGGCCTTATGTGGAATCCTGAGACCCACCCAGAACCTTCAGAGTTGGGATATTTGCATTTGAAAAGAACTGCAGACCAACCAAAGACT
>NW_006408560.1:8464778-8466053 GCF_000296735.1 Chrysochloris asiatica
GTAATGAAATAAGGTGTATGATTTGTTGAATGTAAAGCTGATGATCTGCCCTGTAAACTTTCACTCAATCCACAATAAAAAACCTTTAAAAAAAAAAAAAAAAGCGGCCATATGGAGCTGTTCTACTGTAACACATGGTGTTGCCATGAGTCACAAAAGACTCAACTATAATGGGTCTGGTTTTTGTTTTGTTTTGCTTTTAAGTGAGAGTAAAACCCTATCTCACCTAGCTGTCCCCAGGATACAGAGTCAACAAATAGTTTAGATTTCTATCCCATTCACCCTCCTGTTTCCAGTCTTTCTTCCCTGAGGCTCTCAGAAACAAAGCCAACCCTGTGCCCTGTAGTGGATTCTGACTCATAGCAGACCTGTGTAGTTGTTGTTGTGTACTGTCAAGTTGCCGCCAACTTATATCAACTTTGTATAGGGTTTCTAAGGCTACAAAATCTTTACAGGAGTAGAAAACCTTATTATCTTTCTCCCATGAAGAGTTTGGTCGACTAGAACTGCTGACCTTCTGGTAATTAGCCCAACTTGTAACCCACTATGTCATATACATTTGTTGTTGTTTGTTAAGTGCATAAGACAGAGTAAAACTTTCCCATAAGGTTTCCAAGGTTATAATCTCTAGAAGAGCAGATTACCAGGACTTTAATCCCTTGGAGTGCCTACTGGGTTAAAAACAGATCTTTCAGTTAACAACAGTCAAGCACTTAACCATTTCATTACCAGAGCTCCTTACCAAACAATAAAAAAAATAATAAAAAATCCAACTGCCATCAAGTCCAACTCATAGTTGTATTCTGAGACTTTCAACCTTCACAGGAGTAAGCAACCTCATCTTTCTCCCACAGAGTGACTGGTGAGATTATACTGTGAACTTTGTGGTTAGTTGCCCAATGCCTACCACTCAGCATCACTATTGTTGTAAGGTGCCATAGAATCAGTTCAGTCTCACAGCAACTCTATGTACAACAGAATGAAACACCATCCAGTGGCTGCACCATCCTCACTATTGTTACGTTTGCGCTCATTGTTGCTGCCACTGTGTGAATCCATCTCGTTGGGTGCGGTCTTCCTCTTTTTCTGCTGACCCTTCACTTTTCCAAGTATGATGTCCTTCTCCAAGGACTGGTCCTTCCTGACAATATGTCAAAAGTAGAAAAAATTAGGACTTCCAGCAAGATGAACTAGGTTAAAGCACTATGCGAAGCCTCTACAACAAAGATATGAGAGACAAAATAAAACAGACACAGATGAGTATTTGGGAACCCT
>NW_006408560.1:8466153-8467569 GCF_000296735.1 Chrysochloris asiatica
GATGACTAAGGTTGCGCTGACCAGATCCTGATCAGATGAAAATAAAGATGTTTGATACTGTGAATAAGTGTTAATTGCTACACTTTGATGAACTGGACTGTTGATTATGGATGCAGTTGCTCAAAATTCCAGTTAGAACTGAAGGATTCTTTGAATCAAGGAACATGCTTGTCTCAGTATATTAGGTTGAAATGGGCAGGCAATTTAGATATTGGCTATCAAAAATGGGGGGCTATAAAGACATGGGAGTCCTGGTGTGTCACTGTAAGATAAATGTTTGACCTTAAAATTGAATCTGCAAGGTTGGCGGTTCAAACTCACGAGCGGCTCCTTGGAAATTCTATCCAAGGAAAACAGTGTCACTGACAGTCGGAACCAACTGGGCAGTACTTAACAACAACAACAAGGTTCCATTTGGGGATATGAGGGTGCAATGGTTGATGGGATGAAAGTGAAAGTTTGGATGAGAATGAGATTTAAACAGATCTTATATGTATGTTTCTTCGTTGAATGTATTATTGGCATAGATATTATGCCTAATTGGAGAACACTTCCTTTGTCTAATGTAAAACTGAAGGTGTCTAAGTCTGCCCTTAGTCAAGTATTGATTGGACAGGCTAAGTGGGCCATTAGGGTTGCCTGAAACCCCTGAGGTTGTTGATTTGAAATACTATAGGACAACTGATGGACAGAAGACTACTGCTGTGATTAAAGACTTGTTAAAGACTAAAGTATTGGCATCAATAAATTTTCTGCATAACAGTCCTGTATACTTACATGAAAAAGGTAGATGTCTCATGGAAGTTGACAGAAAACATAAGCAAGCTAAAGGAGAGGGTACTCAGTGATTGATCTTATAATGCCCTTTTCTCAGTCCTTATCTAAGAAAAGAGCCAGCCACAATTTGCTTTCAAGCAGGGAGGATCCCAGTTTGCTTTCTTTCTTTTTTTGTCTGGGGGAACATTTTTATTGTGGTTTAGGTGAAGTTTATGGAACAAATTAGTTTTCCATTCAACAATTTATAGACACTTGTTTCAGTGCATTATTTGTGATCTCAATGTAACAGAACTCTTCCCACTTTCATGCTTATTTCCCTGTTTCCATTTGTCCATCATTTCTGCTCTTTCCTTTCTTCTGAATTTCAATTTTGGGAGAATGCTGCCATTTTGGTCTTGTATATTTGATTGTTCAAAGAAGCATATTCCTTGTGAGTCCAATGGTCATTTTATAGACCTGCCTATTGCTTGGCTGAAAGGTGGTCTCTAGGAGTGAGTTCAGTTTCAAGTCTTCAGGGTGTCTAAGGACCATAGTACTAGGGGTTCCGCAAGTCTCTATCAGACCAATAAGTCTGGTCATTCTTTAATTATAGTCTACATTTTTCTGCCACTCTGTCCAGGACTTTCTATTGTGATCCCA
>NW_006408560.1:8477149-8480478 GCF_000296735.1 Chrysochloris asiatica
TATGTATGTGGTTGGGAGACAATCAGTGTGAGGCAGGGGCCTGCTGTGCTGCTTGCTGCTTGGATTCAGGCCAGATAGACTCCAGACCTACAGACCTACAGAGCCACCAGACCAGCATTTAATCAGTTACCCTGCCCCTAGCTGTTTTGTGGCTCTAACAGACACTGAGACCAGGTCCATAAAGGGCCTCCATGAACGACTTCCAGATTGAGTGTCCAGAACATAGATAACACCGTGGCCAATAGAAGTCCATCTAGGGCCAGGAACTCTGCTGTTATAGCCCTCCCACACCCATCTCGAGAGCTTCTTGGCCCAGAATTTTCTCCTCTCTGGCTCCAACAACTGCACTGGTTTTTTGTTTTGTTATTGGGCTTGGACTTTTTGTTTATTCTTTCTCCTTCTATTTCTCTTTCCATTCCCTTGAATTATATCTTATATCCACTTTTGTTTTTCCATTTTTTCTTCTGTTTCTTATTTCCCCTCTCCACTTTTAGATCTTTCTTTACTACTCTGTTTCTTTCTCTTTTGATCTTCTGTTTCCCTGTGGGTTTTTTTTAATTTCTTCTTTTTGTTTAACTCTCTTATTTTTCTCTTTTATAGCTGCATTGCCTTTTCCCTCTTTTGTCTTTATACTTGTTATATTCTCTTTTTTTTTCCAGTTGCTGCCTATTTTTATTTCTCTTTCTGCTTTATTATTTTTTCTTTTCATTGTTTGTTCTTTATTTATTCTGTTTTTTTTTCTCTTGTGTGTGTGTTAGAGAGAGCTACCAAATCCATACAGTATGCCACACCACAAATGTACCCTCTGTAGCTCCACCCACTGGGTAAGAGGCAATACTAGCTCCTATACCACCTGGTCAACAATAGACAGCAGCCGACACCAGCCAACACCAGCCAAACCCACCCTAAACTGAGGTGCACCAATGGTGAATTAGAATGGTGTACACTCTTCCATTCTTTAACTACAACCATATGAGACAGTAAGTGAGAGCTTAAGAAAAACTCAACATACAATCATCAAGTATAAATACAACAACCCCACAATGCCACAAAGGCAACAATTTTAGCTCACATGAAAAAACAAGAGAGAACGGCTCAAACAAATGACCAAGACAAAGAGACAGAAAACCTTTCTGAAGAAGAAACAGTAATGAAACTAACTGAAAATGAATTCAAAAGAATGATATTTAGATACCTTCAAAGGATTGACAGAAAGATTAGTTTTCGAGGATCAATTGTGGATCCAGCAATTTGAAGTCGTTGACAACTGCTTTCTTTTCTCTATTTATCATGATGTTTTTTATTGGTCCAGTGGTGAGGGTTTCTGATTGCTTTACACTGTGGTGCATTCTATACTGAAAATTATAGTCTTGGATCTGCATCAGTATTTTAAGTCCTCTTCCTTTCAGCAAACAAGATTGTATCATCTGCATTTTGAAGGTTGTTACTAAATCATCCTCCAAACTAATGCCACTTTCTTTTTCATATAATCCAGTTTCTCAGACTGTTTGCTTAGAATACTGACTGACTGAATAAATATGGTGAAAAGATATAACACTGACACACACTTTTCCTGATTTTAAATCATTCAGTATCCTCTTATGCGGTTCTAAGGACTGCCCCTTGGTTTATGGACAGACTTCTCATGAGCACAGTTAAAAGTTCTGGACTACCCATTCTTCACAATGTTATCCATGGTTTGTTATGATCCATACAGTCAAATACTTTTGCCTAGTCAATAAAGCATGAGTAAACATCTTTATGATATTCTCTGCATTTAGCCAAGATTCATCTCACATCAGCAATGACATTCCTAATTCCACGCCCTCTTCTGAATCTGGCTTGAATATCTGGCAGCTCCCTATTAATGCACTGTTGCAGTAGTTTTTAAATTATCTTCAGCAAAACCTCAGTTGCATGTGATGTTGACAGTGTTCAATGATTTCCCTGTTCCATTAGGTCACCTTTCTTTGGAATGGGCACCTATAAGGATCTCTTCCAATCAGTTAGCCAAATTTCTTTATGTAGACAAGTGAGCCCCTTCAAACACTATTATCAACTTGTTGAAAGATTTCAATTTATATTCTTTCAATTCTTGGAGCCTTGTTTGTTTGTTTTTTGCAGCTTGGACTTCTTCCTTCAATTCCATTGGTTCTTGTTCACAGACCTGAAATGTTTGAACATCTACCATTTCTTTTTGGTACAATGACTGTGTATCCCTTTCATCTTCTTTTGATGTTTCCAGAGTCATTCAATATTTTACCCATAGAATCTTCAATATTGCAACCTGAGGCTTGAATTTTTTTCTTCAGTTCTTTTAGCTTGAGAAATGCTAATTTTATAACTCCAGGTCTTTGTACATTTCATTGTAATACTTGACCTTGTCTTTTGGAGCTGCCCTCTGAACTTTTCTATTCACTCTTTTACTTCCTCATTTCTTCCATTTACTTCAGCTTCTCTAGACTCAAGAGCACGTTTCAGAGTCTCTTCAGGTAGAATATATTCAAGGTCATATTTTGGCTCTCCTGGACATGTTTTAATTTTCTTCAGCTTCAACTTGAACTTGTACATGAGCAATTGATAGTCTGTTCTACAGTCTGCCCCTGGCCTTGTTTTGGCTGATGATATTGAGTTTCTCCATCATCTCTTCCTACAGATGTAGTCAATTTATTTGATTCCTGTGTATTCCATCTAGAGAGGTCCAGATGTATGTTGTTGTTAGGTGCCATCGAGTCGGTGCTGCCTCATAGTGACAGCAGAACGAAACACTGCCCAATCCTGGGCCAATCTCACTATTGTTGCCAGATATATAGCTGCCTTTTATATTGTTGAAAAAAGGTATTTGCAATAAATAAATCATTGGTCTTGCAAAATTCTCAGGTGATCACAGCACTGTTTCTTTCACCAACTCCATATTTTTTAACTACTGATCCTTCCTTTTTGTTTCTAATGCTGGGATTCCAATTACCTGTAATTATCAATGCATTGTGATTGCATGTTTCATAAATTTCAGACTGAAGAAGTTGGTAGAATTCTTCAATTTCATCATCATTGGCTTTATGGATGATATATAAATTTGAATAATATTGATATTAATGACTTCCTTATTGTTATTGTTAAGCAATCAAGTCTCTTCAGAACAAACCCCCCTCTAAGACTGAAACTCAAAGGGAACACATGAGCAGGCATGTAAATGTGTTGGTGACCACATTGGTCTGCTGGTGAATGGAAGTGGGGGAAATGCAGCAATGAAGATATGGGCTGAGTTCGACCACATTCCATAGACTGCTGTCAACCTGGAGATGAGAGAGAGAAAAGGAAAGGCTGTT
>NW_006408560.1:8480578-8482833 GCF_000296735.1 Chrysochloris asiatica
GAAATTCTCTGTCAATGTATGCTTGTAGCCACCTTTGGATTACCTTTAGTAAAACTTTTCTTGCATGAGATATTAATGACATTGTTAGATGATTTCTGCATTCCATTGGGTCACCTCTCTTTGAAATGGGCACAAATATGGATCTCCTCCAGGTAGTTGTCTTCCAAATCTTGGCAATGATGAAAGAGTGCTTCCAGTGTTTCATCAGTTTGTTGAAAGATTTCAATTTGTATTCCATCAATTCCTGAAGCCTTGTTCTTTGCCAATGCCTTCAACAAATAGATCTGTGTTGGAAGAAGTACAGCCAGGGTGCTTCTTGGAAGCCAGGATGGCCAAACTTTGTCTCTCATACTTCAGTCATATTGTCAGCAGGAGCCAGTCACTGGAGAAGGATATCATGGTTGATAAGGTGAAGGGTTGGAGAAAAAGAGAAAGACCCCCCAACAGATGAAAAATAACTTGAGAACGAACTACTCGTGACAATATGCAAGCAATCAATAATATGTTGCTATATCACAAGACTAAGAAGGAGGCACAACATTTGATTAGTATATTTGAATTTGGGGGAGATGCATATTCCGTATCTCAGAATATTGCTGACTCCCATCCATAAAACCACTTGAACAAAAACTGCATTTGCATGTGGGCCTAAGCAACAGAAAGCTATGTCTGAGTTACAAAAAACACTCATACTCTCCTTGTCTTTAGGTCCTTATGATCTACATTGAGACATGATTTTGGAGGTGTCTGTTACACGTGCTTATGCAGACTGGAGCTAATGGCAAAAACCTGAGAATGCTGTCCTATGACAATCATTGGGATTAGAAAGTTTCCAGATGCCTCATGATACTCACTATTTAAAATGCAATTACTTGCCTCCTGTTAAGCAGATATTGAGACCGCTCAATGAGAGATGGACATAAAATCACCATAAGAACTGAGATGCCCATAATGTCGTGGATGATGTCACAGAAGGACTTCAATAAGGAAAACCAAAACTGAAAACCACTGTTACTGAGTCAATTCCAACTCATAGTCATCAAGTAAGACAAAGTGGAACTGCTCCTTATGGATTAAAAGACTGTAAATCTTTATGAGAGCAGACAGTCTCATCTTTCTCCCACAGACCAGCTGGTGAGTTTGAACCACTCACCTTGTGGTTAGAAGCTCGCTACTTAGCCCATTATGCCACAGGACTTCTACTAATAAGGAAGGTAGTGCCCCAAATAGTTCTAGAATGAAATGTAAATAGCTCATATAAGAATAAGCTACTAGGGGATGCAGGGAAGCAATCACCATATTCATAAGCAAGCAGTCTCTTTTTCTATAGGAACTAGTGAGGAAGCTTCCAGTGCCAACTGCTACATAGACAGTGACCTATGAACAACTTTCTGCTGACCAGCAGGAGGCTGCTTGGCTCTTGGATAGCTGTTCTAGGGTATATGGACAACATTTGATATGAAAAAAAAAAGGTAAGAACAGGTCTGTTCAATGGACTGAGCTGAATGCTATCTTCCAAGCTGTGATTTAAGAATGGGCAATGATGAGAGCCCATATTTTAGATTTTTTACCAATTCATTGGCAATGGCCAATGACCTGACTGTATAGTCAGACAAATGAGCAATGAAAAACTGGACTTCTAAGGGGACACCATGTTCAAACCCAATAGCTGCTTCTTGAAAACTCTATACAGAGTTACCATGAGTCAGAACTGACTAGATAGTACTTCATAGAAATGAAATATGGGGTATGGACCTATGGAAAGCTCTCTGGGAATTTAAAGAGCACATTATAATAGGTCATGTCAATGCCCATCAGAAGACCTTCTTCCTGGATCTGAAGGGGATTGGAATCAGCAAGTGGATATGTTTGCATGATCCCTTCAGGTGGTCAATGGGACCCAAGAAATGAATGGACATGAGAGTGCTGCAGCCATGCAGCTATGGACTGAATCTAGATACATTTCTCTTATACCCTCTGAGGAACAAAATGTCAATAAGGTCTGCCTTGTCTGCCAGTCATCTGACTCATCCTTGTCAATGGTTCTTGGGAGTTAAGCCTGTGGCCTATCATCTGACCTGGTTTACTTGTTCACTGGCTTCCTCAGCCTTGTGATCTGGTGACCTGTTATCTTACCTAGTGATATAGGTTTGTCAGCTCCCATAACCACATGAGTGAGGCAAATTCTTAGATTTGGGCTTCCTGGCTTCTACAATCATGTGAGTCATTTCCTTGATGGTTCATGAATTCTGTGA
>NW_006408560.1:8489508-8493255 GCF_000296735.1 Chrysochloris asiatica
CGTTCAGCTGATATGAAATGAGGGGAGACACACAAGAATGCCCAAACTTACAAATAGTACCTATTTGACCTAACTTTGATGGATCAATGGATCTGAACTCGACTAGAGGAAAATTAAAAAAAATTGATAAAGGAAACAAGTGTAAATTGCTACAATTTGATGAACTTGACCTATACTTATGGATGTAGTAGCTCAAAATACCAACTGAGAAGGAAGGAGTCTTCACATCAAGGATCAGGGACAGGCAGCTTAGACATTGGCTACCTAAAATTAGGAGGAGGGGCACTATAAAAGCATGAAGTGGCTGTCTTACAAGTTTTCAAGAGGGAGTTTAGTTTCAGAGTGTGGAGGGGAAGACAGAATCCCCACTGAATAGTTTTCATCTTGTCTAGACGGGTCTGGTGAAAAGGGATGGGGATAAGATTCTTATAATTCAATAGTGAGTAATTGTTATCATGACTAATTGCGATTGTCACAACTGTAAAGGTAGTTTTGTAACATAAAGGGGGGAGTAGTTAACCTAACATTCCAGGAACAGAGGACCCTAGGGCCACAAAGGGAGAAGAGCATGAGTCAAATTTGGGTCCCTATCCAGAGAAGCAGTGACACCAGAGATGGAGGCAGAGATGAGGACATGGAGAGACAGAGCATCTGAAGACTTTGATACATACACACAATGGGATACTATGCAATGTTGAAGGATAACAATGAATCTGGGAAAAAACCTTGAAACATAGATGAACCTGGAGGACTTGATGCTAAGTGAAATTAGTCAATCACAAAAAGGACAAATATTGTATGAGACCAATGTCATAAAAAGTTAAGAAAAGATTTTCTTGATAAAAGAAACAATCTATGATGGTTACAGAAGGAGGGAAGAAGCAAAATTATTTAAGGACTACAGGGTAGACACAGGAACAAGGTGGTTCTAGAGAATAAGCATGGGACTGTGAACCACAAGTTCTGTGGTTTAAGTCCACAAGCCACTCCTCAAGAGACAGATGAGACTTTCTGCTACCACAAGGATTTACAACCTCAGAAACCCTATACAGGGTTGCTGTGAGTCAGAACCGACTCGATGCCACTTAACAACAACAAAGGCTAGTCACATATTAACATGGGTGATGTTGTTGTTAAGTGCCATCAAGTCGATTCCAACCCATAGCAACCCTGTATAGGGTTTTCAAGGAGCAACTGGTGAATTTGAACCAACAACCTTGCAGTTCAAATGACTTTGTAGTCTGATGCATTAGCTCACAGGGCCACACCAGGACTTCAACATGGGTGATAGGACAGGTAATATGCAACAAGAAGGAGGTTAGTATAGGAAAGATGAAGGTAACAGGAGATAGAGGGAGGAATGCAATAGTTAAAGTGAATAGAGGTAAATACAGTAAACAGTTAGTACATGGAGATGAGTGCAATCATTGTAATAAAGCAAAGTATATTATTTTTTTAATGTAAAACTGATGATCTACTCTGTAAACCTTCACTCAATTCACAGTAAAAGGTTTTTTTAAAAAAAAAGTTTATGTGAAGTAAAGCAAATTATGCTCCATAATGTAGTTGAGTCTCCTCCAATCATTTCAAGGCTTAAAGAGCAAAAACAGCTTTCCCACGGGAGGATTCAGTCTTGAGATAAGACTGTAACATAGCTTTCTAATCAGTTTTTAACTGACTGCTTGCTTATGGATTTTGGACTTGCCAGGCCCCACAGTTGGATAAGTCAATTCTTAAAACAAATAAATCTTGCTCTCTTTAGATGTATATATAAAAATCTCTCTCTATGTATATATATATCTACATTGTTGTTAAGTGCCATCAAGTAAGTTCTAACTCATAGCAACCGTGAATAGGGTTTCCAAGGAGCTGCTAGCTGGTGGGCTTGAACCACCAACCTTGAGGCTAGTAATCCCTTGCTTATCCTACAGCATCTCCCCAGAATTCCTTTATATATATATACCTATGCATATATACAGCAGAAGAAAGATGAGGCTTTCTGCTCCCATAAAGATTTACAGCCTCAGAAACCCTCTGCAAAGTTATTATGAGTCGGAACCGACTCAATGGCATACAACCACCACCACCACACATACATAAATGGCTCCTGTGATCCACCACTGTCCATAAGGCTTCATTGGTTAATTTTTTCGTAAGTAGATCACCAAGCCCTTCCTCTTAGTCTGTCTTAGTCTGGAAGCTGTGCTGAACCCTGTTCACCATGGGTGACGCTGCTGAGATTTGAAATACCAGTGGCATAGCTTCCAGCATCACAGCAAAATATGAGCCACCACAGTAGTACAAACTGACAGATTTGTGTCAGATTTGTGTGCCTGACAAAG
This sequence comes from Chrysochloris asiatica, assembly GCF_000296735.1. Taxonomy (NCBI): domain Eukaryota; kingdom Metazoa; phylum Chordata; class Mammalia; order Afrosoricida; family Chrysochloridae; genus Chrysochloris; species Chrysochloris asiatica. The sequence continues at coordinate 8,491,851 of NW_006408560.1, forward strand.
TCATGGTATTTTCAATTGCCTCATATGCATGTGAAAAATGGACAATGAACAAGGAAAGACCAAAGAAGAATTGGTGCATTTGAATTATGGTGTTAGCAAAGAATACTGAATATACCATCGACTATCAGGAGAATGAACAAATCTCTGTTTGAAGAAGTACAGCCTTAGAAGTAAGGATGGTATTACTTTTGCTCTCTTACTTTGGACACACTTTTAGAAGGAACCAATTCCTGGAGACCAAGGTCATGCTTGGTAAAGTAGAGGGTTAATGAAAATAAGAGGAAAACCCTCAATTAGATGGACTGACACAGTGACTGCAAAAATGGGCTCAAACAGCAACAATTCTGAGGTTGGTGCAGTATTTTGTTCTACTGTACATAGGTTCTGTATGGGTCAGAACCAACTTAGTGACACTTAACAACATAAATGGTTAAGCCAATGGTTGATCACTTGAACTTATCTGGACTGCTTACCACAAGGTCAGCAGCTCAAACCCACCACCTGCTCTCAGCAATCCAATACAGGGTCGCTTTTAAGTCAGAATCAACTGGACTGCACACAACAACACTGCCTCAGAAGCCAGGTCTGGCAATCTGCTTCTGGAGGTCACAACCTTGAAAACATTAAGACTGTGTCTGGCTTCCTAGTTCAACTGCAAGGGATGCACAAGAGGACTTGGAACCAATGCGATTGTACTGCTTGACTCAGAGATGAGAAATAGAAAGAACCAGGACAGCAAGTTGGGCTGCTAACCTCAAGGTCAGTGGTTCAAAACTACCTGCTGTTCCCTAGGAGAAAGATGAGGCTTTCTGTTCCCATGAAGATATACAGTCTCGGAAACAGGGTCGCTATGAGTCGGAACTGACTCCACGGCACGCCACCACCACCACCACCATACAGAATGCAATCTGAAGATGACAGAGAGAAAAGGGAGATTTATGGAAGTTACCTTTTAGTTTCCCCACTTAACTAGTATGTAAGGGATTTCTGCCTATTTTGATTTTGTGGTGCTATAGGATAAGCACTGGACCTCAAGGTCAGTTTGAATCACAAGGTCGGCCACTCCTCAGAAACGCTATACTGGGTTGCTGTGAGTCAAAACCGACAGCACTTAACAACAACAATATATTACAAGAGCCTAGAATAGTGCCTGCAGGACAAAGATGAGGTTTTTTTGCTCTAGCAAAGATTTAAAAGCCTCAGAAACCCATACAGGGTGGCTATGAGTCAGAACTGACTCCACAGTACTTAACAACAAAAACCACACAACAGTGCCTGGCACCTGATACATGTTTAATGGTGGTGGTAGTTATGTGCCGTGGAGTTGGTTCCAACTCATAGTGACCCTGTACAGGGTTTCTGAGGCTGTAAATCTTTATGGGAGCAGAAAGCCTCATCTTTCTCC
>NW_006408560.1:8493355-8505974 GCF_000296735.1 Chrysochloris asiatica
GGTTCCGACTCATAGCGACCCTGCGCAGGGTTTCTGAGGCTGTAAATCTTTATGGGAGCAGAAAGCCTCATCTTTCTCCCGCGGAACAGCTGGTAGTTTCAAACTGCTGACCTTGCGGTTCGCAGTCTGATGCGTAATAAGTATTGTTAAATTGTGGTGATATACTAGGATGAATGGCTCCCTTTTAAAAAGTAAGGCTAAATCTTCCTCTTAGACCACAAGGAAGATTAAGAGGCTAGAGATAGGGAAGGAATTTATGCCTGCTAGCCCTAGGCTGGATGATTATGGTACCCAGTGAGAACAGACTGCTGAAGAGCAGGCGCATGAGGGAATTGAGGACAGAAATCCACTCCTGTTCCCATAGAGAGCAGCCAAGAGCTACCCTGGGACACCTTCTGGGCTCTCTTCCCAGTCCATTGTATTCCAGCCAAGCCCTGTGCTCAATGAAAGAGAAGTGACAATAGAGACATGATTTAGGTTAATGAGTTACTGATCTCCAGTCAAGTGAGTGGGAAGTAGTGTTTTTCCCCCTGCCCAGTTTTGTAGAGATAAAATGTTTTGTGACTGACTCATCTTGTTTCATTACTCAGAGGACAAACTTGCAAGCTGATAATAAGAGGTCAAAACCTTGGTGAACATATCTATGCCTCGCCCACCAGCCAACACAATTTCTGGTGTAAGGATCTGTTCATTCATGATTGTAGTGATCCACGGATGTATTCCTATGTCAACAGTGCCCTGGGGAGCAATTGTTAAGCACTCACCAAAAGGTGGTGATTCAAATCTACCCTCTGCACCATGAGAGAAAAGATCTGGTGATCTGCTCAGATAAAGATTGTTGTTGTTGTTAAAGGCCAGTCGAGTTGGTTCTGATTCATAGTGACTGATCCTGTGCAGGGTTTCTAAGGAACAACTGGTGGGTGTGAACCTCTGAGCTTGTGGTTAACAGTTCAGTGTTTATCCTACAGTGCCACACCAGGCCTCCACGGTGATGATTACACCCTAGAAAGCCCTAGGGGCTGTTCTACTCTATAAGTCTAAATAAACTCTGTGGTGCTGAACCATACCACCAGCATACCTACGTCATACCTATGTCAAAACTATCGAATTGTACGCTTTACATAATGTGGTTTATTGTATGTCAATTATACCTCAGTAACAAGGTCAGTGGTTCAAACCCACCAGCTGTTTCTCCAAAACCCTGTACAGGGTCACAATGAATCGGAACTGACTCAACAGCACTTAACAATAACAACAGTGCTGTTTTTAAAAAGGAAAGAATCTTACATGTAAACATTTTTTTAAATAATAGAGTTTAGGTTTTTAATGTATATATGCTTGTTTGCATATATAAATTTACTTAGTTCATCTTCATAAAGAGTAGGCTATTTTAAAATCAAATCAAATAATTATTGGGGAAAACAAATAACAAGCCAGGGAGACAGGATACAAAGTGTCATTGTAGAATTTTCAGCCAAGCATCCAAGGTAAATGAGCCACTCCTTCTCCTAGAGGAGGGCTGAAGAGGAAAAAGTCTTTGGCTAGCTGGGGTGAGAATGTTGTGATCTTTTTGTAAACCTTCTGTAATTCTTCATTTAGCTGGCTGACTCTCCTTGAGACCATTATTTACCAATAACCAACTGTAATCAAGCTGATCAGGACCCATGGCCATCCTGCCACATGACTCAGAATAGAACTGTGCTCCAGGGTTTTTGAACGGCTGATTTTTGGGGGGAGATAAACTAGGCTTTTCTTCTGAGGCACCTCTGGGTGGATTTGAAGCACCAATCTTTCAGTTAGCAGGGGAGACTGGTAACCAATCTCTGCAAATTCCCTTCGATCTATAGAAACTCTTCCCTTTCACATTTCAGAGGGCAAAATGACTTTCTCTTAGGCTAGTCTGTTGTTCTGCCATGCATTTCTTAATCTTTCAGAGGCTCTACAGACCTTGAGAGGCATTGGTGCAACCCACCTAAGGATGACTCCAGGGCCTGGTTTCTCTGTCCCGCAGACTCAGCAATGACCTAGATTATTGTCTTAAATTTTTCTGAAAAGGTTTTGGAAATTACTTTCAAGGGAATTAAATTCAAGTACTAAGTTCTTAAATTACTCCAAATTTGGTCTCTGCCATTTTTATTTTAGGATTTTTATACCAGACAACATGCATAGATCAGTACTAAATGCTGCTCTTAATCCTAAAGAAACATACTTGATCCTTGCTTTTGTGTTTGAGACCAAAACCCTTATGGGATGTGGTTAGAGGGACAAATAAATATTTGCTTGGTGAGTTGTAACTTGTCTGCTTAACAGACCTGCCTGATAAATGGGGATTGTAAAAGTCAACTGTTTTCCTGAACTAAGGGCCCCAGGTTCACCAAAAACCACCTGAGAACTCCAGGGGCAACGGGGCCAAGAGTGCTGTTAAGGATCTTCGTTCTCATCAATTTGGCTTCAGTCCAAAGAAGTTATCTTCTCAGAGGGACTTTCCTGACAGCTCTGCATACCTAGTCACCATCATGTTACACTTTAAAAAGTGGCTTCATAGTATTCTCAGAATCTGGAAGTATTATTTAATCTATCTGTTTTTTATCTGTTCATCCTACATTAGAATATAATTTCCCTGGGAGAGGGATTTTATCTCCCGTGTTCACCACTGTGTGATTAGTACCTGGAATAGTGTGGGGGTTGTTGTTAAGTACCGTGGAGTCGGTTCTGACTCATAGTGACCCTGCACAGGGTTTCCGAGGCTGTAAGTCTTTACAGGAGCAGAACGCCTCATCTTTCTCCCGCGGAACCACTGGTAGTTTCGAACTGCTGACATTGAGGTTGGCAGCATGACTTTTAACCACTACGCTACCAGAGCTCCTTGCGATAGTGTGGTAGGTAGTATCAAAACCCATCAGAGATGTCCACATGTTAATTGCAGGGATGTTGGCAGATATGAAAGAGCCCTGGTGGTGCTGAGGATAAGCACTGGACTATAGCAGTTCAAAGCCATCAGTTGCTCTGTGGGAGAAAGATGAGGCTGTCTATATGCTCATAAACATTACAACCTAGAAAATCCTATGGGGCAGTTCTATTCTGTCCTATACAGGGTCACTAAGAGTCAGAATTGACTTGATAGCAGTAGATTTGGGGTTTGCAGATCTGATTAAGTTATGGATTTTTTAGATGGGGAGATCATCTTAGATGGTCAGAGACTCAGATCTTAGATGGTCAGATACATGAAGATGTTACACTGCTGGGTTTGAAAATGGAGGAAGGGGCCTTCAGCCAAGAAACACAGGCAGCTTCTGGAAGCCATAAGAAGGCAAGGAAATTGATTCTTTCCTAGAGTCACCAGAATAAGCATAGTTCTGCTGACAACTTGATTTTAGGGTTTCTGACCTCCAGAACCGCAAGATAATATTTTTGTATTGTTTTAACTTGCTACATTTGTGGTGATTTGTTATAGCAGCAATCGGAAATGAATACAAATAGTATCTGACACATGCAAGATATCACAAAAACATTTGTTGATGGACTGACTTTTTTATATCTAGAACCTCAGTCCATAATCAAAATAATACTAAGTAACACTATGGTGTTGTACAATAGCCAAGTGTGTTCATATTCTTTCTCTCATTCTGCTGTCACTAAGCTGTGTTCAGCAGCTCATAAAGTGTCTAAAGTATTCTCCTCAACCCCTTGCATGACAGCTTAAAATCAGAGGCACTTGGTGTATGTGAACAGAACAGTGTGAAAGTAGTAGAGCTTTAACTTCATTTTGAAGTCTTCACATGAGTCTAGAATCCACTGAATTTTCAAAGCTGCCTTTCCTAGCAGTTCCTCTAACCTTGATTTTTGCCCTAACTATATACCCTGAAGAAGACATTCCTTTACTCCGAGGTCTGGCAGGTGTATGATATTATCATCTATTTCCAGAGGGTCTTTGGTTAAACAGATGCAAGATGAAATAGCTTTATACCCTAAGGGTCTTGATTCTCAGCATTATCAATAAATCTTTATAATGGACCCCCAGACACAGACATGATTAAGGAAGACATTTTATTAGTTGGTTACCAGAAAAACCTGTCCTGCCACCGTCCAGTGACCATCTTTTAATAAATCATGGTTTTCTGATTCCAGATATTTGCACAAGGTGCATTGAAGGAATTGGCACCAGGAATTGATGGAATGAAAATTAAAATCTTTCAAGAAAGTGAGGCAGCACAGGAAGCACTCACTCACCTATGTCAAGAAATTTGGAAGACAACTATCTGGCTGACTGATTGGAAGAGATCAATATTTGTGCCCATTCCAAAGAGAGGTGACCCAACGGAATGTGGAAATCATCAGACAATATCTTTGATATCCCATGAGAAACAACTGCAAACATACATTGACAGAGAACTTCCAGAGATTCAAGCCAGATTCAGAAGAGGCCTTGGAACAAGGGACATCATTTCTGATGTCTAATGGATCTTGGCTGAAAGCAGAGAATATCAGAAAGATGTTTACTGTGCTTTATTGACTACGCAAAGGCTTTCGATTGTGTGAATCATGACAAGCTAAGGACAACACTGAAGTATGAGTAATCCAGAACACTTAATTGTGCTCATGAGGAATCTGTACCCGGACCAAGAGGCAGTTGTTCGAACAGAACATGGGAACACTGAATGGTTTAAAATTAAGACAGGTGTGTGACAGGGTTGTATTCTTTCACCATACTTATTCAACCTGTATACTGAACAAATAATCTGAGAAGCTACATTATATAAAGAAAAATGAGGCATCAGGATTGGAGGAAGACTCATTAACAACCTGCGATATGCAGATGATACAACCTTGCTTGCTGAAAGTGAAGAGGACTTAAAACATTTACTGATGAAGATCAAAAAGCACACTCTTCGGTACGGATTACATCTCAATGTAAAGAAAACAAAAATGCTCATCACTGGACCAGTAAACAACATTCTTATCAAGGGAGAAAAGATTGAAGTTGTCAAGGACTTCATTCTTCTTGGATCAACTATCAACACTCATGGAAGCAGCAGTCAAGAAATCAAATGACATATTGCATTACGCAAATCTGTTGCACAAGACTTTTTAAAGTGTTGAAGAGCAAAGATGTCAGCTTGAGGACTAAGGGAGCCTGACCCAAGCCATGGTATTGTCCATAACCGCATATGCATGTGAAAGCTGGACAGTGAATAAAGAAGACCATAGAAGAATTGATGCATTTGACTTATGGTGTTGGAGGAGAATATTGAAAGTGCCATGGGCTGCCAAAAGAATCAACAGATCTGTTTTGGAAGAAGTGCAACCAGAGTGCTCCTTGGAGGCCAGGATGGCCAAACTTCGTCTCACATACTTCAGACATATTGTCAGAAGGGACCTGTCACTGGAGAAGGATATCATGTTTGGTAAGGTGGGGGGTCAGAGGAAAAGAGGAAGACCCTCAGCGAGATGGATTGGCAAAGTGGCAGCATTAATAGGCTCAAGTGTGGCAACAATAGTAAGGTTGGCCCAGGATCGGGCAGTGTTTCGTTCTGCTGTGCATAAGGTCGCTATGAGTAGGTACCGACTCGATGGCACCTAATAACAACAACAATGGAGTCCTGGTGTGGCACTGTGGCTTAATGCGCCAGACTGAAAAACCATTTGAACTGTAATGTCGGTGGTTCAAGCTTACCAGCTGTTCCTCGGAAACCCTACACATGGTCGCTATGGGTCTGAACCAACTCGACGACATTTAACAACAGCAACAACAATGGCTAATTAAGGAGCTCGGGTAGTATAGTGGTTACTAGTTGGACTGTCCTGAGGGAGAAAGATGAGGCTTTCTGCTCCCGTACAGATTTACAGCCTTGGAAATCCCATACAGGGTCACTATGAGTTGGATCTGACTCAACAGCACCTTACAACAACAATAAATATTGTAATCTATTTCTTTCTTCAGTTCTTTAGAGTCTGTTTTATGTATTCCAAGACTTTTTCATTGGGAAAACAGATATTTATTATAGTTATTTTCTCTTGTTCAATTGACCTCTTAATCATGATGTAATGTTCTTTGTTCCTTTTGCTTGTTTTTGCCGTAAAGTCCATTTTATCAGAGATTAATATTGCCACTACTGCTAATTTCTTATTGTCATTAGCTTGATTTATTTTTTCCATCCTTTCATTTTCAGTCTGTTTTTGTCTTTGTAATTTGTATTTCTTGTAGACAGCATAATGAAGGATCCTGTTTTCTTATCCATTCTGCTCTTCTTGATGCTTCACTGGTGCATTTAATCTATTTACAGTCAGTATAATTATCGATAGGTATAATTGATTGCTGTCATTTTGTTGTGTGCTTTTTTGTAATGTTGCAGGTTTTCATGGTAGATCTTGAAACACTCTTTTAGACAATGAATGTGACACCATTCCTTTTAAATTTGATGTTCAAAGCATAGTAAACCATATGATTGTCCGATTCAAAATAGGTAATACCAGTCCATTTCAGCTTACTAATGCTTATGATATTGATCTTTATGTGTTCAATTTCAGTTTTGACAACTTCCAATTTTCCTAGATTCATACTTCATACTTTCCATGTTCCGATTATTAACAGATGTTTGCAGCTGCTTCTTCTCATTTTGAGTTATGCCCCATCAACAAATGAAGGTCCTGAAAGCTTTGCTCCATTCACTTCATTGTAGTCAACTATACTTTGAGGAGGCATCTCTTCCCTAGTCATATTCTGAGGGCCTTCCAACCTGAGGGGCTAATCTTCTAGTAATACATTTCCAATGTTCTGCTACTGTTCATAATGTTTTATCTTCTGCCTCTATATCTGAAAGTCTTCTGTTGCTATTCATAAGGTAATCAGTGGTTACCTAGTCAGAAGTGCTCTGCTTCTCCTTCTTCCTAGTCTGTCTAATTTGTATGGCAGCTCTGTTGAAATTTGTCCACCATGGGTGGCATAGCTTCTATCTAGCATCAGAGCCACACACAAGGCTCCACAGTACTACAAACTGACAGATGAGTGTCTTTTGATTATATGTTGTTTATTGTTAAATGCCATTGAGTCGGTTCTCACCCATGTTGTTGGTTGTTGTTGTTGTTGTTATGTGCCGTGGAGTTGATTCCAACTCATATCGACCCTGCACAGGGTTTCCGAGGCTGTTAATCTTCACGGGAGCAGAATGCCTCATCTTTCTCCCGCGGAGCAGCTGGTAGTTTCGAACTTCTGACCTTGTTGTTGTTGGTAAGTGCTGTCAAGTCAATTCCGACCCACAGTGACCCTGTATAGGGTTTCCAAGGAGCACCTGGTGAGCTTGAACTGCTGACCTTGCAGTTCAAATGACTTTGCAGTCCAGAGCATTAACCCACAGCGCCACACCAGGACTCCCTTGATTAGATATATTTTCTATATTAAGCAGTACCCTTATTGACAGCCCATCTATTTCTCCTAAAGATGCCATGCTCTATTAACTATCTATACCATTCTTCATGTCAAGCGTTCTTGGCTATCTCTATGACCCTGCCAGTCGTTTTGATCATTGCAACTCCCTGGCTACTTTTCAGTTGCACTACCACCTGGCCTCTATTACTTTAGGACTCCACCATCCCTGTTGCTATAAATGAACCAAGTTTTGTGACAGCATCGCCTCCTGTCAGCCCTGATTTGTGTAAGAAAGTTACCTCTGAATTTAGTGATGCTGGTATCTCTCTCACCAGCCCATTCCTGTTGGCCTTGTAAGTGAGATGTCTTCTGGGCCTTCCACGGTGCATCTTCTTGTCTTATGATTTATTCTAGCATGCCATTCTCTGAGCCATTTAATCTCATCTTCTAACAATTATCATTCCAATTCAGGCATTACAACCTCATTCCTCTATAGTGGTTATTACATATTCCAGGCCTGTAGGAGTCACTTGAGCCAGAAGATAAATCCTATATCTCAGTAGAGTGAGACTCCCCCAAGTCAACAAATTCTTCCTTGTCCAGTCCTGTATTTTTGCCCTTTGATTATGCACCTTCAAGATCCAGTCATATGGGTACTGCTCCCAACTCCTACACGTTGGCTAATTCTTGAAGTTACTTAGGGGTATTGTTCCTTTTATCAGCCTCAGCATGTTCCCACTTTGACTATGCTGTAACTTAACCCTAGATATGATCGTGGCAGCCAGAGGAGGAGATGGCGATACATTTTGATTGGAGACGCTTCCACAATGTCTTCCCACATTGAGGAAGTGCTACTTCTTAATAGGGAGGGGTGGGTGCTCTCTTAAGACTAAGGGGCCAGAAAAGTCTAAGGAATCAAAGCTTTGGGGGTTTCCTCCCAATTATCTCCATTCCATGTGTCAGGGTCCAAGGGTTTCCTCATTAGAACCTTGAGCTTGATTGCAGACCTGCCTCCTGAACTCTATTAAGTCTGAATTTGGTGTTCAGCTTTTTCTGCTTTCTCACTATAGTAAAAGGAGTCCTGGTGTGGAGCTATATAATAAGCACTGGACTGCTAACTGCAAGATTGGTGGTTCAAAACCACCATTTGCTCCCTAGAAACCCTATTCAGGATTGCGGTGAGTGAAAACTGACTCATCAGAATTTAACAACAACATTTGTAGTTGATAAGGGCCACATTGTAAGTCACCAAAGAGGCCCTCTGATTTTCACAGTTAATTCTCAATATCTGTTAAATGCTGTCAGCTTACATTCTCTTGGCAGGGCTTAATGTAATTTAATAACATTTAGCCAATTCATTGTCAAACACTAGACTGTCAGTTTGTTGCACTGTGGTGGCTTGTGTGTTACTATGATTCTGAAAACTATGCCAATGGTATTTTAAACACCAGCAAAATCACCCAGGGTGGAGAGATGGATTACTTCCAAATAGTTAGTCATTGAAAACCTTATGAACAGCAGTGGAACATTATTTATTAGGATCATAATATTGAATATTGAAACATGATAAAGAGCACCAGAATATTGTCAGATATAGTGCCAACTGATGAGTATGTCAGGTTGGAAGGCACTTAAAATACAACTGAAGAAGAACTGTCTCCTCAAAGTAGAGTGGACTGTGATGATGCTAATGAAGTAAAGCTTTCCGAACCGTCATTTGCTGATGGGGCACAACTCAAAATGATGAGAAACAACTGTAAACATCCATGTACAAAGCATGAATCTAGGAAAATTGGAGTTGTCAAAAATGAAATGGAACCCACAAGAAATATGAGCCATAACACGAGTAGATACATGCACACCAATGTTCATAGCAGCACTATTTACAATAGCAAAGAGATGAAGACAGCCTAAGTGCCCATCAATGGAAGAATGGATAAACAAAATGTGGTACAGACACACAATGGAATATTATGCTACCTTGAGGAACAACAAGGAAGCTGTAAGCTATCACATAATGAGGACATTATGTTGAGTGAAATTAGTCAGTCACAAAAGGAGAAATACTACATAGGACTACTACTGTAAGAGACAAACAAAAAGAACCCATACTAAAGGTGTGGGGAGGAGGGGATTCTTTGCTGGTTACCGGTTGTGGAGGGTTGAGTGAGGGGAGGAAGGGAAAGTTTGAGCGCAGGGTAGGGAATAGACACAGGATAGTTTGGGTGCTAAGGAAGGAGGCAATACACAAGAAGGGGAAGGGGAATGGAAGAACAGGGTTGATGGGAAAATTATCAGGCAGGTTTGCATGGGCTAAGTGGGACAGAGGTAAATAATGATGTATGCACAACCTTGGAACAACAGGGCTCTGGGATACAGGGATTGAGACATAGTTGGAATGGGGAAAAGGGGGGAAATAATGTTAAGAGGCTTGGCTATCTTTTGAATCTTGGTTTCCCTTTATATAATGGCATACCATTATAAAATAGACACATGAGGGGGAGAGAAAGGAATAGCCAGAAATATCACCATAGCAAGCTTGTAAATCTGTATTCAGCCTATAACTGATTGAAATACCTAAAATGGGGTTACAACATGCCAAGTGAAGGAGGCTTCCTGAGGAGCCTCTGCATTACATAAGACCATAGGTGGAATTCTGAACTGCATCCAAAATCTTCTGAGGTAGGAAATTTCCACTTGAAAGGACAAGCAGACCAGCCTGGAGTGGCTAGAAGAACAGAAGATACTTCTTGAAAGAAAGACCGACAGGAAAAATACAATATAATATAGACAGACCGACTGATTACTACAAGAACAAGCAAATTGCTCATCTAGGAGACATCAAGGCAAATGGTCGGGACCCCTCAGGGCAAACCCCCTTCCAAGACTAAAACTCAAGGGGAATACACGAGCAGACACATGCTGACTGGTTACCACGTTTGTCACCCATAAGGGTAAGTCAGGGAAAACAGCAATGAAGCTGTGAGATAAGTCCAACCACGTTCAATAGACTCCTGTGAACCTGGGTGGAGACCTGGTTGGCCAGCAGTATGGCAAGACCTGGGTACTCCTGGGCCCAGAGTCAGTGACATAGCCACAGAAGACTAGAGTGGAGAATGAAGTGTTCAACTGATAAGATGAGAGGGCATATGCATAAGAACACCCACACTTGCAGATAATACCCACTTGATTTGGCTTCAAAGACTGGATGATCAGAGCTCAACTAGAAAAAGAAGAAGAGGGAAAAATAAGAGTAACCTGATACAATTTGATGAACTTGGCCTACACCTATGGATGCAGTCAGTAGTTCAAAAGAGGGAACAAATCTTTACAGTGAGGATCATTGCCACCCCCTCAATACACAGGGTAGACAGGGATGGGCAACTTGGACATTGGCTGCCCAAAGTGTGTGTGTGTTCAAGAGGAAGCCTAGATCTAGAGGACACAGAGCAAGGTAGAATCTCCACTGAGTAGTATCCAATCTGTCTGGTCAGGACTGATGAAAGGAGATGTGGATAGCACTCATGTGGTACAATAGTGAATAATTACTATCAGGACTGACTGTGAGGTAGGCATTTTGTAGCAAAGGAGGGGAGTGGTTGACTTTGCAGTCCAGGAGCGGAGGGCCCTGGGACCATCAAGGGAGAACGGGACCCTACCCAGAGAAACAGTGATGCCAGAGATGGAGGCAGAGACGATGAGGTGGAGAAATGGAACGGCTGGGAACTCTAGACCCGGAGAGGGAGAGGGGCTGTGTGCTGACAACCCGGAGGCAGGCTTGTGGAGTGTACCCTTTGGTTGGTTGATGATGCATGGAGGGGATTGTAACCAAGGCAATGTAACAAAATACAATAGGATGAATGTAAAGCTAATGTTCTCCCATGTAAACTGTCACATAATTCACAATAAAACACTTTTTAAAAATGAAATGAAATTTATAAACATTGATATCCTAGGCATTAGTGAGCTGAAATGGACTGTTGTTGGCCATTTTGAATCTGACAATCACATGGTTTACTACGCTGGGAATGACAAATTGTTGAAGAGAAAAAGTATCACATTCATCATCAAAAAGAGCACATCAACATCTATCTTGAAGTACCACACTGTCTGTAATAGGATAAGAACCATATGCCTACAAGGAAAACCAGTTAATACAACTACTATTCAAATTTACCCACAAATAACTAAACCCAGTGAAGATAAAATTGAAGAATTCTTCCAGCTTCTTTAGTCTGAAATGGATCAAACATGCAATCAAGATGTATTGATAATTACTGAAGATTGGAATGCAAAGGTTGGAAACAAGAAAAAGGATCAGTAGTTGGAAAATATGGCCTTGGTGATAGAAATGCTGCTAGCGATCACATGATGAGAATTTTGCAAAACCAATGACTTCTACATTGTAAATACCTTTCTTAAACAACATAAATGTGGACTTCACCGTGTGCACTACACAGAAATCAAATTGACTACATCTGTAGAAAGACACGGTGGAGAAGATCAATATGATCAGCCAAAACAAGGCCAAGGGCAGACTGGAACAGACCATGAACTGATCATAAGCAAGTTCAGGCTGAAGCTGAAGAAAAAGAAAACAAGTGCATGAGAGCTAAACTACGATCTTGAACACATCCCACCTGAAATTAGAGATCATCTGAAGAACAGATTTGATACATTAGACACTAAAGACCGAAGACCAGAAGAGTTGTGGGATGACATCAAGAACATTATACAGGAAAAAAGCAAAAGGTCATTAAGAAAATAAGAAAGAAAAAAGACCAAAATGCATGTCAGAAGAGACTGAAACTTGCTCTCGAGCACAGAGGTGCTAAAGCAGATGGAAGACATGAGGAGATAAAAAAGCTGATTAGAAAATTTCAAATGGTAACTCCAGAATCCAAGTCAAATAATACAATAAAATGTGCAAATATCTGGAGTTAGGAAACCAAAAGTAAAGAACACATTCAGCATTTCTCAAGCTGAGGGAATTGAAGAAAAAATTCACGCCTCGAGTTGTAATATAGAAGGATTCTATGGCAAAATATTGAATGATGCAGAAAGCATCAAAAGAAGATGGATGGAATACACAGAATGACTGTACCGAAAAGAAATGGTCAATGTTCAACCATTTCAAGAGGTAGCATATGATCAAGAGTCAATGATGCCAGGAAGACATCAAGGCTAGCAATCAAGTGCCTTCAGGACAAACTCCCCTCTAAGACTGAAACTCAAAGGGAATACACAAACAAG
>NW_006408560.1:8510239-8513588 GCF_000296735.1 Chrysochloris asiatica
GTGTTGCCAGGATACTCCTTAAAAGCCAGAATGGCCAGACCTTGTCTCTTATATTTAGGACATGTTATAAGGAGGGACCAGTCCCTGGAGAAAGACACCATGCTTGGTAAAGTGGAGGGTCAGCAAAGAGGAAGACCCTCAATGTGATGGATTGGCACAGTGGCAGCTGCAATGGGCTCAAGCATAGCAATGATTGTGAGGTTGGTGCAGGACTGGGCAGTGTTTCATTCTGTTTTGCATAAGGTTACTATTTAACAACAACAACTATGAGTGGACAGCACTTAACAAGAACAACAACAGCGATTCATTGTTCTATATGCACTGTTATCCCTTCCCTTATCCCACATGCCTGAATTGTTAGAACATCTGTCTGAACATAAGTGGTATCAGTGAAATTTTTAGTAACTTGGCCATCATCTTTCCCAGGGACTCTATGTATGCCACATACCATCCAAGATAGGTCAAAATCCAGTGCTGAGCCTACAGCAATTCAAACCTACCAGCTGCTCCTCAGAAACTTACACATTGGCTACCTAAAATGAGGGGGCAATAAAGGCACGAAGTGACTGGCTTACAAGGTTTCAAGAGGGAGTTTAGTTTAAGAGTATGGGGGCAAAGAAAGAGTCCTCTTGTCTAGATGGGTAGCTGAATAGCTGTCATCTTGTCTAGATGGGTCTGGTGAAGAGATGGGGATAAGATTCGTAAGATTCAATAGTGAATAATTGTTATCATGATTAATTGCAACTGTCACAATTGTAAAGGTAGAAGTTTTGTAATAAAAAAAGAGTACTGATTCATCTTACAGTCCTGAAACAGAGGACCCTAGGGCCATCAAGAGAGAAGCGCACAGGAAGAATGTGGGACCTTATCCAGAGACGCAGCAGCACCAGAGATGGGGGCACGGAGAGGGGCAGTGGCTGAGGACTGGGTCGCTATGAGTCGTAACTGACTCAAGGGCATTTAATGACAACAACCACAACAGAGAGGTGGTGGAGTCCTTGTGTGGCACTATAGGATAAG
This sequence comes from Chrysochloris asiatica, assembly GCF_000296735.1. Taxonomy (NCBI): domain Eukaryota; kingdom Metazoa; phylum Chordata; class Mammalia; order Afrosoricida; family Chrysochloridae; genus Chrysochloris; species Chrysochloris asiatica. The sequence goes on from NW_006408560.1 coordinate 8,511,260, forward strand.
CACATGACTGCTAACCACAAGGATGGCAGTTCAAACCCACCAGTCACTCCTCAGAAACCCTATGTTGTTGTTAAGTGTCATTGAGTTGGTTTTGACTCATAGCGACCCTGTATAGGGTTTCTGAGGAGTGACTGGTGAGTTTGAACCACTTACCTTGTGGTTCAAACGGACCTTTCAGTTTAGTGCTTATCCTATAGCGCCACCCTTGGAGTCACTATGAGTCAGAATTGAGGGCACTTAAGGTCGGAACTGACTCGACGGCACTTAACAACAACAACAACAACAACAATAACAAAGAATGGTAGTGTCCTGAATATGAACTTCTGGCTTCCTATCTGTGAAAAAAATTCTTTTCATTAAAGCCACCCAATTGTGGCATTGCCAAATTATGAACCAGTTCTGTTCCTAAATTTATTTTAAGTCAAATTTATATATAAGTCAGAACAATTATGTATGGTTTGTATCTAATGTCAGTTAGTCAAATATTTGTCTTATATGTATTTTATAGAGACTAAATTTCTATGCATAAAAACACTTCCAGGTACACTAAAATATCTTTACCATAATAATACAGGAATAATAATAAACGTTTGATGCATGTTTCAATGTAGCTTCTATTCCTTATAATGAATCATTTTAAGTACCTTGAATTTTGAATACAATAGACTTTGTGGGGATTGGCTCATAATGGGTTGTATGTAAGACAAATGCTCATAACCTGGGGAATGCCTATATTTCTGTTATAGCAGCACTGAGAAACCAGGGCACTCTATTATGAAACATACAAGGGGGCTTCAAAGCAGTTGTGGAAAGATTCTATTATCTTTCAATTCCATTTTATCCACAAACTTTTTGAAGCTACTTTATGATTTTTGGAAAGGATTCAGATAAAAGACCTAAGCAAATTAGACAACCAGTGGGACTCGGCTGAAATGCTGCCACAATGGAGTGTGAGGGAATTGGAGGAATCTTGGGGCTTCAAGAATGTGTGTGTAGGTTTAAGCTGCCAAACTTCTGTCTCCTCCACTGATTTGGGAAGGAAAGCAAGATGGGAAATGGAATCAGCTGTTGTTTGGGTATATGGAGTAAAGCTGTCTCTCTTCAGAGTGGTATTTTAACAACTCGGGGAGAAAAGTATGCAGAAAGAATCTGTTCTTTCTAATTTCACTGGAATTGAAAATGTGTACCCTTTCTTGTTCTTGTTCTTTACGCCTTTAAATGCTACTCTTAGTTTGAATGCACACTGGAGACTTTGAACATACTCAAAGTTGCTCAGAGCATTAAAGATGAGGTTGTTGGGGCAATAAAGCAGCAAGAGGAGCTTTGAGATAAGCCTGTCCCTTGTGAGGAAGTGACCCTGACTAGGCTGCTGAAAGTTGCCTGGAAGTCTTTGTCCCAAACAGCTTCAATGTTATGGATAAGATAATTGTTGTTGTTAAGTGCTGTGGAGTTGGATCTGACTCATAGTTACCCTGTATAGGGTTTCCAAGAAGCAGCTGGTGGGTTTGAACTGCCAACCTTGCAGTTCAAACTTACCTTGCAGTCCAGTGCATTATCCTGCAGTGTCATACCAGGACTCCATGGATCAAGTAAGGATACATGTACTCATGTTCCCAGCTGATGAAAACAGGAAGAGCTAGAAGACAGGAGAACATGGTTGTATTTCTTTTTTCCCAAGAAGCCCAAAGGAAACATTACAGTTTTGAAAATTGGACTGTCTTCATAATTTCTCAGAGGAAACTGAGTCCCAAGGGTTTTAGGAGACTTGGCTAGGACTACAGCTTTCCAGGATAATTAGAATGCAGGTCTCTTCACTCTGGACTCAATGCTGTGTCTCAGGGCTCTCCACTCAGTATCCTTCCAGCTCTGCCTTCCTAGTCAAACTGAGTGGAAGATATGGTTTGTAAAGAATGGATTAGACTTCCAGTAAGATGGCAGACCAGGCAGACATGCTATGCAGACCCTCTAAAACAAAGATACAAGAGACCAAATGAAAAAGACACAGAGGACAATCCTGGAACCCTGAGCCTAAGAGGAAAGATTAGAAAAGTGCATCGGATACCAACTGGGAGGAGAAGCTGAGCCAGGGCAGCAAAAGAAGGAGACTGATAAATGAACTGCTAGCAAGACATGATGTGGCCATCTTGAATTTTTCTTGAGCAGCTATGGAGAGACAGACAGACAGTGGATTGATGGCACAGATTTACATGGGTGACAGAAAAGTTATTATATTCTTTTTTTCTTGCTTGTTTTTGTTTTTTCCCACCTTCCCACCTTATTATATACTGTTTTTGTGTTGTTTGCTTGATTGTTTGTTCTGTTTTGTTTT
>NW_006408560.1:8514488-8516016 GCF_000296735.1 Chrysochloris asiatica
AGTCAAAAATATTTCTGAGGAAGAAAAGGTAAATAGAACTACCTGAGAAAGAATTCAAAAGGAAGATATTTTGTTACCTTCAACAAATTGACAGGAACTTTGAGTAAAGCGAGGAGGACACAGAAAAAAACTTTAGAAGAAATTAGGAAAACACTACAAAAACAAAGTAATTACAAATTTTGAAACAATACAAAACCTGCAATTAGAAGTCCAGAAGATAAATACTAAGATTTGCAATGCAGCCAATACACTGAAAGGGCAAAGGAGTGGATCTGAATCAATGGAAGCACAAATTAGTGATCCTGAAGATAAAATCTCTCAATACTAATAAACTAGAACAATCAGGAAAAAAAAAAAAAAAAAGCCCGATATTTATGTGGGACACCATGAAGATGAGTAACTTACAGGTGATCAAAATTCCAGAACAGGAAAAGACAATAAAAAACAGAGCGAAAATTGTCGGAGTTACTGAAAGAAAACTTCCCTAACATCTTGAGAGACAAGAAGATAAACATTCAAGCATTTGAATGAACCCCAAACAGGATAGACCCCAAAAGAAAATCACCAAGACATATAATCAAGTCAAATTCCAAATTCAGAGACAAGGAAAGGATCCCGAGAGTAGCTCAGGAAAAATGAAAAGTTACCTAAAAAAGAGATCCAATAAACCTAAGCTCTGATTTCTCCACAGAAATCATTCAGGCAAGAATTTGCCACCCAAGAATCATAAACCCAGCAAATGTGACAAAAAAAATAGGAATGTTTTCAGATAAACAGAAATTAAAGGTATTTGTAATAACAAGACCAATTTTAGAAAAAAATACTAAAGGGTATTCTTTGGACTGAGAACCAACAACAACCTAAGATTTACCATACAGGACAATACCACCCAGAACTCATCCAGATATAGAAATATACAAAGTAAGACAAACCAATTAAGACTGAAAATAGGGAACCAGAGATACCAATTTATAATGAAGTCAACTACAAAAAGAAAGAGGGACTAGTGTAGTATACAACTCCCAAATGGTGAGGATGTCAAATAGATTTCAAGACAAAACAGATTGTGTTAAATGAGGAAAAATTAGTAAATTACAGGGTAACCTCAAAGAAAATTAATACACCTTCTCATCAAAATAAAAAAAGGAAAGTCAGAAAGATTTTGCAAATATTAAAACAAAAGCAATGAAGAAAAAGAAAACAAACAAAATTAACTCAGTGCAGAAATTTATAAAAAGTTAAGAAAAGGTTTTCTTGCTAAAAGAAATATTCTATGATGGTTACCTGGGTGGGAGGGAAGGGAAAATTATTCATTGGGTAGAGGATAGACACATGCTAACTTGGGTGATGGGGAAGGCAATATACAACAATAGAGAGGTTGGTAAAGGAAAGATGAAGGCAGTGGAAGACAATGTGATGAGTATAAGAGTTAAAGGTTGTTGTTGTTGTTAAGTGCCATCGAGTCGGTTCCGACCCATAGCGACCCTGTACAGGGTTTCCGAGGGTGTAAATCTTTACGGGAGTAGAA
>NW_006408560.1:8516501-8533858 GCF_000296735.1 Chrysochloris asiatica
ATAAAATGATGCTGGAAGTTCTGTGATAGAATTTTGCAAGAATAAATTATTCATTGAAAATACCTTTTTCAACCACATAAAAGGTGACTATACACCTGGTTCTCACCAGATGGAATACACAGGAATCAAATTGACAACATGTGTGAGAAAAGACAGTGGAAAATCTCATTATCATCAGTCAAAACAAAGCCAGGGGTAGACTGTGGAACACACCATCAAATTCAGGCTGGAGCTGAAGAATATGAAAATAAGTTCATGAGAGCCAAAATATGACCTTGAAAATATCCCACCTGAATTTAGAGATCATCTAAAGAACAGATTTGATGCATTAGACACTAATGACCAAAGACCAGAAGAGATGTGAGATGACATCAAAAACATCATACATGAAGAAAGCAAAAGATCATTAAAAAGACAGGAAATAAAGAAAAGACCAAAATAGATGTCAGAAGAGACTCTGAAATTTGCTCTTGAGCATAGAGAAGCTAAAAAAGCAAATGGAAGTAAAAGTGCTGATCAGAACATTTCAAAGATCAGCTCAAGAAGACAATGTCAAGAAAACCAAAATGAAAGACCATTTCTCAAGCTGAAAGAACTGAAGAAAAAAATTCAAGAATTAACTTGAAACATTGAAGGATTCTATGGGCAAAATATTGAATGATGCAGAAAGCATCAAAAGAAGATGGAAGGAATACACAGAATCACTGTACCAAAAAGAAGTGGTCTATGTTCAACCGTTTCAAGAGGTAGCATATGATCAAGAGCCAATGACCCTGAAGGAAGAAGTGCAAGGTACACTGAAGACATTGGCAAAGAACAAGGGTCGAGGAATTAACATCTTTCAACAAACTGATGCAGTACTATAGGCGCTCATTCATCTATGCCAACTGGTTGGAAGAGATCCATATTTGTGCCCATTCCAAAGAAAAATCATCCAACAAAATGCTGACATCATCAGACAATATAATTAATATCACATACAAATAAAATTTTGCTTAAGATAATTTACAAATAGTTGCAACAGTTCATCAATAGAGAACTGCCAGAAATTCAACCCAGATCCAGAAGAGGACGTGGAACTAGGGATATCATTGTTGATTTAAGAAGAATCTTGGCTGGAAACAGAGAATATCAGAATGATGTTTACTTGTACTTTTTTGACTATGCAATGACTTTTGACTATGTGGATCATGACAAACTTTGGATAACATTACGAAGAGTGGGTTTTGTAGAACATTTCATTGTGGTCATGAGGAATCTGTACATAGGCCAAGTGGCAGTAGCTAGAACAGAATAAAAGGCATACTGAATGGTTTAAAATCAGGAAAGGTGTGCATCACAGTTGTATCCTTTCACCATACTTTTCAGTCTGTATGCTGAGTAAGTAATCTGAGACTCTGGATAGTATGAAGAAGAATGTGGCAACAGTATTGGAGGAAGACCCATTAACAACTTGGAATACGTAGATGAAACATTCTTGCTTGCTGGAAGTGCAGAGGATTTAAAATATTTACTGAGGTAGATCAAAGGCCACAGCCTTCAGTGTGGGTTTCACCTCAGAAGAAGAAAACAAAACCCCTCAGAACTGGACCAATAAAATAACATTATGATAAACAGAGAAGAGTGAAGTTGTCAAAGACTTCATTTTGCTTGTATCCACAATCAACACTCATGGAAGCAGTAGTTAAGAAATCAAATGACATTGTACTAGGCAAATCTACTGCACAAGACCTCTTTAAAGTGTTCAAGAATAAAGATATCAGTTTGAAGACTAAGATGGGTGTGAACCAATCCATGGTATTTTCAATTGCCTCATTTGTATGTGAAAGTTAGACAATAAATAAAGAAGACGGTAGAAGAATTGAAGCATTTGAGATATGGTGTTAGATAAGAATATTAAAGGTACCATGGATTGCCAGAAGAACAAACTAATCTGTGTTGGAAGAAGTACAGTCAGAATGCTCCTTAGAAGTCAGGATGGTGAACTTTGTCTCTCATACTTCAGACATGTTATTAGGAGGGAACTGTCCCCAGAGAAGGATATCATGTTTGGTAAAATGGAGAGTGGGCAAAAAAGAGGAAGTACCCAAGGGGATGGATTGACCCAGTGGCAGCAGCAATGAGCTCAATTGCGAGGATAGTGCAGTACCTGGCATTGTTTAGTTCTGTTGTGTACAGGGTCACTAGGAGTTAAAATCAACTCAATGGCATCTGGCATAGTGGCTTACCTGTTGGGCTGCTAACCACAGTTAGCTACTTCACAGGAAAAAGATGAGGCTTTCTCTGTTGGGAGTGACTAAGCTGAAGGTCTCTGACTAGGGGGTAGTTTAACCGAGGGATTGCAACTGAACAGCTGTGGTCGGGCTGCACCTAAATCTGGCTGCCCCTTGAGTTTTTGCAAAGCTGACCCTAGGAACAAAGAACTTGCAAAGTCTTTCCTTATACACAGCCATGACCTTTAGCTCAGTCTGCACAAACATTTGGCGGTGGTGGTTCTGTGCTGTGGAGAGGTATCTAATTTATGTTCCAGCTAGCTACTACAAGTTACATTTTTCTGATGGAGTTCCCCTGACTGCATGCACAAACAACACCAGGTGTTGTTTGCACTCTTTTCCTGCCCTAAGAACCTCCCCTTGAGATATGTATAAAATAAACTTGCTGCGCCCCACCTGGTCCCTACTTTCATGTAATGTGTTTTGTGTCTTCCTTTTCTTTCTAATCTCCCATCACCCATACTCGGGATTAATCTCTCCACACCGGACACATAGAAAAACCGGACGCTGCATTATCTTCCTGTTAAAATTTAGTCTCAGAAACCCAATGTTGTTGTTGTTGTTTTTGTTAAGGTCCAATTCATAGCAACCCTCTATAGGGTTTCCAAGGAGCAACTGGTGAGTTTGAACCACTGACCTTGCGGTTCAAACCGACCTTGCAGTCCAGTGCTTATCCTAAGGCACCACACCAGGACACCAGAAATCCTATACTTGGGAGCTACTAGTCACAACAGACTGGCAGGCACACAACAACTCTCAGAATGGAAATTTTGCTCAATCAGGAAAGGCCTTGAGTGTTAGTAGAATTGCATGTTATTACCTGGTGTGGCAATGTAGGGTAATGCGCTGGACTGCAAAGTCGGCTTTAACCATAAGGTCAGCAGTTCAAGCTCACCAGCTGCTCCTTGGAAACCCTATACAGGGTCACTATGAGTTGGAATTGACTTGATGGCACTTAACAACAACATTATAATTATTATTATTTTGTATGTGTGTGTGTAGGGGGGGATAAGGGACCAAAGTCTCATTTATTTTTTAGCTATTTCTTTTATTTTACCTTTAAATTTTTATTGTGGATTGAGTGAAAGTTTACAGGGCAGATCACCAGTTTTACATTCAACAAATCATACACCTTGTTTCATTACAATGATTATAATCCCCTCCATGTACCATCAGTTAACAGTATTTCTCTCTATTCACTTTAGCTCTTAACAACATTATTATTGAAGAGCTAACAATAGCTCTTTTGTTTCTTAACAAAATGTTAAGGAAATAGTGATGAGCAATGCCCTGCTATGGCGCTGTGGATTAATGTGCTGGACTGCAAGGTTGGTTTGAACAACAAAGTCTGTGGTTCAAATTTACCAGCCGCTCCTTGGAAACTCTATACAAAGTCACTATTAGTCAGAACCGACTTGACGGCACTTAGCAACAACAATAATGTACTAAAAGGGGGTAGAGTGAGTGGTTCTTTGCTTTTCCTTCCATTTGCTATCACTTTAACATAGGTCTTACCACCTTAAGTCTTGTCATTGCATTTATCATACCAATCTATCATACATTGTTGTTAAGTGCCTTCGAGTTATTTCCAACTCACAGAGTTCTGGTATAGGGTTTCCGAGGGGGGACTGGTGAGTTTGAACCACTGACCTTGTGGTTCAAACTGACCTTGCAGTCCTGCACTTATCCTACAGCGCCACACCAGGAGTGTGGTGGTAGTAGTGTGCCATGGAGTCAGTTCTGACTCACAGCGACCCTGTACAGGGTTTCCAAGGCTGTCAATCTTTATGGGAGCAGAAAGCCTCATCTTTCTCCCTGGTAGTTTTGGAACAGCTGGTAGTTTTGAACTTCTGACCTTGAGGTTAGCAGCCCAAATCGTAAACCACTATGCTCCCAGAGCTCCCAGTGTAACCTGTAACACTACCATTTCTTTGTTCAAAAAACCTTCAGTGGCTATCACCTACCAAATTCCTTATCCTGTTATTCAATGCTTTGTGCCATATGCCCCAGAATCTACCTTTCCAGTTTTATTTTTCACCACTCTTGTGCCCCTTACTTAGTCAGTAGGATCTCCTTGGAATTTCTTCAACAAACATTAAGGTTTCCTGTCCCAGGGCCTGGTACATTTTTTTGTCTCTTTCCTCCTTCCACCTACCTGGTTTTTCAAGACACAGACTAGATACCACTCTGTTATTGTGTGCCTTTGAGTAGGTTCCAACTAACAGTAACCCAATGTGAGAGTAGAACTACCCCACAGGTTCCTAGGCTGTAATCTTTACAGGGGACTCCTGGTGTGGTACTACAGGATCAACACTGGACTGTGAACCACAAGGTCGGCAGTTCAAACTCACTAGCTGCTCCTTGGAAACCCTATACAGGGTTGCTATGAGTCAGAACCGACGAGATAGCGCTTAACAACAACGGTTTAGTTGAAAGTTTAGGGTGTTCACTAGTCTCTATCAGATCAGTGACCCTGGATTTTTTATTGTTATTGTTTTGAGTTTTGCTACAACATTTTTCTCCCACTTTATCTAGGACCTCCCTTTCAGAGAGGTTGGCAATGATATCTAGGCATCATCTAATTTTTCTGGTCTCAGGGTCATGGAGGCTGTGGTTTGTGTGATCCGTTGGTCCTTTGGATGAATTGTTTCCTTGTGTCTTTGATTTTCTTCAGTTTTTTTTTTTTTTGGCTCTGGATGGGAAGACCAGTATGCAGCGCTATAGGAAAAGTACTGAACTGCTAACCACAAGGCCTGGGGTTCAAACCCAGCTGTCACTCCTCAGAAATTCTGTATGGGATCACTATGAGTTGGATTTGACTCTATGGCACTTAACAACAAGAAGTTGCTTCTCATCAAATTAGAATGAAGAGCATCGTCTTTGTGGACTCTGCTATACTAATGGACTTAGATGTGTCTGGAGACTGCCATTTATTTTATAGTTATATCTTTTTTAAAGGTTTTATGATAATTCTTACAGTTCCAGATCTTATTGACAAATTTTCCAGTACCCAGAAATACCTTTCTCTGTGATAGGTACAGCAATCTGGGGATCCAAAGTTATCTAACTCAACTTTATCAGCTTCCCAGTTCTTCACTCCTATTCTTCTAACTTAATTTCTAGATTAATAATTTCTTCTTCTCTAGGTCTAGACTTTTTTTCTCATTCATAGAATCTTTCCTACTCTTCCACTTAATTCTGCAAATAAGATCAAGTCATGATACTTCCTAAAAACCAAATGGAGCAAAACATACAATTTGCCCTTTCTTTCATCCTGCTTTCTATAAAGTCTTCTTTCCTTTTATTGACATACTTTTTAAATAGAAATCTGAGTTGAGGTCCTACCACTCTGCTGAAATTGATATCTGAAAGGTCAACTATAACCTCCTAAATGCCAAATTCTACAGTCTGTTCACCTTTTTAAAATTCTCTCTTCCATAGATTTTATTTATTCATTTGTTTAACCTTTTCTTAACTTTCTATAATAGTGGTCTCATACAATATTCATGGACTTTATTTTCACCTGCCTTTTTAAATCCTCCATCTCTGGTTCCCCCCTCCTTCAATTTCTCAAGGTTTCTTCTTTGGTCCTCTTTACAAATTTTCACATCTGTGAGGGTGAATCTTAGATCTGCCTCTAGAATCTGATTTCTCTTCTAAGCTTCATTTCCAGCTAGGCTTTCTTTTTGGATGTCCCACATTCTTCTCCAAGATGGCAAATTCCAACGTTAACTGTTGTTGTTGTTGTCAAGTGCCATGAAGTCAGTTCTGACTCATAGCGACCCTGTATAGGGTTTCTGAAGAGCTACTGGTATGTTTGAACCACTGATCCTCTGGTTAGCAGTCCAGTGCTCACCCTACAGCACCATACCAGGACTTCTAATTTACTTTCTTCTATAACCATCTCAAGGAGCTCTGGTAGCATAATGGTTACGAATTGGGCTGCTATCCTCATGGTTAGCAGTTCGAAACTACCAGCTGTTCCACGGGAGAAAGAGGAGGCTTTCTGCTCCCATAAAGATTTACAGCTCGGTCACTATGAGTCAGAACTGACTCCACGGCACATAATAACAACAGCAACATATCCATCTCAGGAGTCCTGGTGTGGTGTGTGGGCTAATGGCGTCAGACTTCAAAGTCATTTGAACTGCAAGGTCGGTGGTTCAAGCTCACCAGCTGCTCCTTGGAAACCCAATACAGAGCCGCTATGGGTCATAATCGACTTGATGGCACTTAACAACAACAACATATCTGTCTCAAGGAGCTCTTGTAGTGTAGTGGTTATGAGTCGGGCTACTAATTTCACACCCAGCAGTTTGAAACCACCAGCAGTTCAACAGGAGAAAGATGAGGCTTTCTGCTCCTGTAAGGATTTACAACCTCGGAAATTCTATACAGGGTTGCTATGAGTCAAAACCAACTCCATAGCACATCACCACCACCACTACCCTATCTGTCTCAACTTCCTTCAGTCTCATGTCCTTTTGGTTTCAGCCAGTGGCATCATCTCCTTTCAGTTTAGGAATTTTGGAATTATCCACAGATTAATAGGTAGCCTTTGAGGGAACAATTTCAGTAGAGTTAGTTATTGTGGTGATGGTCATAAAGAATTTAGGAAAGAACTGAGGAAAACATTGTAGGACGGGCATTTGGCTTCCAATTAACTTTCCCCAGGAAACCATTCCTATTTATCTAGAACTTTTACACCATATCACAAAATTAAATTAATCTTTTGAATGTATATATTAATGCTATTTATTTCTTCTCTCTGGGTATTTCATTTGCTCTGATGTTCTGCCTTAGACTCCTGGTGTGTCTCTGTAGGATCAGCACTGGACTGTGAACCATAAGGTCAGCAGTTCAAAAATACCAGCTGCTCCTTGTACAGAACCCTTATACAATATCATTATGAGTCAGAACTGACTTGGCTGTACTTAACAACAATATTCTGCCTTTACTGTATTTATAAACTCAGCGAATTTTGCTAAATTGTAATATTTATTAAGAAGAGAGGCCACTTGTCTCCTGAATACTGAAAGAAAACCATGGTATTTATCTGTCACTGTGTCTGATGATGATTTTCTTTAGGAGGATGACAGTGACTCAGAGACTTCTAGGTTTTTCCTTGTAATCTGTGTTTATAAGGCTGGGATGGGGTGGTTACTGTCTCAACTTTTTTTTTTACTAAAAGTACATTTAAGTATTCTAATTATTCAGATAAGGAGCCCTGGTAGCGTAGTGGTTATGAATCGGGCTGTTAACTTCAAGGTAGGCAGTTCAAAACTACCAGCCGTTCCACAGGCGAAAGATGAGGCTTTCTGCTCCCATAAAGATTTATAGCATTGGAAACCCTGTACAGGGTCACTATGAGTTGGAACCGAATCCACAGTACTTAACAACAATTATTCAGATATTACCCAAGAGAGCTTAGAGGTTTCCATTTTTCTAATACATGGTTCAACTCAACAACTCCACCTTTCCAAAAGAAAAATCTCCTAATAAAACTACCTTTGTGGTCTGGAGATAACATGATCTTAGAGAGACACTTCCTTTTCTGTTTCCTACCCCCATCACACCTTTTTATGTTTGTCCTTTCTTCCCAGAGCAGAGGCAGGTAGGATGGCTCTAATCCTTACAGAAAGCTTTCTTTGGAATGCAGAGACTTTGCAACCTAGCTAAAGAACTGGTCGGTGGACTTTAACTTCCAGAACCCACACCTAGTTTCTGAACACTAGGGGGAGGGGACGAAAGTCTCTCCGTAGAACACACTGACAGATGTATTTAAGATTCCTCTTTAATCTTAAATAGGTATACAAGAATTACTTGCTGAATAAAAAATCAGAATATCCAGAACCCAGCAACACAAATGAAGTCAATGTCTCCGTCTCCGCCCCCCCCCCTCCGCCCCATCTCATAGGTTAATATCTAGGAAGCCAGCTTTAAGTATGGTAGAGTACTGTGGAGTCGGTTCCCATTCATAGCGACCCTGTATAGGGTCTCTGAGGCTGTAAATCTTTACTAGAACAGAAAGCCTCATCTTTCTCCCGTGGAACAGCTGGTAGTTTCCAACTGCTGACCTTGCGGTTCGCAGCTCGATTCATAACCACTACGCTACCAGAGCTCCTTTGTTTTTAACTATAGCTGGTAATACTAGCAGAATCCCTGTAGTTTGCAGGGGTTTTTTCCTTTTCTGGGTCCGGAGGTCAATTTCCCCACTACTTGAGGTAGATTTACAATGTGGGCTTGGAATCTCCTTCCGTTTAGAATGAGGGTCTCCCTACCTTTGCGTTCAATGCATCTTCCGTTCCCATTCATTCATCCAACCAACATTTATAAAGTCGTTAACATGTACCAATCCAAGAGTTCTGGTAGCATAATGGCTAGAAGCCGGGCTGCTAACCGCAAGGTCAGCAGTTCGAAACTACCAGCGGCTCCGCGGGAGAAAGAGGAGGCTTTCTGCTTCCCTGAAGATTTACAGCCTTGGAAACCCTATATATAGGGTGGCCATGGGTCGGAACTGACTCCACGGCACACAACCACTATGCACCGGTCCTAGATCTAGGCGTTTAGTCTAAAGCCGCGAACAAAACAGAGATCCCTGCCCTGGTGGAGCTTATAGTGGAACTGGAGACAATGAAAGTGATTTTTTAAAATTAAGCCATATAATAATTTAGAAGGTGGGTGAAAAGATGCCAGGCTGTAAAATGATTGTGAAGGTCAGGAGATAGGAGAAAAGAACCAAGACTGGTGTTCTGTCCAATTTAGGTTGGAGAAAAGGGAGACCAGCTGAGGTGGAGGAGGCGCTAATGGGGGGAGGGGGGGCAGAGATTTTTTTCTGCAGAAAGTGCCAGGAGAGTATTCTGGTTTAGGGAGAGGTAAGTGAAGGACAGAGGAGGTCCTGGACAGAGATTCCCATTGAGAAAACTTGGCTATTTTCCAGCAGAGGCAAGAAGATGCTGTGGCAAGGTAGCTCCGGGGAAAGGGGCGGGGGCCAACACGACGGACACCACGACGCCCCCAAAATGGCCTCCAGATGCCCCTCGCCGCCCCGCCCCCGAAGTGCCCGCCGACCCACGTGATCCCACCCCTCCTTCCTTCCCATCCCCGCTCTTTAGTCCAGGTCTGGGTCCTGGCGGCGGCGGCACCGCCCCCTTCAGAAAGCGGACCAATCGGAGGAAGGATAAGGCGGAGGGTGTGGTGACGACCAATGGGGGTGGAGCTCCGAAGGGGAGTAACAGGTTGGTGGGTGGGGGAGAAAGAAGGAGGGAGCGCGGGGGGGATGAAGGGGGAGGGCCCGGGAGCCGCGCGTGCAGCTCTACGGGAGCCCGAGCCCGGAGTGCGAGCTCGAGATCGCCGAGCCCGACTGGGGTGAGTGAACCGGGTGAGGACAAGGGCATCTGAGAGGCTAGCGAGCCCTTAGGTGTACCCCTGAGGGGCGGGGGTTGACGCGATCCCCCTTCCGGGGCACAGGTACTGAGTTGGAGAGGGGAGGAGGGGAGGTCAGGGTAGAGTAAGCGTTCTGTTTAAGAGCTGGCCTCTGCTTCTAGAGGCCTGGAGCAGGTAGCTGGAAAGGTGCCAGGTGAGGGGCACCTGAGGGTAAGATATTCCCCAGGTGTTGTAAGCATTTCAGGGCCAGATTTCTCAGGAGGTCATACCCCAGCCCCAGGGGCCAAATTTCTCTTGGAGACCGGGGTGGTTTGGGGAAAGAGTTAGTCCCTGCGAGGCGGAGGGAACGGCTGCCTGAGGTTCAGGGTAATCAGGTGGGACACCAGCAGATGCTGTTTCCCCGAACCTCCCACTGCTAGCCTGAGCTAGCTGTTGACACCTTGTTTCTGGCTTTGGGATGGCCCTGAGATGCGGGACCTTTCTCTGAGCATTCACCTACTTGGGAAAACAGTTGCAAAGAAGAGACACTGAGGGACAGAACAAGAAGGCAGTCCCATCTCTTGGCTAGCTGTGAAACTAGTCGAGAGGATTCAGTTTCTGTTTGGCTTTGCTTTTATACCAGGGAGGCTATTTCCTTCTTCTTGAGATAGAGCTCTTCTAGAGAGGGCTATGCGGAAGCCTAGGTACGAGGGTCTACAACATATCTGGAAATATATATTTCTAATGAGGCCTCTTTCTCTGGGCTGACATCTATAGCTAATAACACATATACTTTCTTCTGTGGTTCTAGATGGAGACCACTGGGTGAGGTTAGGAGAGCCCACCCAGTTTTCTTGGTGCCATCTGGAATCACCATTATTTTCTGAGCCCTCACTCAGCATCCCGCCTCTTGAGTATGATGCCTGCAGAGTACCTAGGAAATAAGAACTTTTCAGGAGACCACATGACTGAGGGGGAATTAGCACCTTCAAGCTTCCAGGCCAAAAGAGAGGTGCCTATTGAGTCTCAGGCAAAACTTCTGAGCCAGATTTCCTCGCCTTAGGCAGTTAAGAGAACCAGAGCCAGCCTTAGTTTGGCCCCTTTGATGCCCTACCTGAGAAAAGTTGTTGTAATTGGGAAATAATTAGCAACTGCTATGTTGTAGACAGGCTGCCCACACGTGCCTCTGCACCTCTTTCATCCTGGACATTTGGGAGTTGGGGTGCTGGCCCTGGGGGACTGCTCATCCAGAGATTTCTTGGCCCTAAAGGATTCTGGGGACTCCTGGTGTGGCATTGTAGGATCAGCACTGGACTGTGAATAACAAGGTCACACTTCAAACCCACCGGTTGCTCCTCAGAAACCCTATACAGGATCGCTTCTTGGAAACCTTATATAGGGTCACAATGAGTCAGAACCGACTAGATGGCACTTAACAACAACAAATGATTCTGGTATTCTAAATCCCTTTTCTCCTTTCCCCAGCTGATCTACATGCCATCATGCCAGCAGGATGTGAGAAGGGACACTTATCATGGGAGGGGGTAGGCTGCTTCTCTTCATGCCTGGGAGGGGAGTGTTCTGGTCCTAGGAGGTGGCCAAGGCAAGTGTGGGATCAGGAATGCAACTTGGGGAACTTGAGAGGGAGGAGTAGATGGTGACAAAGTCTTCCTGTCACACACCGGGTTCATTGTGCACCTGCTCTTCCTGCCTGTTCCCTCCCCACCTTCTGGCTCCTCCTTCAGAGCCTTGGCTTTGGCAGCTAGCTGGATGTGCCCATGCCCACAGGCTTGCTCCTCTACCTCCTCTGTGGTGTGGAATTTCTCTGGTCTGTTTTACAAGCTGCCAGTGTTGTCTCCCTGGCCCTCCCTTTCCCTGGTTGCCTCTCAAACCAGTCCAGCCAGTTTGCAGGGGCCCAGTTCCTCATTGTTTTTCCTCACTGGCCAAGCCACTCCAGCCTGGCTCTCAAGTTTCGATTTTTTTCAGTGGACAGAGCCAGGAGTTCACTTGGGTTTTTTTTTTTTGATCCATGGAGAATCCTCTTATTGTTGCAACTCTATGTGAGAAAGTGGAAGTCAAATGACCAAGGTCACTGAGCTGTCCTCTATTCTGACCATTTGTTTCTCTTGTTACCTCAGACAGGTAGTCTAATGTCTAGTCTAATCTCTAGTTTTCCTATTTTCTAAACCTGCCAATATGTGGCACCCACCTTGGTATTGCGCTATAGGATAAGCACTCAGCTGCAAGGCTGGTTTGAATCACAGGGTCGGCAGTTCAAACTCACCAGCCGCTCCTCGGAAACCCCATACAAAGTCACTATGAGTTGGAACTGACTCGAAGGCACTTAACAACAGCGATAGCATACTGCTTGGCCCTGGACGTATCAGCCCTTCCTCCACACACCCAAAGCCTCCCCATAGCCACTTCCTGCTAGGAGTCCAGGGGACCCTGTCACTTCTAGTTGGATACCAGATGCTTTACTACTGGGCCAGAGGTGATGGAATTGGGGCAGGGCAAGCTAATGAGTAACTCAAGTGGCTCTGGAACTGGTGAAGGGTTTCCTTTCCTTCCTTGCCAGCAGGAATGGCAGAGGCAGACAGATGAGAACAGAGTTAACTGTGGCTTGGCCTCTTCCCGGAGTACAGTTGGCGAGGAGAAAGCCTGGGGTATATGCCAGAGGAGGGAGAAACAAGGGCAGACATCTGCTGAGAGCATAGGCTCAGGATTCCATGTTGCCTGGGTACTCGATCACTGTTTACCTGCCTCTGGGGCTTACGCAAGGCCCCTAGCTGCCCTGCTCCTTTGGGCCCTCCCCACTGTCCTCTGTAACTGAAGGCGAGTAGGTTTCGGGTTTTCCATGTTGAATCATTTAGAACCCTGCTTTTTGATCCCTCCAGTCCTCCCCAAGGATCCCTCCAATCCACCTGCCCCTGACCCACATGTCCCAAGACTGAGGATTGTTGAGTTAAGGAGTCACTGGGTCCTGGGAGAGCACTTTATCCTGCCTCTTAACAACCTGATATACTCAGGCAAATAGGATGTGTACTCTGGCCAGCCTCAGCCAGGAGCTCCTTGACCTGGATCTGGAAGCTCAGTAGATGTGCTGACTGGCTAGAGCTGTGTCGTGAATAAATCATATGGCATTCTCAATCTGAGAGCTGGCGGTCTGGGCACATCTGGTTCTAAATCGGCAATGAGTAAGGCAGAAGAGTCCAGGCCAGGAAACGGATTTTGTTACCAGGGAAAATGAGAGAAATGACCTGGGGGTGGGGGGGTCCCCTGGGCAAATCTTCTGTTATGTAAGTCTGCCTTGGTTCAGGATACCACTTTTCATAAATATTTATCAAGATCTGTCCTGTGCTCTCTGATGGCACAGTGGTGAAAACTCAGCTGCTAACTGAAAAGTTGGCAATTTGAACCCACCAGTGACTCTGGCAGTTGCTCCCAAAAGGATTTATAGTCTTGGAAACCTTATAGAACAGGAAGTTCTACTCTGTTTTGAGAGGGTCACTATGAGTTGGAGTCAACTCAACAGCAGTGGGTTTTGATTTGGGGCCATATGCCAGGCATTAAGAACACACTAGTGCCAAGCATTGGGGATATGGCTGATAGCCATGGTTTTTGCCCTCTAGAAGTCTTACTCTTGTGGAAGAGACAGACAGAAAACAGATAATCACTTCAATAAATACATAAAAATACACAGGTGCACTCACTGAAGGACAACTGCAGAGGATGTAATGTGGGCTTGGCCAGGTTTGGGGAAAGTGGTAGTTGAGATGTCTTCTTGGAAGAAGTGACTTCCTTCTAAGGAACCCAATGAATCCAGAAAGTTGGTAGGAACAGTATGTGGGAAGGTAAAATTTTTGTCATCTTTGTGATTGCTTTTGTTTTCTAGGTACATATTTAATATCTTGCCATTCCCTCCTACCCACCTTTATTTTGAAGTATTACTTTGGTTTAATAAAGAACAAAATCTTGTAAGTGTGAAACTTGATAAATGTTGACAGTTGTATGTGTCATTGTAATTTGTTATTTGTCCCACTTAATTCTTATAGGCAATTAATTACATTGTAAGATATTATAATTACATTAACTTTGCAGAGGAGGAAACTGAAACTCAGGAAAGTTGTGATTTTCTCAAGGTTATACATAGATATTAAGGAGCTCTGGTAGCATAGTGGTTACAAATCGGGCTGTGAACCGCAAG
The DNA here is from genome assembly GCF_000296735.1 of Chrysochloris asiatica. Classification (NCBI taxonomy): domain Eukaryota; kingdom Metazoa; phylum Chordata; class Mammalia; order Afrosoricida; family Chrysochloridae; genus Chrysochloris; species Chrysochloris asiatica. The sequence continues at coordinate 8,530,347 of NW_006408560.1, forward strand.
GTCAGCAGTTCGAAACTACCAGCTGTTCCATGGGAGAAAGATGAGGCTTTTCTGCTCCCGTAAAGATTTACAGCCTCGGAAACCCTGTACAGGGTTGCTGTGAGTCTGAACCGACCCGACGGCACATAACCACCCCCAGACATATATATTAAAAATATGTACTATATATTTTAACATATGTATTTAATATTACATGATTTTACTTGTCCTGTGCTGTTCCCTCTCAACTAAATATCTGGGCGTTTGAGGGTATCATGAGTGAAGGGTTGATATGGCTCTTCCCAGTGCCTGAAGAGTTTAAGAAAGTGTCCATGAACCTCTTAAAATTCTGTGGTAAAAGTTTGTGTGATTTGTCTCTTCGAGGAGGTTGCATTGCTTTCATCATTTTCTCAAATGGAGACCCAGTGCCAAAAAGACAAAGAACCACTGCCAATACCGGGCTCCTCCCTCCCTGTTCTTTCTCTAGAGGGACAGGGCTGGGAATGCTGGGAGGTGGTTTCTCCCCACCAAGCCCTTCCTAGCCTGGAGCTCTGCCCCTCTCATCCCTCTCCCTCCCTTCTTCCTATCTCTTCCAGGTTTCCTGGGCCTGGCCAAACTTTCTTGGCCCTCAGCTCTCTGGGGAGGTTGAGTTGCATATGTTAGTGTTGCTGTCTGGCAGTCTACAGGCTCCTCCTCCAATTTGGTGCTAGGTTCTGGTGGAGACGAGCAGAAGAGATGGGGAAGTTGTGTTTTTATTTTGCTTGGAATTTCCTGGAACAGAGCATACCTGGACTACATTCCATTTGCTGAGTCTGAGCTTGGCAATGTAGATCTGGGAAGCAGGCCTGGAGATAGATGGTCTTAGTTGTGTCCCTCAAGTGGAATAAATCTACCTGTCTGGGGCTCCCGTGGACTGGCACACTTAAACCATTATTTAAATTTTTTCTTGTATAGTTTCAATATGGTTCCAAAATTTTTTTAAAAGATACAAAATAGCAAGTTAGTTACTCTCCCATTCTTGTTGCTGACCCTCAGGTCTCCCACCTCAGAAGCATCAGTTTCTTTGAATAACCTCCCAGAAATGGGTTGGCACCCATTGAGGTCTGCTTTATTTTCAGTAAGTTGAGAATGGGATTGGATTCTACCTTCTGTAGGGGGACAGAGAGAAGGGACATGGTGGTATATGTGTGGATAGCAAGCAAAAATCTTAAACTCTTAACAAAATCAAGTTGCCTTGAACTATATATATAAGAAGAAATTAATTTTTCTAGGTAGGTGGATCTCAGAAGTGTGGTACCTGGACCAGTTTAGTCTATCAGCATCATCTGGGAGTTTATTAGAAATGCAAATTCTCAGGCCCCACCCCAGACCTACTGAATCTGGAACTCTGGGTGGGGGGTGGGAAGAGGCAGGTGAAACACAGCTACTTGAGCTACTTGTGGGTTGTTTTTTGTTTTTTTTTTTTGGTATGTGTATTTTTAAATAAGCCCTCCTAATGATTCCATGGAGTCCTGGTGTGGTGCTGTGGGTTAATGCGTCAGACTGCAAAGCCGTTTGAACTGCAAGGTCGGCTGTTCAAGCTCACCAAGCTGCTCCTTGGAAACCTATATAAGGTCGCTATGGGTTGGAACTCACCCGACGGCACTTAACAACAACAACAGTGATTCTATTTGGCAGTTAAAATAAGAGAACCACTGTTCTACATAGAAGAAACCGCCAAGGCAATCAGGCCTACTAAAGCTGAGCAGGTGGAGGTTTCTGGATTTCCACTTCCAGTGTCTGGGTTTAAAATGTTTAAACTCCCTTCTCCCTCTTCTAGGACCCCTCCTACCCATGGAGCAGGCAGCCACCATGACTGAGTCCCGGGGTCCCCTAGACCATGGAGTCCAGATTCGCTTCATCACAGAGTCAGTGGGTAATGCCGAGACCGGTACTCTACGCCGAGGTGGGCGACGGCCAGCCAAGGATGCAAGAGCCAGCTCCTATGGGGTTGCTGTGCGAGTGCAGGGCATTGCTGGACAGCCCTTTGTGGTGCTCAACAGTGGGGAGAAGGGTGGTGACTCCTTTGGGGTCCAAATCAAGGGGTCCAACAACCGAGGAGCTCCCGGAGCCCTGAACTCTGACTCAGAATTTCCTGAGAACCCTTACTCTCAGGCCAGGGGGTTTCTTGCCCCCTCGCAGGGCAGCACATCTGATGAGGAGCCTGGGGCCTGCTGGAATGGAAGGCTACTCCGCTCCCAGTCTCAGGCCTCCCTGGTAGACCCTGCCCCTATAGCTCCAAGCAATAGGAGCACTAGCCTGCTGGAATTAGCCCCCCAGGGGGCACCCCCAGGAAGCACCATTGACACTGCACCTCTGTCTTCAGTGGATTCACTCATCAACAAGTTTGACAGTCACCTTGGGGGCCAGGCCAGGGGCCGGACTGGCCGCCGTACACGGACGCTGCCCCGGGAACAGCGCAAGAGAAGTCAGAGCCTGGACAGCCGGCTCCCACGGGACATCCATGAAGAGCGGGAGCACCGCCAGTCCCCCAATCACCTGTCCCCAAGCAGAAACTATGACAACCATGTGGGCAGCTCAAAACAGCAGGCCCAGAGCCAGAGCCCTCTCAGTAGCTTTAGCCGTTCCCGACAGACCCAGGATTGGGTCCTTCAGAGCTTTGAGGAGTCACGTGGGAAAGCACAGGAGCCTGCCATACTGCAGGTCAGAACTCACACTCTCCTCAGCTTCCAACCCCAACCCCTTCTCATTAGCCCTGACCTCAGGACGCTTGGGACTCCATGCTAATTAAAATAACCTAGAGCAGCAAGTCTACCTTCTTTCCTTCACTTCATCCATCTACTCAATGGATGATATTCACAAATGTAAGATTACTTCCATAGGTAAAAGTCTAAAGAAAACGGAACTGGTTATGACATCATCATTCTCAAGTATGGAGAGTAATTTGTTATTGCTCCAGCTTCTTTTTTTTTTTTTTAATGTTTTATTGTGAATTATGTGATAATTTACATGGGAGAACATTACTTTACATCCATCCTATCATATATTGTTTCATTGCCATGGTTGCAATCCCCTCCATGCATCATCAGCCAACCAAAGGGTATGGCCTGCAAGCCTGCCCCCCAACCCCGGCCGTCAGCACACAACCCCTCTCCCTCTCTGGGTCTGAAGTCCCCAGCCACTACATCTCTCCACATCATAATCTCTGTCTCCATCTCTGGCGTCACTGCTTCTCTGGGTAGGGTCCCGTTCTCCGCTTTTCTCCTTTGATGGTCCCAGGGACCTCTGCTCCTAGGCTGCAAAGTCAATCACTCGCCTCCTTTTGCTACAAAACGTCTACCTTTACATTTCTAACCCTCACAATCAGTCCTGATAACAATTGTTCACTACTGTATCACAAGAGACCTATCCCCATCTCCTTTCATTAGCCCCACCCAGATAGATTGGATACTACTCAGTGGAGATTCTATCTTCCTTCATGCCCTCTGGATCTAGGCTCCCTCTTGAAAGCTTGTAAGCCAGTCACTTCTTGC
>NW_006408560.1:8534818-8574683 GCF_000296735.1 Chrysochloris asiatica
CATCTTCACATTATTTCCCCCCTTTTCCCCATTCCAACCATGTCTCAATCCCTGTATCCCAGAATTGCTCCAACTTTTAACTGTGCCTCAGTCACCAACATTTGCCAGGTCTGCTTAAGTCGGGCTTGGAGATGCTCTTGCAGAAACTCCACACCTTTGTCTCCCACTCAGGAATGCAGCTAAGTGGGAATGCATTTACCTCAGAGTAAAAGAAATCATTTATAAGCTCGAGTACATTAACTATCATTAGTGGCAAATTACTTGTGACATAGCTAACAGTTGGTTGAAATCTGCTTGCCCAGGAAAATCTGGTTTGCAACAATAACGGAGAGGTATTGTCCTGGACCTTTCCTGGCCCAATGCTCAGACCTCAACAAGATTGCCACCTGACCCGATTTCAGGCTTTTTCATCATATTTGAAGGGCCTCGTCTCCTGTCTGCCACTTCTCCATCTAATCCCCGTATACACCTCTGGCCTAATCATCCTAATCCTTTGGGTTTCTATTTCTGCAGTTTAAATCCACCCCAGACCTTCTCCGAGACCAGCAGGAGGCAGCCCCACCAGGCACTGTGGACCATGTAAAGGCCATCATCTATGGCATCCTGAGGGAGGGGTGAGTAGGGCCACCCCACAGTGGGAGGCACACCTTGCCTCTATTTCCCTTGTAGCTTCATTCCCCACCTCCTCTGTTTTTGACCTCTTCCTTGTTTCTGCTACCTTTTCCCTCTTCTAACCTTTGCTTCTGTTCTTTCATCTTCCAGAAGTTCAGAAAGTGAAACCTCTGTGAGGAGGAAGGTCAGTTTGGTGCTGGAGCAGATGCAGCCTCTGGTGGTAAGTGGCCTTCTTGGGGTGGGAGCAAGGGGTAGAGCTCAAACCTGGAGTCCTTGGAGGATCTGGCTGTGACTCACTATCTTCCTGCCCATGTCTCTGGCAGATGGCCTCTCCTGGTTCTGTTAAGGCTTTGACAGGGCAGGGGGACCTCACCCGAAAAGTGGAGGAGCTACAGCAAAAGCTGGATGAAGAAGTGAAGGTGAGGAGAGATTAGAGGTGTGAGGGGGATGAGGGACCCCAGGGAAATAGCCATGACTTGGAAATGAACTGAACTGGTGCCTTGACGCAATGGAACAAGCATTCTTGTGTCCCATGAGACAAGAGATAAGTGTGTGTACTAGCCTAGCAAGAACTTCTGAGATACTCTGAAACTCAGCAAGGCAGACCACCTGAGGCATCCAACTACTTTCCATTCCCTTAACTTTAGAAGTTCTTATTTCGGCTGTACCATTTATTTTATGGATTTTAGGCAGAATACCTAAGTTATTTACTCAAATTATTCTGCTTCAATTCTTTGTGTCTGAAAAACCGAGACAATAATACCCACTTACATTAACAATTATGATGGCAACAGTGGTAGCTGTCATTCATTGAACATCATTTTTGGAGTAGGTAGTGTTCTGGCTAGTATGTAATCATTAAAGCAACCTTGTAAAGTAAGCATTCTGGAATAATTTATGTTGAGAAGAACAAAGAGGTTAAGTAAATTGCTCAAGGTAGTAGATTGCAAAGGACTTAAATAATTCCGTCTTATTCCAGTGTATTTACATATGCATTTCATGCTGCCCCCACCTCAGTATTGCTCTGTATGTAATTGGGGCTTAGTAAGTGTTAGATTGTAACTTCTCTTGTCTCCTAGGAGTACAGTGCAGTAGTGTTTGAACCCAGTTGATAAGCTACCTGGGTTCAAAGATTGGTACCCTTACGTGTTGGCTGTGTGACTGACCTTGAGCAAGTTTTTGCTAAGCATCTGTTTCCCTAAATGTAAAATGACAATAATAATAGTATTGTATTTGTTATTTATTATTGTATAACAAATTACCCCCAAATTTAAGAGCTTAAATAAAGCAAACATTTATTATCTCCCTGTGGCTGAGGTCTAGGAGCAGCTTAACTGGGTAGTTCTCACTCAGGACTTGTCATGAGGTTCCATCAAGAAGAATGGCGTACTCAAATGGCTGTTGGTTGGAAGCCTCGGTTCCTTGCTCTGCACACCGCTTTATAGGACTACTCGAGAGTTTCATGACACGGCAGCTACTTTCCCCTAGAGCAAGTGATCCAAGCGAGAAGGCAAGGAGCGGGCCACCACACCTTTTTATGACTTAGTATTGGAAGTCATGTATGTCACTTCCCCTTTTTTCTGTTTACTAGAAGAGGGTCCTTAAGTCTAGCCCATACTTGGGAGGGGAATTAGGGTTCACCTTTTAAAACGCATGCCAAAAAATGTGTGGACATAATTTTTGTTGCTCTTGTTGAGAATATAAACAACAGAACATACATAACAATTTCTACTTGTACAATTCCATGACTCTGATTACATTCTTCAAGTTGTATAATTGTTGTCTTCCTCCTTTTCTGAATTATTCCTCTCCTGCTGACATAAACAAACACACTGCCTCCTGGGTTTCTTACCTAATCTTTTGAGTTGTTGTCGCTTTGATTCCATAATTTGGTCTATAGGGCAAGAGTGGCTCTGTCTTGCAGTGAGGATTCAGTAACTACATGTGTGAAATAAATAGTTCTTGAGTACTATGCAAGGCAGATATTCTTTACTATTGTTTGGTTTTAAAAAAAAACTTCAAGGTATATTTTTGGTTTAAGATTTAAGGATCAATAGTTTCAAGGATTCATGTAGCCTCAGTTGTTCCAGAAAGTTAGAATTCCATGAGAATTTGAAATTCTCTTCTTTAATCAAAACATTTAGTAATGGTAGCCAGGTACCAAGTTCTTCTCTGTGGACATATTTAAATGATCACAAGTATCAAGGGTTGTTCTGAGGAGTAAATGCAGATAACATACAAAAGGTCCCTAGGACAGTACTTGTCACATCCTTATTACCATTGAGTTGATTGTGACTCAATTTAGAACTGCTCCTTATGGCTTCTGAGACTGTAAATCTTTACGGGAGCAGAGAGCCTCATTTTTCTCCCACAGAGTGGCTGGTGGATTTGAACTGCCCACTGACCTTATGGTTAGCAACCCAGTGATTAACCCACAATGCCACCAGAGCGCCTTACTTGTAATATGTTGTTGTTGTTGTTAAGTGCCATCTAGTCAGTTCCGACCCATAGTGACCCTGTATAGGGTTTCCGAGGAGCAGCTGGTGAGCTTGAACCACCGACCTTACAGTTCAAATGGCTTTGCAGTCTGATGCATTGACCCACAGCGCCACACCAGGATGCCTGCTTGTCATATTGTTGTTAAATGTTGTTGAGTCGATTCTGACCCATTTCGACCCTGCATAGGGTTTCTGAGGCTATAAATCTTTACAGGAGCAGAAAACCTCATCTTTCTCCCGCGGAACCACTGGTAGCTTTTTATATAGTAAAAATATAATAAGTGCTGTTGTTGTTAAATATCCTTGAGTTGGTACTGACTGGTAGTGATCTTGTATATGGTTTCCACTGGAAGGTTTGAACCGCCGGCCTTGTGGTTAGCAGTCCAGTGCTTATCTTACAGTACCACATGAGCAGTCCTAATAAATTTTCTCTTTATCCCTCCTTCTAAGTGACTTTTCTCCCCTACCACTCTATATTCTCCCATGTTTTTTCCAGAAGCGGCAGAAGCTTGAGCCATCCCGTGTGGTGCTGGAGCGGCAGCTGGAGGAGAAGGCAGAGGAGTGTAGCCGGCTGCAGGAGCTGCTGGAGAGGAGAAAGGGGGAGGCCCAGCAGAGCACCAAGGAGTGAGTACAGCTGTGGGTGCATGGGGACTGCTGGGTGGAGTTCGATGCCTGTCCCCACGACTCAGAGACAGAGGGAAATCTCTAGAAGCTGGAAGAGGCAGAGATGATTTTAAAACAGGACCTTTCTCTTTACGCCTTTCCTCAGGCAGGTTAGTATGTAATGATTATAGTTCCATTTGCCTCATGTTCTTTATCTGTGAGATAAAATGATAATAGTACCTGCTTCAAAAGATTCTTTGAGGGATTCATTCATTTATTCAGAAGTGAATATTGTGTGGCAGGCACTGATCTCAGTTCCTGGGGTACATCAGTGAGTCATACAGATGAAGAACCCTGCTCTCTAGAAGTTTTGTTTCCAGTGAGAGGGTGGTGGTATGCCATCGAATCAGTTCTGACTCATCGCGACCCTTTACAAATATATAATATATGGAAATGTGTAACATTTTAAAAGGTGAAGTAGAGCTGGATAAAGCTGATCAGGAGAGATAGGTTATGGAGGGGCATATAGCAGGATAAGTAGGGTAGGCAAGGAAGACCTCATCGAGATTGTAACAAAGAGATTTAAATGAGAATATATGTAAAGTTTTAGAAACTTTCAGATGCTTATTGTTGTTGTTGTTAAGTACCGTGGAGTTGGTTCCGACTCATAGTGACCCTGTACAGGGTTTCCGAGGCTGTAAATCTTTACGGGAGCAGAAAGTCTCATCTTTCTCCCATGGAGCAGCTGGTAGTTTCAAACTGCCCACCTTGAGGTCGTAACCTCAGCCCGATTCGTAACCACTATGCTACCAGAGCACCTTTTCAGATGCTTAGTATTCAGTAAATATTATATATTGTTAATCATTAGGCTTCAGAACACTAAGCTCCTCCTGGACCAGGGTGAACGAATACGGCTTGGACTGCAGACCCAGGTGATGGAACTTCAGAGCAAGCTGAAACAGGCCCAGGGTTCTGAGCCTGCGAAGGATGTGCTGATGAAGGTAGGGAGCAGGCTTAGGTACCCTGGCCCCTGCATTCTTTCACCTGGAGTGTCCTTATGTTTGCTCAGGCACATTTTCTCCAAAGACTAGGGAGCTGGTGGCTTATTAGAGATACTCATTAGTGTGCTTTCAGGTAGACTCAATGGCAGGGGGAGGTGGGAGTCCAGAACAATGGGTTTCCTTTATTCTAAGTAGGCATATTATAGGGCAGAGAGTAGCTGGTACCATGCCTAGCATATAAAAGGTACTGAATAATATTTGCTGAATGAATGCATGAATTAATGGACAGATGGATCTTGATATGGGCACCCTGTGCTTCCACCTTCACTATTCCCAGGACCTGATAGAGACCCGGGAGCTTCTAGAAGAGGTCTTGGAGGGGAAGCAGCGGATAGAAGAACAGCTCAGGCAGCGGGAGCGGGAGTTGACGGCCCTGAAGGGGGCCCTGAAGGAGGAGGTGGCCTCCCGTGATCAGGAGGTGGAACATGTCCGGCAGCAGTATCAGCGAGACACAGAACAGCTTCGTCGGAGCATGCAGGATGCAACCCAGGCATATGACAAGAAGGGGTGGGGAGGAGCAGGCACTGTCAGGGAAAGGGGTTGCATTTTTGGGGTCTTGAGGCCTTGTATTTTTGGTATTTTTATTGTTATAAGCATAGTACACATGTGAGAGGTATTGAAAACCTTGCCTAGGAAATGTTACAAAGCAAAGGCAAGGTTTTGGCCAGAAGTACAATGAGGTTGTGACCAAAGCCCCACCGGAACTAACTGGGGTGGCTTCCTGTAGATGACAGAGGGGTGGACTGAGACGTGGGGAGAGAGCCTTCTGTTAGTATTGTACCAGGTGCCACTGGGGCTTCAGGGTGTGCAACTAGTACAGTGCTTTCTGGACCTAAGCTCCCCTTGTATGAAAGTAAGCTCTTCCTTCAGAACTCCCTTGTCCCTAATGCTCTCCTTCCCTCCTAGGACCATGCAGCATTGGAGGCTGAGAGGCAGAAGATATCAGCGCTGGTGCGAGGGCTGCAGAGGGAGTTGGAGGAGAGCTCAGAGGAGACAGGGCATTGGCAGAGCATGTTCCAGAAGAACAAGGAGGAGCTTAGAGCCACCAAGCAGGAGTGAGGACATTGCCCCTTTCTCAGGGATACTTCTTACATTCCATCTCTACCTATGCCCCCTGCTTCCACTTTCGTTTCTCAGATGTTCTTTTCTACATCTGCCTTCTACCCTTCTGATGCCCAGTGTGCTGGCCTCTAGGCAAGTGGCTTGACCTTCTTCCCTTTCCCCTTTATATCACCTTCCTGGACTCAGACTCCTGCAGCTGCGGATGGAGAAGGAGGAGCTGGAAGAGGAGCTTGGGGAGAAGACAGAGGCCTTGCAGAGGGAGTTAACGCAGGCCCGAGCTGGTGCTGGGGATACTCACCAGCTAGAGGAACTCAAGAAGGTACTTAGAAGTTGGGGGAAAGAAAGAAAGACCAGGTGGGGATATAAGCACTTGCCTCACTTTCTCACCAGAGGTGGATTAACTGGTAAGCATAGTATGCATCAGCTTATAGCAAGTAAAGTATGCTCAGGCTTAAGTTGTGTTTACGTACTGATCTGTAGTGAACTTGTTCATGCCCACGTGAAATTGTTCACTCTAGATTAGCAAGAACAATCAAGCCCTTTTGTACCTTGCTTTTTGGGGATCTCCACACTACTGTCTCAGATGTGCGTGGTTTTTCAGCCCCATCCTGCCTGCTCATGCTCAGCTTTGTCTTCTTCCCAGCACACACTCTCCATCCAGCAGTGCTGATCTTCTTGCTGAGTGGAGAAGTTTCTAATGAAAAGAGTTCTCAGTGGCCAGGTTGGGGTATAGCCAGCAGACCACTGGCTGCCTCCCAAGAGACCTCATGGATAGCAGCCTTTGGGTAGATTTTGTAAAACTCCAAGCTCATTTTTGAAGGCTCAGAACCCTAATTTGGTAACATGGCAAGGGTGTTCTGTCTTACTGAGAGGACTCATTAACAACATGTGTGAAATGATTTATAGTTAGAATGCCAGTTTTATGAACTTACAGTGAGTAACAAGAACTGTTGTCACATGGGCTGTGTTGTCACATAACACTTGTGTTGGCATGGTCAGCTGACCTACATGAGACGCCAAATGGTAATCTGAAGGCTGTTTAGAGAGTACAAAGTCTGGACATGGGGAATTAAAAAATTCCAGTGTTAATGTGTCTATCTCTCTAGTCAGCATGACTTTGTGATGGGCCTTAACACTTGAAGTTTGTGGTAAGATTTCCTCTCTTTGTTTTATTATTATTATTATTATTATTAAAAGAAAATTGTTTTTATCATACATGAATGTCAAATTATATACATAATAAATGATCATAAAATTAAAGGTAAGCATACAGATACTTTTTTTTATACTTCTGGTATTTTGGCATATTAAGGAATAAGAAAGTAACAGTTTTAGATAATTTAGATAAAGTATTTTAATTAATTATAAAACAAAAATCTAAAACCATTCTGACTCATAGTGATCTTATCTAGGGTTTCCAAGACTAAATTTTTAGAGGAGCAGACAGCCTCATCTTTCTCTTTTGGAGCGGCTGGTGGGTTTGAACTGCTGACCTTTCAGTTAGCAGCACAGTGCCCAACCCACATCACCATTATGCTTTTTTCATTTCGTTAATTGTAGAGACTGATGCTTATGGCTTCTGGGGATCCTTCTAAGATCTACATTTTTCTTAGTTGGCATGGGTGCTCAGTAGCAAGTTAACTAATCAGTACTTGGTTTTCATGTCTATGTCTATAAGAAAGGACCTCGGGTGGCACTGTGGGATAAGCACTGGACTGCTAGCCACAAGGTTGGGGTTTCAAACCTACCAGCCACTCCATAGGAGAATGATGAAGCTTTCTGTTCTTGCAAAAATATATAGCTGCGAAAACCCTATGAATGAATCAGAATTGACTCAATGGTAGTGGATGTTTGGGTTTATACCTATAAGATTGCCTAATTATAATCAAGGTAATAATTATATGTATATTTCTTTTTTCTGGTTTTATTATGGTAACAAAAAAATTGCTGTTTTAATAATTTTTAAATGTACTGATTTTTGTTGTTACTAAGTACCATCCAGTCAGTTCCGACTTAGTGATCTGTATAGGGTTTCTGAAGAGTGGCTGGTAAATTTGAGCTGCTGACTTTATGGTTAGCAGTCCAGTGCTTATCTGATAGTGTCATACCATTAATTACATTCATCATATTATGTGACCCTTACCATCATTTATTTGTAAACATTTTCATCACCTCAAACAGAAACTCAATACTCTTTAAACAAGGTAAAGCAACATAGCTTGAAGTGATGATTTTCCAGATGAATTAAATCCTGAGGTTAGACAAAATATCTGGTGGAGAAAAACATAACAAATGTTAACCAAATTAAGCATTAATATAATTTAAAATTCTGTTTTATTAAAGAAACTCTTGAAATAATTAAATTTTTACTATCTTGTTTTCAAGTTAATAAATATCCAGAATACTTTGAGGTCTATTAACTTTATATAGAAGCTGACACAGTGAACTTGGACATTCCTTTAGACAATCTGTTAATTTATCATTTGGGATAAAGCTGAAAAACTAAAAAGCATTAAGTAGTGTTTTTATTATGAATTATGTTTACATGGGAGAACATTAGATTTACATTCTTCCTATTGTATTTTGTTTCATTGTAATCATTACAATCCCCTCCATGCATCATGAAACACCCAAAGGATACACCCTGCAAGCCCGCCCCTCGGCCATCAGCACACAACCCCTCTCCCTCCCTGAGTCCAGAGTTCCCAGCTGCTCCATCTCTCCATGTCATCTTCTCTGCTTCCATCCCTGGTGTCACTGCTTCTCTGGATAGGGTCCTGCACTCTGCTCTTCGCACTTAATGGTCCCAGGGACCTCCACTCTTGGACTGCAAAATCAACCACTCCCTTCCTTTTGTTACAAAATGTCTACGTTTACATTTCCAACCAGCTTTATCTTTTGTATGTGGCAATCCAGTTATCTGTATATACAGTTTACTCAAGAAATAATTTTCCCACTTGGCACCATTGTTTGAAATTAATTATGCATTAATTTTAGTATTCTCAATTCTACTCTATTGATCCATATGCCAGTACTACACTGTACTGTGGGGAAAACTTTCAGTTTTTCACCATTAAGTGTGCTATTGTTATGATTAAGTGCCATTGAGTTAGTTCCGACTCATAGTGACCCAGTATAGAGTTTCCGAGGAGCAGCTGGTGGGTTTAAACTGCCTACGTTGTGATTAGAAGTTCACTGGTGATCTACAGCATCACACCAGGAGTCCAGGTATGCTTTTCATAGATACCCTTGATCAGTTTGAGGAAATTCTCTTTTCCTACTTTGTTGAGTGTTTTTATCATGAAGGGGTGTTGGATTTTGTTTTAATGTTTTTCTACATGAATTTAGATGATTGTGTATTTTCTTTTTTCTTCATTCTAATAATATGGTACATTGCTTTAAGATTTGTATGTTGAATCACGCTTGTATCCTAGAATAAATCCCAGTTGGTCATAGTGTACAATCCTTTCACTATGCTGTTGGAATTGGTTTGCTAGTATTTTGTTGAGGATTTTTATATTTATATTCATAAGTGATATTGGTCTGCAATGCCCTTTTCTTGTGATGTCTTTGTCGGGCTCTGGTATCAGAGTAGTACTGGTAATGTTACTCATAGAATGAGGAAGTGTTTCCTCCTCTTTTACTTTTTGGAAGAGTTTGTGAAGGATTGGTATTAATTCTTCTTTAAACATTTGATAGAAATTACCATTGAATCCACACGGTCTTACACTTTCCTCTGTGGAAAGTTTTTTTGATTACCAGTTCAGTATCTTTACTTAATAGGTATATTCAGATTTTTGGGTTCTATAATATATGATTTTTGTGTGTGTGAAAATATACATAACAAAACATGTCCATTCAACATTTTCTCCTTGTAGAGTTTAACAGGACAGGGTAGTGTTTCATTCTGTTGTACATAGGTTGCTGTGAGTCAGAACCGACTTGGCACCAGACAGCAATAACAACAGCAGTTCAACAACCTTGGTCACATTCTCTACATTGTGTCACCATTCTCATTATCTCTACTCAAATTGTTTCATCACCATTAACTTAGGCTTTCTGTCCTCTAAACTTCTCTGTGTTTTAGAATTACTGCTGGTAGTCTGATCTCATTTGGAACATGCTTTAAAAGCGCCCACAGCTCAAGGCAAATATTCTTTACTAGCTGAAGCTAAATTGTTGTTTACTTTAGAGATGACTTCATGGGATAGTTTTGGCTCAAGATTTAAAAAATTAACTCAGGGAAACAAATTTGAGGGTCCCCTCAGTCCCAATGGGTCCAGTAAGTTTGGCTTCTATAAGAATTTGAAAATATGTTCCACATTTGTCCTCTTTTAAATCTGGATTCATCTACTGAATCCCCATAGTTTTTGTTTTTAACTCTTTTTTTTTTTTTTAATGTTTTATTGTGAATTATGTGGTAGTTTACATGGGAGAACATTAGCTTTAAATTCATCCTATCTTACATCATTTCATTGCCATGGTTATAATCCCCTCCATGCATCATCAACCAACCAAAGGGTATACTCTGCAAGCCTGCCCCCCCAATCATCAGCACACAGCCCCTCTCCCTCTCTGGGTCTAGAGTCCCCAGCCATTCCATCTCTCCACATCATCGTCTCTGCCTCCATCTCTGGCATCACTGCTTCTCTGGGTAGGGTCCCGCACTTGGCTCTTCTCCCTGGATGGTTCTAGGGACCTCCACTCCTGGACTGCATAGTAAACCACTCCCCTCCTTTTGTTACAAAATGTCTAACTTTACATTTCCAACCCTCACAGTCCTGATGATAGCAATTTGAATCCCCATAGTTTTTGAAGTTTTGAATCCCATAGTTTTGAGTGTTAATGTCCAGCTAGGATTGAAACCTACTGCTTTATTTAATTAATGTGATTGTGGTATTTAATAATCCAGAGAAATTTCTCTAGTTTTTAAATTAATAAGGATGAGTCATACCTGATGGTAGCTTTCATATATGTACAACACAGACCACATTTTGGCCTCCTTTCATACATTTAACTTCCTCTACCTGGGCTGGTAGCATAGTGGTTATGAATCTGGCTGTGAACCGCAAGGTCAGAAGTTCGAAATTACCTGCTGTTCCACGGGAGAAAGATGAGGCTTTCTGCTCTCGTAAAGATTTATAGCCTTAGAAACCCTGTACAGGGTCGTTATGAGTCGGAATCGACTCCATGGCCCATAACAACAACACCTGGGCTGATGAATGCTTTTCCTGTCCCCCAGTGCTACCCACCCATCTGCCCAGTGGTGTCTTCTTGACCTTGAATCTTTCCCAGCAAGAGTTCTCTCCCTCTGTTGAACTCAGTGATGAAAGTCACATGTTGACTTTGCTTTGATTAATTATATTATTCATTCTGCATTCTTTCTATTACTCTGGTCCCTGTTCGATGACATGATTTTGAAAGGCCCCCACATATCCCTTTCTGTGTCTTGTGTAGTATGTGTTACAGTGCTGGTGCTTGGTTTGAACCTAGGGGTTAGTGGCATTGCAGGGATGATGGCAAAGGTCCTGAGCCTAAGCACTCTTGGTCCCAAGGTAGTCCCAGCTACTTCTGCTGTAAATCTACATACAGGAGAAGTCACTCTTAGTAGTGTACAGTTCTATGGGCTTTAAAAAGTACATAGAATTGTATATGTAGCACCAAAACCAAAACTCAGAGTAATTCCATCACTCCCCTGCTTCCTGCCCCTGCCTTTCTATAGTCAACCCCTTTCTGCCTCCAGCCTTTCCTATCCACAGATTTTTCCAAAATATCATCTATATGAAATCCTACCATATGTGGTATTTGTTGTTGTTGAGCTTGGTTTTGATTTAGCAAAAATCTAGCTGCTTCTTTAATTGTTCATCCTGAGATCCATCTATTCAGCTAAGCAGCAGGTGCCAGAGGTTCTTCTGAGGTTTTACAGAGCCAGGCCATGTGGTGCTGTAGGATAAGAACTGGACTGCAAGGTCGGTTTGAACCTCAAGGTCGGCGATTCAAACTTACCAGCCGCCCTCAGAGGCACTAAACAAGGGTCACTATGAGTCAGAACCAACTTGACGGCACTTAACAGCAACAGGCTGGTTAAATGAGGAACTATAGTGCCGATCCTGGCTGTCTTTGCCCGGTCATTATTACCCTTCCATTCCAGGAGCTGCGCCAGACACAGGAGGAGTTGCAGAAGCTGCAAACAGAGCGGCAGAGCCAGGAGATGGCTGGGCGACACCGCGAACGGGAGTTGGAAAAACAGCTGGGAGTTCTGAGGGTCGAGGCTGACCAGGGCCGGGAACTGGAACAGCAGAACCTACAGCTACAGAAGACCCTCCAGCAGCTGAAACAGGACTGTGAAGAGGCTTCCAAGGCAAGGGGAGTGGGCATGGGGTTTTGGAGGTGGAGGCTGAGGGGTCTGGAGGGCTGAAGAGCCCAGAGGGCGTGGAAATGACCTATCATGGGTATGTATCAACTAGATCTGTGGTCCTAAGTGTGTGGTGAAAACCAGCCAGTATTTGGCAGCGGGGAGACAGCTGTACCTGGTAGTACACACTGTGTGTCTGTAGGAGTGGGATTCTTAGGGAGGCCTCTGATTGGTGCTAACACCCTCTTTAAACTCTTATTCCGGTGGGTGCTCTTTGGGAGGATTTTCCTGGGAGAAGTAATGACCCTGGCCCCTAGGGTCTGAGCCGCTGCTTTCTGACCCATCCGCAGGCTAAGATGGCAGCAGAGGCAGAGGCATCAGTGCTGGGGCAGCGTCGGACAGCAGTGGAAACAACGCTTCGGGAGACCCAGGAGGAAAATGACGAATTCCGTCGGCGCATCCTGGGTCTGGAGCAGCAGCTGAAGGAGACACGAGGCTTGGCGGAGGGCAGGGAAGGGGTGGAGGCGCGACTTCGAGACAAGGTGCAGCGGCTGGAGGTCAGTGCTTCTGGCCACATTATTGGCTTCTGCTGGCTAAATTCCTCTCCACTGTCTATGTTATCCTTAGCGTGCTCTCTTTTGCCTCCCTAAACCCCAAGCCCTGGGTTTTTTCCTTGGATTTATTTCCCAGAGTATACTTGGGTGTGAATGTTTCAGCCTTTGTACTGGCATTCGCCTACACTTTGCTTGCACTCTGGGTCTTGATTTATTTACTGGTTCCTTTGAGTCTGCTTTTACTGTTCATACCTCTCCGGCCTTCCTTTTACCTAGGTTAACCAGTTACTGTCTAAATCAATTGACTTATGACCATCCCATGAGTGTTAGAATAAAACTGTTTTTCAGGGTTTTCAAAGGTTGCTTTTTTTCTAAAGTAGATGATCAAGGCTTTCTTAAAGTCTTGAGTCCTGATGTGGCACTGTGGGTTAATGCTCTGGGCTGCAAGGTTGGTTTGAACCGCAAGGTTAGCAGTTCAAGCTCATCAGCCGCTCCTCAGAAACCCTGTACAGGATCACTGTGAGTCAGAACCGACTCTAAGGCACTTAACAATAACAGATAAATCTGAAATGCCAGTCTTCCAGTTAGCAACCAAACACCTTACCTGTTTGTATCACCCAGGGATGACTCCCTCCCTCCTGATTCTTGAACCCAAGCTTTGTCTCCTTCTAGTCTGACCCCTCTCCCCCACTTCTTCCCTCTCAGGCAGAGAAGCAGAAGCTAGAAGAGACCCTGAACACAGCTCAGGAAGAGGAAGGGAGCCTAGCAGCAGCCAAGCGAGCTCTGGAGGCCCGGCTGGAGGAGGCTCAGCGGGGGCTGGCCCGCCTGGGGCAAGAGCGGCAGGCACTGAACCGGGCTCTAGAGGAGGAGAGCAAGCAGCGTGAGGCACTCCGGCGTGGCAAGGCTGAGCTGGAAGAACAGAAACATCTGCTGGACAGGACCGTGGACAGACTAAACAAGGAGGTGGGGTACACAGCACTCAGCAAGAGGCTCAACTTATACAGAAGCTTAACTGGCAGTGCGTGGGCAGGGGAATTCGGAAGTGTGGAGTGTTTGCTTTCTCACTTTCATTGCTGGGGTTCCCACAGCCAAATCCTCAGAGAGTGGCATCCTTCCTACGTCTCTTCCTTATTTATGCCCTTCCCCCATCCTTTATGGACTTGCTCCTTAGAGAATTCCTCCTGGGAGGGATATTTATCACTTTGAAGTCTATAAGCCATAAACATATGACTCTCCATTAATAGAATTTTGTCTTTGGAGAAGGGGAAGGAAACAAGGGAAATAAGTTGCATGGGGGTCTTTTTACTTTATGAAAAGTAAAAAAGAAAAGTCTTTTTACTTTATGAAACAATAAGCAGACGTGTTTCATTAATTCTAAAATGCACATTGTATTTTATCTCTGAAATCGGGTTATGCCACATGGTTTATGGAATGTCATAGTTCAGTTGGCATAGTTGTCTAAGGGTGGTGTATTTTTAAATAATTGGCATCTCAAGTGTGCTGAAATATAATCATTTAAGGTTTATTTTGTGTCAGGCACTGGGGTAAGTCCTTTATGTAATTTCATTAACTCAGTAATTCTTACAACAATACCTTGTGATAGTATTAATAGCCATTTTACAGATGAAGAGCTGAGACTCAAAAAGGGTAAGTTGCTTGCCTGTGGTAGAGGCAGTATTTGAACCCAGGCAGTCTATATAATCTTGTTGTTAAGTGTCATCAAATTTGTTCTGACTCACCCTGTATAGAATTCCTCAGGAGCAGCTGTGGGGTTTGAACTGCTGACCTTGTGGCTCACAGTCCAGTTCTGATCCTACAGCGCCACACCTTCCAGGCCCAGGAAGGAGCAGAATGGGGTTCAGGGAGAGTCTTAAAGCTGGTACTCTTAGCAGGGACGGAGACATCTTTTAAAGAGTGCATTTCTGAGAACTCATGTCTGTGCATTTCAGCTGGAGCAGATAGGGGGCGACTCTAAGCAAGCCCTGCGGCAGCTCCAGGCCCAACTAGAGGATTACAAGGAAAAGGCTCGGCGGGAGGTGGCAGATGCCCAGCGCCAGGCCAAGGACTGGGCCAGTGAGGTTGAGAAGACCTCTGGGGGCCTGAGCCAGCTTCAGGATGAGGTAGGAGCTCAAGAGTCACTCCTGAGTGGCAGGAGGTTGGGAACTATCCTAATGTCCGTGGTTTGAAGAGGTCATTCATTGCCTCTTAGCTGAATCTAGGGCCAGGGTGTCTGTCCTGGGGCCCAAGTTTAGGTCTAACTGCTTGCAGTGACATACTAAAGTAGGGAATGGTGGGGGAGTAGTCCACTCTGCATACAAAAAAATAGGGGATGCATCATCGGTGAGTCTCAAACTCTGCTGCACATTCGAGTCATCTACCTGGGAAGGTATTTAAGATCCCAGTGGCCAAACTGCATCCAATACCATTCAAATCATAGTCTCTTTGTTCTCTTTGTTTGGGGCTCAGGATCAGTCGTTTTTAAAACTTCCCAAGTGATCCCAATGTTCACAGAGGAATTTTAAAACTAAAAGTTGGTCTGCTTTTTTGTTATCTCTGTCTTGGCAATTCTAAAGAATGTCAGGGATAAGCTACTTCTCCATGCAGGGGAAGTCCACGGCCACCCCTTATCTCTCTCCTCCTCACTCCACTGCACTGTTGCTTTGTTCCATTTGTTCAGACCCAGAGGCTGCGGCAGGCCCTGCAGGCATCCCAGGCTGAGCGGGACACTGCCCAGCTGGACAAGGAACTGCTGGCCCAGCGGCTGCAGGGGCTGGAACAAGAGGCAGAAAATAAAAAGCGTTCCCAGGATGATAGGACCCGGCAACTGAAGGGCCTCGAGGTAAGAATGGTGACGAGTGAGCTGAGTTGGGTCAGGAGGAAGAAGGTCTGGGTCCTGGCACAGGTAGGACCTCTGGGGGTAAAGAAATCAGGACATGCCAAGCCTCTTTCTATATAAAAAAACCCATTGCCATCGAGTTGATTTGGACTCATAGCGACCTTATAGGACAGAATAGAACTCCCCTATAGGTGTGGCGCTGTGGGTTAATGCACCAGACTAAAAAAATCATTTGAACTACAAGGTCGGTGGTTCAAGCTCACCAGCTTCTCTTCAGAAATCCTATACAGGGTTGCTATGGGTCGGAACTGACTTGATGGCACTTCACAACAACAACTTAGATTCCCAAGGCTGTAAATCTATAGAAACTGAGTGCTGCATCCTTCTACCTGGAAATGGCTGATGGGTTTGAACTTCGACCTTCTAGTTAGCAGACAAGTGCTTTAACCACTACACCACTAAGGCCCCTCTTTCTGTACTACCACCGGGCGTCCTTTTTCACATGGAAAACTAGTAGCGCACAGTTGTTGGGTTGTGTTTTATAAGACAATATGAATCCATTCCCAATATTTAGAAATGTATAGATTCTACATTGAAAAAAACAAACAAAAAACAATTTCTGACTTCTTTTGTAAAATTGAAAGAATACGGTAATGCTGAGCTCATAGTCCTGTGCTCTCTGTGTGGCCACGGTAGGCTGGGACTGAGAGGTGTGGTTGGCTCCCCTTTAGACTGAGCTGTTGTTCATTTGGCTGTACGAGGCCATATAATAGTAACAACAGTGGCAGTGGCAGCAATGTGCCAAGCACTGTCGTACTCAATTCTCAGAATAGACCTGGGAGATGAGGAAAACTGAGGCACAGAGAGGTTAAGTAATTTGTCCATGGTCACACTGCTAGCAAGTGGGGGATCTGAATTTCAGACCCAGGCCATCTGGCTCCAGAGTCCATACTTTTAACCTTGACATGGTACGGCCTGATTTGAGTGTTTGCTCCCCTCTCTATGCTCTGGTGCCACAGTTTCTGACCCTCTCCACCTCAGCATTGGCCCAGGCATTTGGGCTTCCGTTTTCCCTTTTGGGAAACAGAACTCTGACAGTGAGAAATGAATTCTGGAATTTGTCTTCCTGCCAAAGGGTAATAATTAGAACATGCCTCACTCCTTCCCCTTAATGCCTCACCTGGCCAGCAGAGGGCACTAGCTCCATGCTAGCTCTTGGCAGGGACTAGGATCAAGAGGTTGTAGAGATGAGAGCACTCTGTGGAGACTGGGGTTTGAATGGGTCCTGGTCTGAGTGCATTCCCTCTGCTGCAGGAAAAAGTTTCACGGCTAGAAGCAGAGTTAGATGAAGAGAAAAACACTGTGGAGCTGCTGACGGACCGGGTAAATCGTGGCCGGGACCAGGTAACCCATTCATTACCTAAGCCATATCTGTTTCTGATTCTATAACCTCTTTCCCCTCTCAAAAACAACTTCCATCTCTTTCATTATCTGGACAGTTCTGGTTATAGAGCATCTGTACATAGATGGTTCTACCTTAGGCTCTTGTCTACTTCTGGCAGGATTTCTCAGGTGGAAAGAAGCCAGTAATTTAAGAGGAAGAAAGAACTCTGGTGGTCTGGGCTATTCTCTGACCTGTGTAGAGGCTACTTAAGTTCAGAAGGGATGCTAGTTCTGGTGGGACTCCTGAGGCATTGTTCATAAGTCTATCCATTATGATAGACTGTGATTTCTATTGGCCTGAGAACTTTTGGGATACTCTGCTTCACTAGGTTCAGCTTGCTGGTTTGTCTTTAGTTTCCCCAAGTCTGGTTCCCCTTACCTGCCCCCACTAGGTGGACCAGCTGAGGACAGAACTCATGCATGAGAGGTCTGCTCGACAGGACCTGGAGTGTGACAAAATCTCCCTGGAGAGACAGGTGATGGAGAGGGATGGGCAGCCTTCAGGGTTAGAACCAAGGAGGTGGGTAGAATGACCACAGAAGGGACTTGGGAGTGGAGTGCTAACCATGGAGGTTCTTGTCCCTCTCAGAACAAGGACTTGAAGAGCCGGTTGGCCAGCTCAGAAGGCTTCCAGAAGCCCAACGCCAGCCTTTCCCAGCTTGAGTCCCACAACAAGGAGTTGCAGGAACGGCTGCAGGCTGAGGAGAGGTGACATGAGCTTGTCCTTTTCTTTCTCCTCCCTCCCTCTATGTGCTTCTTCTTTGGAGTTTCCTCCACTTTCTACTCAGACCTGACCAATCTGGCTTGATCTCTAGAGAAGCCTTTTTTTTTGCTAAGAAAGCAGAGAGAGAGTTGCAGAAATTCTAAAATTGCAACCACCTCTATCTCCCCAGTTCTTTGATCTACCCTAGTGCTTCCCTAGTCTAATGGTGGGGCTCAGGACTGAGGGAATCCCTAGAGGCAGTAGTAGGTGACCAGGGGAGAGTTCTCTTAGAAATGGCGTTAACCATAGAATTTCCCTGCGCTTAGGGAGAAGTCGGTTCTGCAGTCCAGCAACCGAAAACTGGAGCGGAGAGTTAAAGAGCTGTCTATCCAAATTGATGATGAGCGGCAGCACGTCAATGACCAGAAAGACCAGGTAAAAATGTCCATCCAGGGCCAAGCAACCATGTGGCAAGTAAATGTTATGTAGTTGCTTAAAGGAAAGGGAAGCCGCCATCTTCCACATTTCCTAAACTTAACTTAGACTTTTTTTTTTTTTCAGTATAAGAGAGATTAGATAAGGAACAACTCTAAGATTGGACTTTATTATTATGAATTTGACTGTTGAGTCAATTCCAACTTAAGACACCCTTTATGTGTCAGAGTAGAACTGTGTTTTATGTAGCTCTCATTGGCTGATTATTTGGAGGTGGATCACCAGGCTGTTTCTCCTGATGCTCTCTGGGTAGACTTCAACCTTTTGGTTAGCAGCC
The DNA here is from genome assembly GCF_000296735.1 of Chrysochloris asiatica. Lineage (NCBI taxonomy): Eukaryota > Metazoa > Chordata > Mammalia > Afrosoricida > Chrysochloridae > Chrysochloris > Chrysochloris asiatica. The sequence continues at coordinate 8,553,318 of NW_006408560.1, forward strand.
AAGCACACTGACTGTACCACCCTGGGACAGAATTAGACCTCATTAGTCACAGTAAGCACGTACATTGAATGAGCTTTTGACATGCTAGTGTATGGATTCATTTAATCCTCAGGACAACCCTATGAGGTTATTGTCATTGATTGTCAAGTTTTCGACATGAGGATTCCACTGAGGAACAGAGAGGTTAGGGAACTTGACCATGTTATTTTTCCAGGGATAATAATCCTTTGTCAAGATTGTTTCAAGGGGAGGGTCCCAGGCCATGGCATCAGGTACTTTTCTAATGTGTGGACTTGGTGTCCTGCCCAGCTAAGCCTGCGGGTAAAGGCTTTGAAGCGGCAGGTGGATGAAGCCGAAGAGGAAATTGAGCGGCTGGATAGCCTGCGGAAGAAGGCCCAGCGTGAGCTGGAGGAGCAACACGAAGTCAATGAACAGCTCCAGGCTCGGATCAAAAGCCTAGAAAAGGACTCCTGGTATGGCTGCCCTTGTGCAGAAAGGGAGTAGACTCTTCTAACTGGATAAGAAGGGACTTTGCAGATAGACATTTATTCCTGTCTAGAAGTCAGCATGATTACTCTTAGAATCTCAGCCATTCTCTATATCCTATCATCCCAAATCTCTGATTTGTAGGGAATTGTATAAGTAGCTTTAGATCTTAGAAGAATTGGAGTTTACTTAGCATGAAAAGGGTGGCTGGTGGCTGTCTCTATTCTTCTACTAGCATGGAGTTAGTGCCCTTCCTTAACCAATATTCCTCTCTCTCTCTTGGACTCAGGCGTAAAGCATCTCGCTCAGCTGCTGAGACAACGCTCAAACATGAAGGACTGAGTTCAGATGAAGAATTTGACAGTGTCTATGACCCCTCATCTATAACGTCACTGCTTACTGAGAGCAACCTGCAGACCAGCTCCTGTTAGTTCGTGGTCCACAAGGGCCCGGAAACCAGTCCTATCCTGACCAGCCTTGCTCTGCTTTATCTTGCTGTGCCTTGGCCAGCCTTGGATTCCTCATTCCTACGGGTGACCCAATTATTCAGACCTATAATAAGGGCAGGGAGATTGGAGTGATGATGGTAAAAATGGTAGCACAGCTAAACTGATGGATGGACTTCACCATTACTTAGACAGTTGGTATCTTGGGCCAACCAAGTCCCTCCCTCGATTGCTGACCTCTCCCTCTTCTCCCTCACAGCAGGATGGTCAGCAGATAAGCTGAGGAGAACTGAGCAGGATAAGAAGGGATAGACATTGCCATGTGTATAAAGCTTTATTTTTTCAACTCTTAAACCTTAAGGCTCAGGGAAATAACCTATGTGATTCTGCGCCCTTGACTCCTGAAACCCATTTTCCTCCCGCTCTGGAGCAGGAGGATGAGGAGGGACATAATAGACAATGGATATGCTGGCATGGCTCTTGCCACTTAACATATGCTTTTTTTTGCACAGTCATGGGGCCTACAAGGTAGTCCCAGTATCCCTTCTCTTCCTCTCACGCCAGCAAATCCAAGGAACTCTTTCTCCTCTCCTTCCCATAATCAGCATTCCTGCCTTCCTTCTAGCCTCTCAGTGCCTTAACCAGGGCGAGAAGATATGAATGCTCTTCTTGCCTTTTATACCTGCACATTCATACCTCTTCAAAGCCCAGCCTTTCTACAACTGGGGCCCTCAGTCTTCCCTGCTGCTCTAGTGACTGCTTGGGAGAGCTGCCAGCTTCTTTGCTGATGAGAGGAACTTTGATAGGGCTGTGATCAGGTGGTGGGGGCCTGGTTCTGCTCAGGGTTTTTATCCTTCCACTCCCTCTTCTATGACTATGGATGTGATTATGAGGTGATTACTCCTGGGAACGCTGACAACTGCCTATACAAGTTCAATCCCTGTGACCTTCATTGCGGATTTCCTGACCAAATGTGCCCAACCTCAGTTAGGAAGCAGGGACCCTCATTTTCTCAGGAGCTTGGCCCTAAGTCAGGGCTTCTTGCCTGGGGCTGGGATCTGATTGGAGAAGTAGAAAGAGGTAACGGAGGCTTTATTTTTCCTTTGGATTTGGGGGCATGCCAAGCCCTGGTGGGGAGGAGGTAATAGGAGATGATTCACTTCTCTTCTTCCCTAAGCAGATTCTCTAGGGAGCAGGGGAGAGGGAAGAGGCTGCTCTCATCAATGACTTGTAATTTCATGATTCTCAAAAACCCCTCTATTCATCTGCATACCAGACTTTCTCAATCCAATCCAGCTTTGATTTTATTTTAAATATTAAAATTATATATCTATACTGAAGTCCTTGGTTTGTCTCCTCATTTTTTCTCCTGGCTTGGTGGCAGTTTAATTTTTAAGAAGAAGCCATTTAACTGAACAGCTTAGAGACTGAAGCTGTAATTTTCTTCTCCTTGCTAACCCTCTTTTCAGAGACCCTTCACAACAGGTGGGGCCTAGGACCTAAGGGACGTGAAGTATTCATAGCAATTCCACTCTGTGGGGCAACCCTCTGGGGATATGAAAATACCAAGTCCAGTAAATGCCTTTGAGGGTTACAGAGAAACATCAGAATGGGGTTTTATTCCCTTGGGTCATAGGGATATGCCCAACATTCCACCACAAAGATCCCCACCCATGCCTACCTGGCATTAGGACTCAGTGCCTTCCTAGAGACAGGAAAGTTTTGGCCATCTTTGCCCTTATATTACCTTGAAGGAGCCAGATGTTCATGGAACCTGTTGTCAGGTATAAGAGTACTACTATCCATTCTGGAGTGGGTCAGACCTGGCAAGATAGTCTGCCTATTAGCTAACAGAGTAGCCACCTGCCTAGAGCAGCTGGACTGGAAAAAGGCTCCTGGATCCTGCTTGGGTAGGCCTCTAAAATGCCAGCCTGGCTTGGGAGCGAATGCAATAGAGAAGTTGAGGCTCATCAATTTCTAAAGAATATGAATTCCTTTTAAGGCAAAGTGTCCCGCCTCCCAAACCATATAAGGGCAGCTTTGGTATAATAGCTTCTGCAAAACAAGCCCCACCCAGTACCAAGCTGGCTTTGACTTCGGCCTGGGCCTCCTGCCAGCAAAGGGCACCTGCCAGACAGGCTTAGGCCCGTCAGAGTGAGCTGGCCTCTTGGTGTTTGCAATTTCACAGTGGAAAAAAAGTTGGTGGAACTCCACAAAACTACAGACTAATCTATATACGAGCTTGTATGGAAGTTTTTTTGGGTTCCAGCTCCTCATATCCTGAGGGCAGAGTGATTCCCTCTGATCAACATGGACCTTGGGATGAAAGGAGTCAGCAGCACTAATGAGTGTTTCGCGATACAACCACACACGCTAAAGCATATGTTAAAGCTGTCCCAGGTAGCACCAAAGCCCCACCTTTATGCAAATCTAGCGAATGCTGACAGGGTGTAACTTGAAGCCTATGGCCACGCCCACTCACATAAGCGTCCACGCATTGGTGAAAGGTATCACGGGGGTGTGGTCTATCAAGTTGCCTCCCTTGACGCGTCTTTACAAGGCACTGGTTGCACGCCTGCCCGCCTGATAGGATCCCGGCTGCAGAGCGGAAGGGTGCTGGGTGCTGCGTGCTGCTCTCCCGCAGAAAAGAAATGAACGGGACTCGGAATTGGTGTACCCTGGTGGATGTGCACCCAGAGGGACAGACCACGGTAAGAAAAAGCGGCCACACGATATTCCTGGTTTCTGATTCCGCCCGTTTTGTGCTCCTTGCCGAGCTCGCTGCCATCTGCTGGTGCCCTACTCAGTGCGGACTGCGCTTGTTGGCGCTATTCTTTCTGTGTCGCCCTGCAGCGGTGCTGGGGGTTCCAAAGAGGGAAGAGTGTCCCTGCCCTTTCGGAGGACACTATGGCACTCTTTTGGACGTTGTTAAAAGGTTTTTCTATGGGCCCGGTGACCTCAGTGGCCCTTCAAAAAACTTCATAGTGTTTTTGTTGTTGTTGTTAAGTGCCAAGGAGTCGGTTTCGACTTACCATAACCAGAGAAATCGGTAGAGGGTGAAATGCTAAGGTTTTTCCTGTTTGCCCTGGAGGATGGAGGATGTGTAGGGAGCATTTGGACTCAAACTATGCCGAGATTGGTCTAAGACTCTACCTTTTTCTGTGAACTTTATGGTTTTCTGCCGGGGGGCGGGGCAGTCACTCCTCTGCTAGGATTTTTCTCATTCCCAGCGAGGCTGTAGCTTCCTGGGGCAGTTTGTTGGTTTTACTTCCGCCTCCAGCCTCCTGGTCCGAGGCTACTGGATGAAGGCAATATAAGAGACTGCGGTGAAAAAGGAAGGGATTTGGGGTGGGGGGTGTTACTCCTTCACCTCACACTTTGCCTCTAGCCTCTCTGCTCTCCTCTCAAAAAGCCCAACCCAACCCAACCCACTACCCTCCAGTCCAGTTGATTCCGACTCACAGTGAGCCTATAGGACAGAGTAGAACTGCTACTTGAGTGCATCTTTCTCACGTGGGACATTTTGGTTGGCAGCCCAATGCTTAAACCACTGCACCACCAGGGCTCCTCAAGAGTCAGAGGAGGCTCATTTGTGACTGTTTCTAGACTCTGAGAACTTAACCCAGAGTGAGTGTGTACTGTTTGTCGATTTCCAAGCTAGTGTGGGTGATAGTGAAGTGGGAGCGAAGGTAGCCCTACTTCCCAAGCCCCCTCAGTATCCCTTTCCCTGTGCCTGTCAGCATGCCCTTGAGGTAAAGCTAATCCAGCTGCTGCTGACTATGACTGCTTCAAAGGATATTTGTAGAAGAGGTGCTCATTTCAAATTTAGGGTACAGATGATCATTTAATTCTGTTTATAGTTCCTTCTCCATTTCCTCCCAGGATGTCAGTGTTTCTATCATATTACAATACAGGTCTTGTTACTACTGCTCTGTCCTAGTCTTCTGTAGCCTTTTTATTTTCTCTCAGCTATTGGACTCCTTTACTGCTAACCATCCCTTACTGCTAACCACAGGGTCAGTGGTTCAAACCCACCAGCCTCTCCGTGGGAGAAAAATGAGGCCGTCTGTTCCTGTAAAGATTTACAGCCTTGGAAATCACTGAGTTGAATCTATCCCATGGCAGTAGGTATTGTCAGCCCCAAGGGCAAGTCCTGGTTAGCATTACACTCCTGGTCGCTGTTTTGAAATGATTAAAGCAGGGAAGAGGGCATGAGGTAAATAAAGGAGAAGTGGGTGTTTGGACACTTTTTGCTTGCTGTAGAAAAGAGACCAGAAAGAGGTCTAAGACTAAGGCATTGACAACATTGAAAATTAATCAACATCCTCCATTACCTTTTGACGTCTGTTTGCTTATCTGGTGGGACAGAAAGAGTGGGTAGAAAAACAGTGAACAAGGTGTTCAGATAATCTCCAGCCATAGATTAATTTGAAGCTGATCAGAGACCTTTAGAGCAAGGAGGAGACAAATTTTATTTCTTCTTTGTGTGCTGGACTTGAGAATTATTTTGCCCTAAAGCTGGAAATGGAATACTTATTGCCCCATCTGACCTGAAGGACATTCCTGGGCTCTGAAGGAGTTGGAGGAGATGATAAACAATCAACTGTCAGAAGACAGGCTTTGTCCTGGATTCCTGTCCTCTGAGCCAGCTCAGATAGAATTGATGGCTTAGGTTCCCCAGGAACCTGTCATGGATTTACAGCATTGAATAAATGCCTTGGTGTATGCTCAGAGTGAGCGAGTGAGGACATCAATGAGCAGATGTTTCTTCTGGGGTGGGCAGTGTAGACAGGTGAACTGACTGGAATTCCTAATGGGAGTCAGGACCCTGGGATTCTGTTGGTGTTTTCCTAACAGCTAGGCCAAATCTCTTCTTAGCGTACCACAAATGGATATTGACGTTTGCCTAATACACTCTAGGTTGTTTTCATTGGAGGCAGATGTAGCAGGTACAAGGTACAACCAGTGCTTTTCAAACTATAGATCGTAACCGGTAGTGGATGTGCAAACAACTTAGTGAGTCAGAACCAACATTCAAAAATGATGAAATAGAATCAGTACTCTCAGAATGTTTTGTAATGAGTGAGGGTAGGCATTTTTGACATAACTTTTGTTTTAGTTATGTATGTGTACACATCTTAGATATATGTTTGTGTGCTTATTAGATCATGATGCAAAATGTACTTTTTAGGTAAAAAAAAAAAACCCTGGCAAACTGCTGTAGCAAGTTGTACTGGCAAAGAAAAGAACAAATAAACCTCAAATTCCTTTTTTTTCCCCTCTTTTTTTTTTTTTTTTTTTTGTATAATTTGAGTGAACATTTATAGAGCAAATTGCTTTTCCATTCAACAGTTCATACACATATTGTTTTGTGACATTGATTGTAATTCCCAGGACCTCTCTGCAGATACCGGCTTCCTTTCCAATAGGCCTTCTTTCCTTTATCTACCTGCCTTTGGAGCTTTATCTTTGGGCAAGTGCTGCCCTTTTGATCTCCTGTGGTTGATTGTTTTAAGGTAGGGGCAGGGAGCATCCAGCCCGCAGGCCTTATGTTGTTGTTGTTAAGTGTCATAGAGTCTGTTCAATCCATAGCGACCCTGTATAGGGTTTCCGACGAGCGGCTGGTGAGCTTGGATCACCAACCTTACAGTTCAGCTCATTAACCAACAGCACCGCTTAAGATCCTTGAAATCATTTGGTCTGGCCCTGCCAAGGCAACCTCAGTTCCAGCCATCACATTTTAGTTATTATTAAGTGCTATTGAGTTGGTTCCAACCCACAGAGACGCTATATAGGGTTTCCGAGGGGCAGCTGGTTCGTTTGAACCACCAACCTTGCAGTTCAAACTGACCTTGTGGTCAAGTGCTTATCTTAACAGCAGCACCACACTGGGCAGGCTAATTTTTAAGTTGATAATTTAAGTTGATAAGTTGATGTTATAAATTTTGACAGAAAAAAAGGTCCCCCAATCCTTCTTTAAGGAGTGATGATAGTACCTCTCTTGTATTAGGCCTCTCTATTGTTTAACTGAAAATTGAGCCATGAGGGGTGAATTCAGTTCTAGACTTGTAAGGTGCCTAAAATCGCTTTGATAAATTACTTAATCACTTTAGTCTCAGCTTTCTTATCTGTAAAGCTGGATAACAATGACATCGTCTCATAAATTCTTGTGAGGATTAAATCAAATAATGCATATAAAACACTGTGGCTGACAAAAGTGCTCAGATCACCCCCAATTGCCATACTATTGATTTGGACTGGATGTTTGCTATTATTTTTTTTATTTGCTACTGACTTAGACAACTGGTGTCATGTGGTAGGATCAGCAGAGACTGCGAGCCACAAGATCAGCAGTTCAATCCCACCAGCTGCTCCTCGGAAACTATACAAGGTTGCTTGTTACGAGTTGGAACCAACGGCATTTAACAACAACTAATTTAGACAACTTTGCCCCTCTGCCTTCTGCCTCTCCATCGAGCACCCTGGAGCAGGAATGTAGGAAGAGTGTGGAAACTTTGGTTGGGTCAAGATTGGCTCCTTTTCATTATGTTGGCCTTCATTTGTTCCCACTTCCATTCTACTGTCCTTGCTGGTCCTGGTCCCTGTTCCATTGGAGGATGTTAAGGGTGGGAGGGGGTCCTATTTCCCCTGGAATAGCTGTCATTTCTTCAGTACCTCAGAAACTGAATTAGTTCAGTGCCAAGTCATGCCTGAGCCCTACTTTTTTTTTTTTTGTAAACTAGATCTGTGATGATTTATTGAGTGTTTACCATTGACCTTATATTAAGATAAAACTCATAGACCATCTAATTCATTCATTTTATAGGACAGAATTCAATAGTTTTTAGTATATATTCAGTTATGCAACAATCAATAATCAATAATCACCCAATCATTTTCATCACCCCAAAAGGAAACCACGTATCTAGTAGCAGTTGCTCCCTATTTCCCCCAGCAAGGTCTGTTCTCTTTCCCACCTCTGTAGCACTAGGTAGGCACCAATCTACTTTACATCTCTATGGTTTTAGCTAATCTCACTTTTCATATAATGGAATTATATCATATGTGATCCTTTGTGACTGGCTTCTTTCACTTGTTGTTGTTGTTAAGTGCCGTCGAGTCGGTTTCGACCCATAGCGACCCTGAATAGGGTTTCCAAGGCTGTAAATCTTTACAGGAGCAGATCGCCTCATCGTTCTCCCGCGGAACAGCTGGTAGTTTCGAACTGCTGACCTTCCGGTTCGAAGCCCGATTCGTAACCACTACGCTACCAGAGCTCCTTAGTGTCATGTTTTTATGGTTCATGAGTTGGTATCTCATTCCTGTTTTGGTTGAATAATCCATTGTATGGATATGTCATCAGGGATATATTTTTCTTGGATAAATGTTGGTGAACATTTGGGTTGTTTCTACTCTTTGGCTATTATTAATAATGCTGCTGTGAACATTTGTGTTAAGGTTTTTGTGCCTAGGAGTTGACTAGCAGGGCCCAGAAGATTTGTATTTTTAAAGAGGATTCATCTGGGATTATCGATGCTTACCCCAAAGGAATGAATGAATTATAAAATGTTGGAGGTCCTGGCCCTGTAACATCTGGGTGGGGAGAAACTCTGTGCAGAGGAACTTTTCAAGTTTGGTGACTACCTGTTCCTCCCACTCATGGGACCTGCCCCAAGCTCAGCCCATAAATTCCTCCTTGCACCGTTCCTTCTCTGCCATTCATTGCCAAGTTCCTACTTTCAGGAGCACTACAGCTGATGCCTCTTAGTCTGCCAGAAATTTGGGGAATCTTGAATTCTTTGGAGGTATAGGAGGATCTGGGAGAGAAAGGTTACCCAATCCTCAGGCATTTGGCACCAACATTTGACCATATTTCTCCTGGGTGGAGGGGGGTGTGCACCTAGATAGTTTCGGTTCCAGACACGTGCTCAGAGCGGGTGGAGACCAACTTCTCCACCTGCTGAGAATTACTGTACGTGCATCTTTGGGTTGCAATGCAGACTCTTGTGAAATACCTTAATTTCCTGTCAGTGGGGAGGTTTGGTTGAGGGAACAAGTGTGTACTAGAGAAGCTGGTGGCAGGATCAGGAAGAGAAGATAGTAGAATGGGGATGAATGGATGAATAAAAAAAGGGAATTGGTCTTTTAGGATCTAGGGACACAAAAGCAAAACTCACAAAGCAAATTAGTCAGAGGGTAGAGTCAGCTGTGCCAGTTCTTTGAGAGGAAGGGACTTGGAGGAACTTGTAATTTCATTCCAGGGTTTCCTGAAGACAGACTGACTGGTTTAGCAGAAACGTTGCCGACTTTAGAGTTGAGGGCTCAGGGGTCTACCTTGCTCGCTGCCAGGGCTCCAGATAATGAGAAGAGTTACACCATTTACGATGCCAACCCTTCTCCTTTTTTTCTCATTTTACTGCCCAGTCACCTAGTCAGCCCCCTGCTTGTCCAGCCCTTGCCTCTGGGCAGATAGCCAGACAAAAAGCAAACACTTGTTTTGTTGGCTAACCTGTGGGGAGTCTTTGTGTTACACTCAACAAAGGGCATTTCTGACTTGGAGAAGGCGAGATCAAGGTTCCCAAATAGGAGTTTCAGCTGGGGAGGTTTCATCTGACTTTTTTTTTTTTTTTTAACTTTATAGGGCTTTCTTCACTGTCCTCTTGGGAATCAGTGCCAATGGGGGAAACTGAGATGGCTGCGTAGCAGTTTAACAAACCATTTACGTTGATGCGGGTGGGGAGGGGACAGGGATTGAAGCACAAAGTGATAGCGGAGTGAGTTAAGGGGTGAAGGTGAATTAAGGGTTCCAGCTCAGGGCAATCTTCACTTCCTTAACTTCCTCTTAGAAAGAACCTTACCCTTGACCCCACACAGCACCCCATTTTCTTGGCTTCAATATGAGCTTGGGCAATGGGAGCTGGGGAAACCTAGGCCTTGCCCTTCTCCCTTGAGTCTATGGTGGGAACCTCCCGGGGTCTGTCCTGTGTGTCTCCCTGAGGCTTTCCTTTTTATCTCCCTATCGCATTTCTTCAGGGCCTTGATCTCTAACCCCTCAGCTATGTGTTTACCCCCTCCCCGCTTTGAGGGAATGAGTCACAGCTGGAGATTTGTTTGAACAGAGTGGAGAGGCAGCCTGTAATTTGAAGGTAGCTGGGCTTCTCCCCAGGAATGTTTATGAGGTTAGAGGCTGCTTACCTTGTGATTAGCTCCCCTCCTTTTTCCCTAGAGAAGAAGGCTCTACTTCCCCATCGTGCCTTTCAGTGAGTCCCTGGTGGAGACCAGCCTGCCAGATATTTTAAGGTAGTCTCAAAGCTCCCAGGGGTCTGCTCACAGCTCTGGGGTCACTCCAGATCCCGAAACCCACCAAGCATACAAGGACCCACCTAGCTTTCCCCCCTTGGCTGTGAGTGGGGGTTGTGGAGTGAGGGCTGTGAGTTTGTAGACTGGAGTCTTTGGTTTTGGAGGATAAGATGCCAGAGGGAGTCCTAGATTTATTCTCCAGCCTCCTTTCAGGCAGTTTGTCATTCATCCCTTCTAGACTTTCCAGAGCTATTTGGAAACAAAGTGATTTATGGTTTGCAAAAGCACTTTCACATGATTTTATCCTTCTAACAACATTATAATATAAGCAGGGTAGGTATTATCATTCCCATTTTACAGATGGAAAGTTGAGGCTCAGAAAGATTCAGTGGCTTGTTCAAGGAATTAGTGGGTGTCATTCAGGACTTAGACCCAGCCTCTTGCTCCAACATCAGTGCTTTTTCTTTCGTTTTCTTTCTTTGTATATCTTATCACTGAAGTGTTAGAAAAATATCTTTTTATTGCTTAGGTTTCAATCACTGGATGTATATGGAACGAAAGTCTCCCTTTACTCCCCCGCTTAGTGAGTTTAGTGTGTATGAAGTCAGTGCAGTTTTTATGTGTTTACATGCAAGGGATGCCGTGTAGCTTGGTGGCTAGGAGAGCCATATAACCTGGATATGAAGTCTGGCTCTGCCCCTTACTAGCTGTGCAACCTTGGGTAAGCTACTGAGTTTTAGTTTTCTCATCTGTGAGATGGAATGGTAATAGTACAAGGGGGCTTCAAAAAATATTAATGAAAAAGTTTCATTCTTGTAAATCCATTTTTTCCCATGAACTTTTTGAAGCTTTCTCATACCTACCATACAACACTATAAGGGTTAAATGAGTTAATACATGTACTTTGAACAAGACTTGAGAGTAATTACTGTATATGTTGTTGTTAAGTGCCATTGAGTCGGTTCCGACCCATAGCGACCCTGTATAGGGTTTCCGAGGAGTAGCTGTTGAGCTTGAACCACTGACCTTGCAGTTCAAATGGCTTTGCAGTCCTGGCGCATTAACCCACAGCGCCATACCAGGACTCCAATTACTGTATATGGGAGTTGTCAAAACTAGTATTGTGAACATGCAAATGCATATTTAAATAAATAAAAATTCATTATATCAATTCATGTGTGGCATATCTTTCATATAGAGGTTTATTTTATCAATAGTAAAGTATTTCATCATATGGATGTCACCATGCTTTATTCACTTAACTATTAGAGAATATTCATGTTGTTTCCAGTTTTTAACTACCATAAACAGTGCTGCGGTTAACAATTTTACACACAAGTGGGAGCTTCAAAAAGTTCATGGAGAAATACAATGAAAAGAGAATAGACCCATGTAAACTATCACATAATTCACAATAAAAACTTTTTTAAAAAAGAGAGAATGGAAAGCTTTTTCTAGGCAAGCATATCTTCTTGGACTCTGCTTGCAGCCCAAATGCTCATCTTCGCTCCTGCCTCAAACTATGAAACCTCAGCTGCAGGTGACTTCAATGTCTCTGAACTTGCCAAAGAACAGCAGGAAACAATTGAACATAATGATGAAGCACAAAATGAAATACACAGACTTAATGAACAAGCCTTGAAAGTACAATAGAAATATAACAAACTCTGCCAACCATTCTTTCAGAAGAGGTCAGAATTGATCGCCAAAATCCCAGGCTTTTGGGTAACAGCATTTGTCAACCCTCCACATGTATCTGCGTTGCTTGGGGAGGAGGATGAGGAGGCACTGCATTATTTGACCAGAGCTGAAGTAATAAACTTTGAAGATATTAAATCAGGTTACAGAATAGATTTTTATTTTGGTGAAAATCCTTACTTTGAAAATAAAGTTCTTTCCAAAGAATTTCATCTGAGTAAGAGTGGTGATCTGTCCTCAAAATCAACGGAAATCTGGAAAAGAACTTGACACACTCAAATCAAACACAAAATAAAACCAGCAGGAAGAGGCAGCATGAAGAGCCAGAGAGATTTTTTACTTGGTTTACTGATCAATCTGATATAGGTGCAGGTGATTTAAGAGAGATTACCCAAGATAATATTTGATCAAATCTGTTACAATACTATTTGGTTCCTGATCTAGATGATGAAGAAGGGGAAGGATAATAAGAAGAAGGTTTGGAAGATACTGATGAAGAGAAGGAAGAAGATGAAGATGATGATGAGGGAGAGGAGGATGAAGGAGAAGATACCAATAAGAACATGAGTGGGGGGGAAAAAAAGAACACAAGTGGATTCCAACCTTTTTAAAAAAAATTTTCTTCAGACCCTGGGAGCAAGTTGCAGTCTTTCTCCCCCACCCCTCTTGTGCTCAGTTGTTCTGTTCTTGAGTTATCTTTCTCTTTTTTCTCCTCTACACCATGGTTCTTAACTTATTTTGAGGGGAAATATCTTAAGCAGATATAGTAGGAAAAGAATCTCTACCCATTTCTGTACCTAAATTAATTTTCATTTCTTCCTGTTTCAAAAAACAACAACAACAACAAAACCCCACTATGGAATCAACACATGACCATACTCTGTGGGAAAAAAGAAAAACCTTTTGTTCCTGTCACTTTGCTGGAAGCTGGAAGGCGTTAGGCCCCTATGTCATTATGTCATTATGTCATCATGTCATAGGGGCCTAGCACCTTCCTTCCTCTGTATGTTGGGCTCAGAGATTATACTGTGTATCTATGTAAATATGACAGTTAGCATTTACCAACATGTATCGGTCTACTTTCTCATTTAAAAAAAATAATAACAACTTTAGAAAAGGGTTGTAGAAAGCCAGAAAAGGGTGGGTTTGGGATGTTAGAGTGGGTTAAGTGGGCATTTTGACAACATGGCATCTCCTCTGGCGTGTTGAATTGTGATGTTTAATGGACATCCTTGCCGGTTAAATGATACTTTTAAAATAAACTTCTCTTCAAATGATCACTTAAGCCCTGCTACTTGATATTAGAATCAGGAGAAACTGTAGGACCTTGTGTGGAATTGACATTCTCTATCATAATTTTGTTCCTGTTTATTTTTTAAAATTCTTTTTGTTTCATTGGAAAGGAAAGATGATGCTCAGTTTTAAATGTTAAAAATGTACAACTTGCTTGGTAGTAAAACTAAATGTGTATACTAAGGGTTTGATGCTTTCTTCTCAGAAAAGATAAATTTAAAGATATACAAGTTTGACTTATTTAACATATCATTGTCAAACTTTGTCACCATAACTCCATAGTTTTTTGATATGCACTTTTCAGGGTTATGGGACTTGAGTAAAGGGATTTAAATGAATATCTTAAAGACTTTGTAGCTGGAAGACATTGAGTATAATTTGCCATCATTTTTTGAAAATAATTCACATCATTGGGGAATACTAGATTGTGCAAAACTCAGTTCTTACTGCATCCTTGCTGTTTACCTCAAATTGGCATTTTAAAAAAAATTGGGCCTTATTTTCTTGGATGTAATAATGATACAGTACCTGCTAGCACCATCAGATCTGGTTCTACAATGCCAAGTCAGCGCAGGGCAGTTGCTGGCATGTCTTCACTGGCACTTACGTGTCTAGCTCGCATAAGTCTGTGTGTGCTGGTGGTGAGAAACTCAGCTTAGGAGCACTTTTTTTTTTTTTGGTCTTGAGTAGCATAAAGCTATCAAATGAGACTAATGTGAATCTGGATGAGATGATGGAGTCTGCTCAGTGTGCTAAATGCCATTGTGCATATAATACCATTTTGAGACGCTACCTACTGCAGAAGCTTTTTTAATGCTGTAAAATACAGTAAGCTACTTAGTATTTTCAGAGATGAATAAATGGCCAGCCTGAACAAATTCAAAGCTTTTGATGTATAGAAGTTGATAAATGGAACTATCCCATTAAGAGGCAAAGTGTAACAAAAAGTTGTTTAGGTGGATTGTACGTAATTTCTCTGCACAAGTCTCTATATTTAGTAAATGTATGTTTGTACTGGTCAGGAATCTTGTTCCAATAAAGGAATATAAAGATTTTTTTTTTAAAGAGAGAGAATGGAATTTGTCCACAAACTTTTTGAAGTTCCTTTGTCTGTCTTTGGCAAATTAGCAGGGATTTTCATAGAACAGATTCCTAAAGGTGATATTATTAGGTGAAAGAGTTTACACATTTTGAAGTTTTATTAATATTGATAAACTTCCAAGGATGCTTTTATAAATGTTTACTCTCCACAACAATGTGTAAGATTAGTCTTTCCCCCTGCATCCTCACTGATTGTGGGTAGTTATCAAGTTTCTTTAAGATTTGCCATTCAGTTGGCCTAGAAATATTTTTTTTGCAGGATCTACATGACAAAAACCCAATGGTTTTAGTGTGATGCAAGAAAGAAGACGGACATCTGTGGAAAGTTTTAAAGCATAGCAATAAAATGAGCACCTGTCTACCCAACACCCAGCTTAAGAAATAGAACTCGATCAATATTCTGAAAGCCCAGGTCATATCCCTTTGCTTGTTCCACAGAAGTGATCACTGTTTGGAATTTTTTGTTTCTTTCTCCGGTTTTTAACTATAATTCTACTACATATGAATAGAAACCCAAAGCATATATTGCTTAATTAGGCAGTTTGAATGTTACATACATGCTATCTGTATTCTGCAGCTTGCTTTTCATTGCTTGACATTATTTTTGAGGTTCATTCCTATTGGTAGATGTAGCTATAGCTCATTTTATTCTAACAGCAACCGAGTAATATAATTCATTGTACTAATCTGAGGGCAACAGGCATTGCTACTAAGGTTCCAATTCATACATGCACAGGTTTATTCCATACAAAATGTGTTCAAATAGGTCTCTGTTTAAACATGGCCGAAGACAAGTTCTCTCAGCAATATACTTGTCTAAGTCTCATTAGAATACCTTCCAAAAAACAAAAGTCCAACCCAAACCAAGGCTTCTGAGGGGATCTGCTGGGCCAGTTAAATTCAAGACAGAGAGGTCAGCTCAGAAGGTTATGGTGACTGTGTTTTGGATTCTAAAGGGGGGTAATCTTGGTAGATTTTCTCAAAGGACACAGGATGGTCACAGGCTTATTAGGAAGAAGTTTTAAGAAAATGAAAAGATCCATTAGTGAGATAAAGGCCAGAAAAATTGTACCAGGAATTTTTTCCCATCACAACAGTACAGCTGCTCATTCTTTGAGGGTAGCAAGAGCTGTCGTGGAATTTCCTTGGGAAACTTTACCCCATCCACCCTACAACCCTGATCTTGCCCCTTCAGCTTCATTTTGTTCTATAAACACAAAGACTGTTTCAAAGGAACACAATTTGAGGCCTTGTTATGTTGTTAAATGCTGTCAAGTTGGTTCCGATTCATAGAGACCCTGTGTAGGGTTTCCAAGGAGTGACTGGTGAGTTTGAACTGCCAGCCTTGAAGTTCAAACCAACCTTGTGGTTGAGTGCTTATCCTACAACACCACACCAACACTCCCCGTGCTAAAACTGCCATTTTGACTTGGTACTAATTGAAGAGTACAGAAGTCTTCAGGTAAGAGTTGTTAAGTGCTGTCGACTTGGTTCCAACTCATAGCTACTCTTTTGAGTTATGGTGTTGGAGGAGAATATTGAAAGTGCCATAGGCTGCCAAAAGAACCAATAGATCCCTTTTGGAAGAAGTGCAGCCAGAGTACTCCTTGGAGGCCAGGATGGCCAAACTTCGCTTCTCATACTTCAGACATATTGTCAGAAGGGACCAGTTTCTGGAGAAGGATATCTTGTTTGATAATGTGGAGGGTCAGAGAAAAAGAGGAAGACCTCAATAAGATGGACTAGTCAAGCGGCAGCAGCATCGATGGACTCAAGTGTGGCAACAGTAGTGAAGTTGGCCCAGGATAGGGCAGTGTTACGTTCTGCTGTGCATAAGATTGCTATGGGTCGGTACCGACTCTATGGCACCTAACAACAACAACAACATAGGCTTTCTGAGGAGCAGCTGATGGATTTGAATTGCTGATTTTACAGTTCAAACTGACCCTGCAGTCCAGTGCTTATCCTACAGTGCCACACCAGGTAAGGGTTATTGTTGTTATTAAGTGCCATCAAGTTGGTTCGGACCTATAGAAACCCTATAGAGGATTTCTGAGGAGCAGCTGGTGAGCTTGAACCGCCGACCTTGCAGTTCAAACAGCTTTGCATTCTGGCACATTAATCCACAGTGCCACATCAGGTAAGGGTTAGACAGGTGGAAACACCACCTTCAGAAGTGTATAGACGTAGATGAAGGAGATGTTGAGAAACAATTGCTTCACATTTTGATATTTTTGTTTAATAATGATTCTATAAATTTGAAGCAATACTTTTTGACTTATGCTCCTTTGTTAGAACATATTAATCCATTTTCTTGTTTTTGGCCCATCTGGGTTTCTTCTAGTGTTTTACTATTGCAAACAATGCTGCTGTGAACATACTTCTATGTGTTTTATTTTTATACTTCAAAAAAATTAATTTAATGCCTTCCCTCACAAATGATTTCAATTTGCATTTCCATAAACTGATGAGGTTGAAGATTGTTTCATATATCCATTAGTCACTTTATTTCTTCTAGAGTTGCCTTCTTGACCTTTGCTCATTTTTTCCCTTTGTTTTCCCCCCTTTTCTTGTCTTCTTTGTATAGTATCACTTAACGATAACAGTAATAACTCAAAACTGAGGAGTCAAGTTTCTCAAAAATAAAAAGAAATTTCAATCATATTGCCTGGAATTCCTTCTTGACTACCTATGGAGTCCTGGTGTAACACTGTAGGATAAGCCCTGGATTGCAAGGTCGGTTTGAACCACAAGGTTGGCAGTTCAAAACCAACAGCCACTCTTTGGAAACCCTATATAGGGTCGCTATGAGTTGGAATTAACTCAACAGCACTTAACAACAACTCCAGACCAGGCACTGTGCCAAGTAAACCATCCATCTGTTCAAAGAACTGATGATTTTAATGGGAAGATGAACAAAAAGAATGGATGCAGGGACAGTAGGTACAGGAGCAGACTTGAAATAGGACCTTCAGAAGAGGGATGCTGGATCTGAGTCTTGATGTGAATTCTCCAATGAGGGAAGGAGGAAAGGGCATCCCAGGAAAGAACATGTACAGATTTGTTATTGTTAAGTATCATTGAGTCGTTTCTGACTCATATGAGTAGGTAGGAATGTGTATTGTATTGAAAGATTTGTCAACACAAATAGATATTGGGACTCAGATGTTTCCCTACCATCTGATTGAGGAAAGTCTGAGTTAATTGGAGTGTATGGTACGTGTGAGTTATTGGTGGGAGTCAGTACATTATGTGAAATATACAGTGACAGACCTAACAATGAGAGACTTTAATGCCGTGATAAGGCATCCCCTCTTTTTCAAAACATTGTTTTATGGAAGAATAACATACATATAGAGAAATGTATGTATCATAAATGTATAGTCAAATAAT
This sequence comes from Chrysochloris asiatica, assembly GCF_000296735.1. Taxonomy (NCBI): domain Eukaryota; kingdom Metazoa; phylum Chordata; class Mammalia; order Afrosoricida; family Chrysochloridae; genus Chrysochloris; species Chrysochloris asiatica. Next base: position 8,571,035 of record NW_006408560.1, read on the forward strand.
ATTCACAAACTGGACACATTCTTGTAACCAACATTTAGATTAAGAAATAGATCATTACCAGCAACATGGAAACCCCCTCAGATCCCCTTCTGGTTATCACATATCCCCACCCTACAGGGTAAATAATCAATATCCTGATCTCTAAAGCATGTATTACAGAGTTTTGCTTATTTTTGTACATTTTTTTTTATATAGGTGGAATCATATAGCATAATTTTGTGTCTGAATTCTTTTGCTCTGAGACTCATCCATGTTGCATGTAACAGTAATTCATTCATTTTCATTGATGTGTAGTGTTTTATTGTATGAATTTATCACTACTTATCCATTCTGATGTTGGTGGTCAATTGGGTAATTTTTTAGTGTTTGGCTATATGAAAAGTGTTGAAATGAAAATGCTAGTATATTTATTTATTGAGAACTGTTGAATAGTCAACTAGGAGTGGAATTGCTAGGTCTGTAGGGTATTCAAATGTTCATCTTTGGTGGTTGTTGTTGTTGTTGTTGTGTGCCGTGGAGTCGGTTCTGACTCATAGTGACCCTGTATAGGGTTTCCAAGGCTGTAAATCTTTATGGGAGCAGAAAGCCTCATCTTTCTCCCGCGGATCAGCTGGTAGTTTCGAACCGCTGACCTTGCAGTTCGCAGCCCGATTCGTAACCACTACGCTAACTGTTGACAAAGTTTTGGCAATAATGAATACTCCTACTATCAGTGTGGAGTCCTGGTGAGGAGCTGTGGGATAAGCACTGAACCACAAGGTCGGTTTGAACCACGAGGTCGGTGGTTCAAGCTTACCCTATACAGGTCGGAACCAACTCAATGGCACTTAACAACAACAACCATCAGTATGAGAATTCCAGTTATTCCATATCTTTTAACAAATTTTCATTTTAGGCATTCTAATGTAGGACTGCCATATGGTTTTATTTTCCAGTTCCTTGATGGTCAATGAGGTTGACTTTTTTTCATATGTGTATTGACTATTTGGATATCCTCTTATGTAATGTGTGTGTTGAAGTCTTTTGCCCAGTTTTCTGCTAGACTAACAACTGCTTTTCTTTGTTTTAAACAAATTTTTTAAGCTAAGTTTTAATTTTGAAATAATTTTAGATTGACAGAAAAATTACAAAGGTAGTACAGAAAGTTCTTGTATATACTTGACCTGGTTTCCCCCAATGTTATTGTTATTGTTATGTGCTGTCAACTTGGTTCTGACTCATAGTGATCCTGTATAGGGTTTCCAAGGAGCAGCTGGTGGATTTAATGTTGGTATACTATTAGGAGCCCTGGTGATGCACAGTAAAATGCTCAACTGCTAACCGAAAGGCTGCTAGTTCAAACCCACCTAGTGGTCACACTGTAGGAAGACTTGGCAACCTGCTTAGAAAACCCTATGGAAAATTAATTCTACTGTATCACATGAGGTCATTATGATTTGGAATCAACTCAATGGCACCCAACAACAACATATTATTAGTAAATAAATTGTAAGCTTTATTCAGATTTCACCAGTTTTTTTCATGAACTTTTTTTGATCCTGTATCCCAGCGAGGCTACGACATTTTGTCTTAGTCTTTTCTGTATATCCTACATCAGATATATGTATAATGAATATCTTCTTCTCGGTGGACTGCCATACATTCGTTTTTTTCTTTTTTCTATGATTATGGGTTTATTAGGGAAGCAACTGATTACAATTTCTGTATCAGAAATTTTCAGGACAGTTGTGGGCTCTAGGCCCATGGACTGATAAAGGCTGAGTGCCTGTGAACAGGAGGCTAGTTGGGAGAATGTATCCTTTAGACATTTAAATGAATATGTTATTTTTTTGTTTTGTAAGTGTATATCAAATATTTTTACCTTGTTCATTTGTGAAATATAAGATGTAAATGGGGAGCCACAGGGACAAAATAGGATAAATGTTACAGGGAAGGGATAATATAAAGATTAAAATAAAATATCAAAAATTTAAAAATCAAATTATTAACCAACTAAAAAGGAAGAAATGCTCAGGATACAGTTCTTCAGACTGGACCGCCTTCTCTCAGCCTTGTTTGTAGGCACACCCAGGCCCTCGGCAGTGTGGCCAGCTTTGGCAAGTGTAACAAAAAGCCTTTAGCTCTCAACCTCTCAGCCCCAAGGTCCTTCGGCCTCTTCCCTGCTTGAGCAAGTGTAACTCTGCCGATTAAACACTCACTTTGCCAGTAAGCCTTGGCCCAAAGGCATTAGCTCTAGTTTCATGGGTTGGCAAGCCTAGGTCCCCCAACAAATGCATGGAGATCCCCCATTTGACAAGTAAGCATCCTGTTTGAAGGCACTCAGCTTTCCTGCTCCTTGGGCTTCTGTGTAAAGCTCGTGGCTGTGCTGCCTCTGCTGCTCCGCTTTTCTGCCCTTCTCTACTGCTTCTCAATGTCTCCAGTGTCACAGCTCTCTGCCTCCTGCATTAAGGAGCTTCAATGTCGGGATCTCAGGGTCCAAAGGATGCGCTCTTCTCTGGGTTCTTTCCTGATGGTAGTGAGATGTCTCTGCACCAGAAGAGATCTCTTTTATGGTGTCTTTTGGTGAAAATTTAAAATTTTAATCTAGTCCAATTTAGTAATTTTTTCTTTTGTGGAGAAGATTCTTTGTGCCATGTATGAAAAATGTTTTTGATTGTGCCAAGGTCATAAAGATGTTCCCCCATGTTTTTCTATATAAAGTTTATTGTTTTGCTTTTTAAATCTAAATCCATAATCCACTTTGAATCAATTTTTGTGTGTGGTGTAAGGTTGTTGTTGTTAAGTTTCATTGAGTTGGTTCTGAATCATAATGGCGATCCTGTATGGGGTTTCTGAGGAGAGGCTGGTGAAATTGAACCACTGACCTTGCGATTCAAACCAACCTTGCGGTCTAGTGCATTAACCTACAGAATCATACTGAGATTCCATGGTGTGAATCTTTTTTTTTTTTTTTTTTCCATGCAAGACATGTTTACTTTAATCCCTAAGCATATGGAGTTATTAAAGTATTTTGAAGAGGAACATTATGTTTAATTTAGAAAAATTGGTACTTTTTATGTCTGTATTAATCATTGTCTTCTTGTTCAAACATCATACTCTCTACCTAAGCCTGAGGAAAAGTAGATCAATTTATATAACAAATGAAAGCCAGAACCAGTATGTAAGCCAAGTTCTAACTGTTGGAAACGCTAGTTTTCTTTTTCTTTTTTCCCACAAACGAGAGAGTTAACTCAGATTGCTTTGAGGGGCAAAGAGACCACGCAGGAAATATGGTGATCTGTTGTGATACTGTAGAAATCTAGTACTATTGTATATTATCTCAGTCCAACCATCAAAATAAAAGATACATTTTAAAATTGAAAAAAAAAAAAGAAATTGACAATAACCTACTAAATGGGTTGTTGTTATTGTTGTTAAGTGCCACCAAGTTGTTTTCAACCCATAGCGACCTTGTATAGGGTTTCCGAGGAGCGACTGGTAAGCTTGAACAGCCGACCTTGCAGTTCAAATGGCTTTGCAGTCTGGCGCATTAACCCCCAGCAGCACACCAATGGGTTGTTGTTGTTGTTGTTAAGTGCCGTCGAGTCGGTCCCGACCCATAGCGACCCTGTACAGGGTTTCCGAGGGTGTAAATCCTTACGGGAGTAGA
>NW_006408560.1:8576093-8578043 GCF_000296735.1 Chrysochloris asiatica
TATCAGTATCTTTATAAATCTGGTTTTTGTCTTTGGAGGTTGGCATGAGAATGATAATATAAGCAAATTATACACTGCAACATAGTATATAGTACATATTATTAACAACAAATTGTAAAACACACTCACACAACTAAAATGGACAGTTCTAAATGCAGTTTGCCCTAACTTGAATATGTCATAATTTAGGGACTATCTGTAGTATGTAATCTTTTAGGATTGGCATTTTTCATTCAGCATAGTTCTGTGGAGATTGTTCTTGCATATATCAATAGTTCATTCCTTGATATTGTTGAATAGTATTCTATGATATGGACATACCAGTTTGTTTAATCATTCACTTATTGAATGGAATATGGGTTGTTTCCAGTTTGGGGCTATTCCCAATAAAGCTGCTATAAATATTCATGTACAGGTTTATGTGAAAATATGTCTTTATTTCTCTGGGGTACTGCCCAGGAGCACAATTCCTAGTTCATATGGTTGTTGTTATTAAGTGCCGTCAAGTTGGTTCTGACTCATAGTGATCCTGTATAGCATTTCAGAGGCTATACATCTTTGTGGGAGCAGAAAGCTTCATCTTTCTCCCGTGGAGTATCTGATGGGCTCGAACCACCAACCTTTTTTACAGTCTGGTGATTATCCTACAGAGCTATCATACACCCAGGTCATATGGTTGTTGCGTGTTCAGTTTTTTAAGAAACTGCCAAACTGTTTTCCAGAAGACCTGTCTCATTTAATATTCCACTAGCAATGTATTTGTGATCCAGTCTCTCCACATCCTAGCCAGCATTTAGTGTGTCTCTGAATTTTATTTTAGTCATTTTGAGAGGTATGTAGTGGTATCTGACTGTGGGTTTTGTTTTTTGTTTTGTAACTTTTTATATTGAATTGAGTGAAATTTTACAGAGCAGATCATCATTTTTACATTCAACAGATTGTAACTTTGTTTAATCTCAGCATACCTTACTAGTGTTGCTGTCCCTTATATACCTGTCTACTGCTTGGCTGAAAATTGTGCCACAAGGGTGAGTTTTGTTCCAGACCTGAAATGTGCCCAAGGACCATGGTCTCGGGTTCCTCCAGTCTCTTTCTGACCAGTAAGCCCAGTCTTTTTTGTTTTGTTTTGTTTTTTTAAATAACTGAATTTTGTTCCACATTTTCTCCCACTCTATCTAGGGCATCCAATGTGCTCCATTTCAGAGCAGTTGGTAGTGGTAGCTGAGTACCATGTAGTTCGTCTGGTCTCAGCGTCGTGATGACTGATGTGACATGATTAATTTTAAAGTGACTGTTGTTTGTTAGGTGCCCGTTCTGACTCATAGTGATCTCATGTGACAGAATAAAACTCCCTCACAGCATGTTCTAGGTTGTAATCTTTTCAGGAGCAGATTGCCAGACCTTTTCTCCCACAGAACTGCTGGATGGCTTTAAACTGCTAACCTTCTGGCTAGTGGTGAGCACTTAACTGTTACACAACCAGAACTCCTGTATAAGCGATCTCTGTTATTGTTGTTAAGTGCCATCAAGTCAGTTCTGCTTTATGACAATCCTGTTAGAACTAGGATATATATATATATATATATTTTTTTTTTCTTCCAGCAGTTCTTCAACTATTTCCTCTGTGGATTTGTGTGATTCTTCTTGTTCTGGAATGCCGATAATTCTTAAGTTATCCCTCTTCATGTTGTCCAACATGAATCTTAGACCTTCTTCAGAATTGTTTTTATCCTTTTTTGTGTTTGTTCTTCTATCTTAGTGGTATTGAGAGATTTGTCTTCCAGCTCACCGGTTCTGCCTTCTATCTCATCTATTCTACTCCTCTGCCCTTTCAGAGTATTCTCTATTTCTGATATTTTGTTATTGATAGTTTGGACCTCTTTCTGTAGGTTTTGAATAGTTTCCAATGCTGTATCTATCTTATTTGATTGTTCCTGTAGCACTTTCCTG
>NW_006408560.1:8578568-8591521 GCF_000296735.1 Chrysochloris asiatica
AAAAAAAAAAGACTGAAAAACAGCAGCAACAAAAACAAGACTGATACTGTAGTCTCTAATCACAGAAAAGGGAGGGAGGGTTTGAAGAAAAAGAAGGAAAAAAAATCTGTAACCTAATATGAGTATGCCTTTAATGTCCTCTTTTTAGCTTCCTGCCTTCAAAGCTGTATGCTAAACCTCAGGCTCCAATCCAACCTTCAGCCTGTTTTGCTTTTAAACTCTCTTTCCCTCCCTACAGCCCACTCCTTCTCTTTCCTGTGTTAAAAAACAGAACAAAAAACAAACGAAAAGTTCAGGGTCTGCTCTTGGGCTGAGTATCTGTCGCCCGTCTGGTTTTAAGTGGAAACTGTCTCTTTAAATTTCAAGGAGATCTGTGTGCATGCATAGTAGAACCCTCTGAGGGTGGGGCTGGGGTGTCCACTAGCTCAGGCACCCCTATAGCACCAGAATGGAGGTATGCAGACAGCAAGGGACCAAGGAACAGATACCAAAAAAAAGAATGTCCACACCTCTATCTCCGCGGCTCTGTCAGGCATCCGTGGCTGCTCTGATCCTTCCTCCGCTTGGGCCCACACAAGATGGCGGCTCCTGGAGCAACTGAGCATCCCGAACCAGAAAGCAATGGATTTCTTGCTTCTGCCACAACATCCCCAGCTGTAAGACTTCCAACCTTCTAAATATTCCTTTATATGTGGTTCAGAGTTCTGGGACCATCCCCTGAGCCTGCTTGGTCCTGTATTCTGTGTTGTTGCCGGCACAGCTCCTCACTGCACTTCCACCCGATCTGCCATCTTGTTTCCGGAACTATATATATTTTAAAGTAAGGAAATGAAACAAAAATTAAGATCATAAAATGGTTTTGCTTTGGTTTTATATTCATATCTTTTTTATCTTGTACTGAATATTTGGAGTCCTGGTGTAGCGCTGTAGGATAAGCATTGGTCTACTAACCACAAAGTCAGCAGTTCATGTCCACTATGAGTCAGAATGACTGAGTCAGAACCAACTTGATGGCACTCAACAACACCACAACTACCACCACTAAACATTACTTCTTAACATTAACATAATTACTTTTTTACTAAAATATAGATAAAATAGTTAAAAAATAATAAAACCTATAGGAGTCCTGGTGTGGTGCTGTGGACTAATGCACTGGACTGCAAAGTCATTTGAGCCCATGGTCAGTGGTTCAAACTCACCCGTTGTTCCTTGGATATCCTATATAGGGTTGCTATGGGTTGGAACTGACTTGATGGCACTCAACAACAACAGCAAATAATATTACTATTAGCAATTTGATTACTGAATATATTCTGTTGTTTTAAAAATAGTTCTTATTTTTAGGCTCTGTGCCACTAATGATATATAGTTAAAACAATATATTCTTAAATCACTTGAAATAATTCTTTTCTCCAAATACCACCAACTTGATATTTAGCTACATTATAACTCAGATTTGGGGTAAATGAAGATATATGAGGGGCTTTCAAAAAGTTTGTGGGGAAATTCCATGAAAAGATAATGGAATTTTGGGGTAGAGCATAGACACATGTTAACATGGGTGATGGGGAAAGCAATATGGAACAAGAGGGAGGTCAGCACAGGAAAGATGATGGTAGTGGAAGACACAGGGAGGAGGGCAGGACTTAAATACTGTGAACTGATGGTACATAGAGGGGACTGCAGTCATTGTAGTGACATGAAATGAGTGATTTGTTAAATGTGGGACTGATGATCTGTTCTGTAGCGCTTCACTTGTTTCATGATAAAGAGTTAAAAACAAAACCAAGATAATGGAATTTTCCCACAAACTTTTTGAAGCTCCCTTGTATTAACTAAGCTAGAGAAGGTAGGAGGAAAAGCAAAAATTTCCCCTGAGATGGTAAAGGGTTTGATTTTGTATGATGAATGAACTGCTCTGGGAAATCTACTGGGTACTGACTGAAGAAAGACATCACACTTGATAAAGTAGAGATTAGAGGTGAAAGTGAAAAAGTGGAAGACCCTCAGTGAGATGGATTAACACAGTGGGCTCAGACATAACAACTGTTGTGAGGATGGAGCTAGACTAAGCAGCATTTTGTTCTGCTGTACATAGGAGGATCACTGTGAGTCAGAACTGACTTGATGGCATTTAACAACAAGGAAGCAACTGGAAATATGGGTGTAAAGTTTAGAGTGCTGATTTATGTCTTTATTTTATAACCTTGGTGAGAGATCATGACAGCATGATCTAAGGTCATGGCCTAGGGGATGGAGAAACGATGACAGATTGAGAATTTATATAGGTAATGGAATTAAGTTAGTGGTTGAACGTGAAGGTTAAGGAAGAGGGTGCTAAGGGTGATGTGTTGGATCTAGGCAAGATGGGTATGTCATGGTTCTGTAATATGAGACAGGGAATACACATGGGTGACCTGACTATGCTTTTAATTGGCAGTTCACTGATAGCCAATGATACTGGACATCTTTTCATGTGCTAATTTGTCATCTGTGTCTCTTCAATGAATTGTCTCATGTCTTTTGTCCATGTTGTCATTAGATTATTTGCTTTTTTTACTGCTGGGTTTCATGATGTATTCTAGATACTAGTCCTTCGTTGAATATGAGCTTTGCATATATTTTCTCCTACTCTGCAACTTAAGGAGCCCTTGTAGCATAGTGGGTTACACTTTGGACTGTTAACCGTAAGGTTAACAGTTTCGAACCCACCAACCACTCTGTAAGAGAAAGATGAGGCTTTCTGGTCCCTTCAAGATATGTATAGCCTCAACCTGGCAGAGCAAATTCAAGTGGCTGGTGGGAAAGGTGAGATTTCTTCTTTTTCCCATGCTCCCCTGGTGACCAGAGGTGTGGCCACCTCCTACCTTCATCCACCCATCAGCACAGACCCTGTTCTCTGGAGTTGGGAACCACACCAGTGTGAATTGGAGGCTGGCTGTGCCGCTTTGGTGAGCCATTTTTGTGCCTGGATTCAGGTGGGTTCGGCTTCAGACCTCCAAACGCCCGTACCGTCACCAGACCAGCATTTAACCAGTCATGCTGCCCCCAGCTTCCCTGTGGTCCTAACAAACACCGGAACCAGCTTTATCAAGGGCCCCCACAAACTCCTTCCGGTTTGAGTGCCCTAAACATAGATAACACTGAGGCCAATAAGAACTCTAGGGCCAGAACATCTAGGCACAAGAACTCTGCTGTTACATCCCTTTTATAAACATCTCATGAGCTCCTTGAATTGCATAAGCCCATCAGAGATTTCTCACCTCTGACTGCAACAACTGCACTGTTTGTTTTTACCAGTATGACAACACTACAATACATAAGAAACAACAGAAAAAATTTAACTCATACAAAGAAACAAGAGAAAATGGCCCAAACAAATGACCAGGATGTAGAGACAGAAAACATTTCTGAGGGAAAAAAGGTAATGAAACTATCTGAAAAAGAATTCAAAAGTATGATATTTTGGTAGCTTCAATGGATTGATAGAAAGATTGAAGAAAGCAAGTAAACAGAAAAAAATTTAAAAGAATTCAGAAAAATGCTACAAGAACAAACAGATAAAACAATGCAAATTTTGAAACAATGCAAAAAGTGCCATTAGAAATCCAGAGGAGTAATACTAAGGTTTCAGAAATGAATAATACATTGAAAGGGTAAAGGAATATACACCCATGTTCATTGTAGCCCAAATGCCCATCAACAGAAGAATAGTTAAACTTTGGCACATACACACAATGGAATATGACATAATGTTGAATAACGAAGAAGCTGCAAAACATCTCACAACATGGATGAACCTGTTGGACATTATGCTGAGTGGATATTACTCAATCACCACAACAGGACAAATATTGCATGAAACCACTGTTGTAAAAAGTTAAGAAAATATTTTCTTGCTAAATGAAACATTCTGTGATGGGTACAGAGTGGGTGGGGGGTGGGGAGTGAATAGAAGTAAATACTGTTAACTGATGGTACATGGAATGGATTGCAGTTATTATAATGCCACAAAGTATATAATTAGTTAAATGTGGAACTGATGCTCTGTTCTGTAAACCTTCACTCAATTCACAATAAAAATGTATCAAAAGATAAAAAACAAAAGGGTAAAGGAGTAGATTTTAAGCAATGGAAGCCTGAATTAATGAACTTGAAGATAAATCTCTCAATGCTAACATGCTAGAAAAACTATCAGAAAAAAAAATGAAAAAATCTGAAGAAAGACTTAGAGCTATGTGGGACACCATGAAGAGGAACAAGTTACAGGTGATTGGAATTCCAGAACAGAGAGAGACAATAAAAAGCACAGAGAAAATGGTTGAAGAGTTGTTAGAAGAAAACTTCCCTAACGTCATGAAAGACCGAAGATAAGCATACAAGAAGTTAAATGAACCCCAAACAGTATATATCCCAAAAGAAAATCACTAAGACATACCAAAATCAAAGACAAGGAAAGAATCCTGAGAGCAGCAAGGGAAAAATGAAAAGTTATCTACAAAGGAGACCAAATAAAACTAAGCTCTGATTTCTCAGCAGAAACCATGCAGACAAAAAGGCAATGGGATAATATATACAAAACTCTGAAAGAAAAAAAATTGCCAACCAAGAATCATATACCCAGAAAAGCTGTCTTTCAAATACAGCAGTGAAATTAGGACATTTTGTGATAAATAAAAATTAAATGAATTTGTAATGACCAGATCATTTTTACAAAAAAATGCTGATGGGTGTTCTTTGGACTGAGAACCAACAACAACAGGCAACCAGAGATCACCATACATAACAACACCACCCAGAAATCAATCCAGATATACAAGTATTTAAAGTAAAGCAAACCTACAAGACTGAATATAGCAAACCAAAGATATCTATTTATAATGAAGTCAACTACAAAGCAAAAAGAGGGAATAGTGTAGATATAGAACTTCCAAATGGCCAGAAGTCAAGTCGATTTCAATATAAAACAGACTATTTAAGCAGGGGGAAAAATAATTTACAAGGTTACCTCAAAGAAAATTAATACACCTGCATATCAAAATTTTAAAAAGAGGAATTCATAAAAATCTAGTAACCATCAACACAACAGAAATGAAAGTGGAAAAAAACCCAACAAACAAAATGAACTCAGCATAGAAAATTATGTGAAACAATGAATCCAGCAACACCACCGCAATACAATTTTTTAAAAAGCACACAGCAAAATGATAATCAATTCATACCTATTGATAATTATACTGAATGTAAATGGATTACATGTACAGGTCAAGAGACATAAAGAGCAGAATGGATTATGAAAACAGGATCCTTCAATGTGCTGTGTACAAGAGACATATCAAAAAGATGGTGATACAGCCACAGAGGACTAGAATGGAGAGCAGGGCAGCCAGCCGATAAAAAGAGGGCAGACAGACGCAAGAACACCTACACTTGCAGATGATACCCACTTGACCTGGCTTCAATGACTGGATGAACAGAGCTTAGCCCAAAAAAGAAAGATGGGTCTCTTGTGATGCAATAGTGAATAATTGTTATCAGGACTGATTGTGAGGGTTGGAAATCTAAAGGTGGACATTTTGTAGCAAGGAGGGGAGTGATTAACTTTTCAGTCTAGGAGTGGAGGGCCCTGTGACCATCAATGGAGAAAAGCGGAGAGCGGGATCCTACCCAGAGAAGCAGTGAGGCCTGAGATGGAGGCAGAGAAGACTACATGAAGAGATGGAGTGGCTGGGGACTTGGGATCCAGCGAGGGAAAGGGGCTGAGGCCTAGGGGGTTGGGGGGGCAGGCTTGCACGGTACACCCTTTGATTGGGTGAAGATGCATGGACGAGATGGTAACTATGCCAATGAAACAATGTATGATAGAATGGATGTAGGACTAATGTTCTCCCATGTAGACTATCACACAATTCACAATAAAACATTTATTTAATTAAAAATAAAAGAGATGGAGGTTTTTCAGACTAGTAAATGAGACCCATCTAATTTACTTTTTCAGCCAGTGATCTGAAATTACATAATTAATATGGATGTCTCAGAAATGTGTTATTGTTTGTTTATAAGAGTGAGTCAAAAATTATATGCACTGACTATACAATTTATTTTAATCAACTTTTAGAAAAAACAAATGCATCATTTTTTGATATAATCTCCGTGCTTTTCAATATATTTTGTTCATCTGTCAAAAAAAATAGATGGTGATAGCCTAAATGCCTATCAACAGAAGAATGGTTAAACGAACTTTGATACATGCACACAATGGAATACTACAAAACATTAAAGAGTGATGATTCTGTGAAACACATCACAACATGGCTGAACCTGGAGGACATTATGCCAATTAAAATTAGTCAATCGCAAAATGACAAACATTGTATGAGACCAGTGTTATAAAAAGTTTAAAAAAATGGTTTTCTTGATCAAAGAAACCATCTATCATGGGCAAGAGGGTAGATTCATGTTAACACAGGTGACAGGGTAGGCAATATACAACAAGAGGGAGGATAGTAGAAGAAAGATGAAGGAAGCCGGAGACATAGGGAAGAATGCAATACTTAAAGTGAATAAGGTAAAACTATTAACTGTGGGTACATGGAGGACATTGGAACCATGTAATGAAGTAAAGTAGATGATATGTTGAATGTAAAATTGATGGTCTGCTTTGTAAACCTTCACTCAATTCATAATAAAAAGTTGAAGAAGAAAAAAAAGATTTACAGCATTAAAAACCCTACACAGGGTCATTATGAGTCAGAACTGACTCGAGCACACAACCACCACCACTGTATAACTTTTTATCCTAGTAACAGGAACTTTTCTCAGATCAAACATTTTTAGTTTGGTGAAGTTCTGTGTGTTGGTTTTTTTCCTTTTATGAATTAATGCTTTTGGAGTCAAGTATAAGAACTCTTCTTTTGTTACGTTTGTGATTTATTTTGAGGTCATTTTTGTGAGACTTTGGTTTAGAATCCTTTCCTTTGCCTATGGATGCTCAATTTCTACATCCCCGTTTGTTGAAAAGGACATCCTTCCACAATTTAATTGCTTTGGTACTTTTGTCAGAAAACCAAATCAGTTGCTGTCAAGTTGATTCCTACTCCTAGTGACCCCACAGGACAGAGTAGAACTGCACCATTCTCTGCTCTCTGTTCCCTTCATTCTGGTGATGAGCCTATCCACTGAGTTAATTTCTTCAGTAAATATTTGGTGGTCGTGATGTGCCATCAAGTTGGTTCCAACTCATAGTGACCCTGTATAGGGTTTCTGAGGCTGTAAATATTTACAGAAGCAGAAAGCCCCATCTTTCTCCCATGACTGATAGATTCAAACTATTGACCTTGTAGTTAGCAACTCCACTCATAATCCACTATGCTACCTGGGTTCTTAAATAAATATTTAAATAATCAAATAAATATGTGCTGTCAAGTCGATTTTGTCTCATGCTTACCACCTATAAGATAGGTGACCATCTTAATGGCAGTAGATCAGCAGGTCTTTTCTCCCACAGAGCTGTTAATGGATTCGAACTGCTGACCTTTCCGTTAGCAACCTAGCACTTAACCACTGCACCACGAAGACTCTAAGTATAGGTCCCTTGATTGAGGAGTTGTTGTTGTTAGGTGCCATCGAGTCAATACCGATTCATAGTGGCCCTGTGTACAACAGAACAAAACACTGCCTGGTCCTGGGCCAAACTCACAATCGTTGCTACGCCTGAGCCCACTGCTTACTCCACTGTGCAAGTCCATCTTGTTGGGAGTCTTTCTCTTTAATTTCAGAAAATATGAGGAAAATCTTATTTGATTTGAGAAGATATGAGGGGAACACAAAAAATTTGTGGGAAAACGGAATGAACAGATAACAGAATTTTTCCATGAACTTTAAAAAGCCCACTCTTATGTAATGCCACTAAACTGGCTAGTGACAGGCTGAGGCAAAGACATATGACTCAGTTTTTGTTGTTGTTGTTGTTTTTTAAGTTTTTATTGTGAATTGAGTGATAGTTTACATGGGAAAACATCAGCTTTATACTCATCCTATCATATTTCATTTCATTGCAATGATTACAATCTCCTCCATGCAGCATCATTCAACAGTATAATAGTATTTGCTTCTATTCCCTCTGTTGTTGTTGTTGTTGTTGTTGTTTTTTGATGTACACCAAAACACTCAGGAATATACAATCATTCAAACACCCAAAGGACACACCCTGCAAGCCTGCCCCCCGGCTGCCAGCACACAGCCCCTCTCCCTCCATGAGTCTAGAGTCCCTAGCTGCTCCGTCTCTCTATGTTATCATCTCTGCCTCCATCTCCTGGATTGCAAGATCAACCACTCACCTCTTTTTGCTACAAAATCTCTGTCTTTACAGTTGCAACAATTGCAATCTGTCATGATAACAATTACTCACTATTGAACCGTAAGGGTCTTATCCCCATCTCCTTTTACCAGCCCTGTTTAAACAGGATGAAAACCTTTCAGTGGAGATTCTACCTTCTCCTGCACCCTCTAAAACTAAACTCCCTCTTAAAAACTTGTAAGCCAGTCACTTTGTGCCTTTATAGCTCCCCCCCCCATCGCCCATTTTAAGTAGCTAATATCTAAGTTGCCCATTTCTATCCATCCTGTGTACAGAGGGGATGGGAATGATCCTAATGTGTAGATTTTTTTTCTCTTGGTTGGTATTTTAAGCTACTACATCCATAAGTTACGAATTGGGCTGCGAACCTTAAGGTCAGCGGTTCGAAACTACCAGCCGCTCCGCGGGAGAAAGATGAGGCTTTCTACTCCCGTAAAGATTTACACCCTCGGAAACCCTGTACAGGGTCGCTATGGGTCGGAACCTACTCGACGGCACTTAACAACAACAACAACAACATCCATAAGTATAGGTCAAGTTCAACAAATGGTAGTGAATTACACTTGGTTTTGTTATAAAGGAAAAAAAAATTTTTTTTTTTCTTTCTTCCTCTAATCGAGTCCTGATCATCCAGCCATTGAAGCTAGGTCAAATGAGTACTGTCTGAAGGTATGGGCATTCTTGTGCATCTCCCCTCACTTCATATCAACTGGACATTTCACTCTCTGCTCTAGCCCTCTGTGGCTATGTCTTTGTCCATGGGCTCAGGAGTCCTCAGGTTGCACCGTACTGCTGGCCAACCAGGTCTCACCATACTCCCAGTTCATGGGAATCTCTGTAATGTGCAGACTCAGACCACATTTTCATTGCTGCTTTTCAAGTGGAAATTTCCCACCTCAGAAGATTCTGGATGGGGATCTGGATTCCACCTAAAGTCTTATACACTACAAAGGTTCTGCAAGAAGCCTCTTTCACTGGATAAGTACAAGCACCCCTTTTAGGTATTTCAATCAGTTATAGGCTGAAGACAGGCTTACAAGGTTTCTATAATTATTTTTCCAGCTATTCCTTTCTCTTCCTCTCAGGTGTATATTTTACAATAGTAGGCAAGGGAAACCAAGATTCATAAGACAATCAAGACTCTTAACATTATTTCCCCTCTTTTACCCATTCAGACAATGCTTCAATCCCTGTATCCCAGAGCCCTGTTGTTACAAGGTTGAGCCTACGTCACTATTTACCTCTGTCCCATTTAGCCCATACACACCTGCCTAAATGTTCTCCTATCTACTTTGTTCTTCCATCCTCCTCCCCCTTCTTATGTATTACCCACCCAACATCAGAACTATCATGTGTGTTTATCCCCTGCCTTGTGCTCTACAGTCCCCTTCCTCCCCTTGCTGCCCCCAACCAACAAAGAATCTCCTCCCCCCCCCTTTTGTTGTGGTTAATTTTTCTTAAGCTTTTACAGTAATGGTCTTATGCAGTATTTGTCCTTTTGTGACTGTCTAATTTCACTCAGAATAATGTCCTCAAGGTTCATCCATGTTATGTGGTGGCTTACAGCTTCCTTGTTATTCTTCAATGTAGCATAATATGCCATTGTGTATATGTACCAAAGTTTATTTATCCATTCTTCAGTTGATGGGCACTTAGGCTGTCTCCATCTCTTTGCTATTGTGAATTGTGCTGCTATGAACATTGGTTTGCATGTATCTACTCTTGTTATGACTTGTATTTCTTGTGGATAAATACCAACTAGAGAAATTGCTGAATAATAAGGAGTTCTATTGCCAACTTTCTAAGGAAGTGCCATGCTGTTTTCCATAGTGGCTGGACCATTTTGCAGTCCCACCAGCAATGTAGAAGGGTCCCAGATATGACTTAGTTTTGACCAATGTGATGTGACTATAAAGCTGTCGGGGAGAAGAGAGTCGTACCTTGGATTTTGGATCTGGAAATTTGGCAGCTATCTTGTGACCCAAAATGAACCTAGCTTGAAAACAAATCTGACATACTGATGATGGCAGAATGGAAAGAGGAATTAAGAAGCTCTGGCTACTTAATGACAAATAGTTAAGTGCTGAATTAACCAACCCTGGAGCTGTCCTATCTCTGGCTCCTTGTTATGTAAGATAAAAGATGCATTTATGGCTGAGTCACCTTGAGATGAATTTCTGTTACTTGGTGTTAAAGTTATGTTACCTTTTATATAAGGCAAAACACACCTTATCCATTTGTCAAGGATTCTATGTTTAAAAACAATACCCGTGTTACTGTTGTTGTTGTTAATGCTTACTAGTCAGTTCCAACTAATAGTGACCCTGTATGGGGTTCCTGACAGTGTTTCTCTGCTATTCATAAGGTTTTCAGTGACTAAATATTTGGAAATAGTTCGTTACTCTTTCTTTCTAGTCTGTCTTTGTCTGGAAGCTCATCTGAAACCTGTCCACCATGGGTGGCCCTGCTGGTATTTAAAATACCAGTGGCATAGGTTTCAGAATCACAGCAACTCACAAGCCACCACAGTACGACAAACAAACAGACCAGTGGTGGCCATTTGGTTTTAAGTGGAAACTGTCACTTTAAAAATTTTTGAGGAGATCTGTGTGCATGCATAGTAGAACTCTCCAGGGGAGGGTGGGGGAGGGTGTCCATTTGCTCAGACATCCCCTCTAGTTACCAGAATGGAGGTATGTAGATAGCGAGAGACCAATGAACAGATACCAAAAAAAAAAAAAAAAATGTCCACATCTGTATCTCCGAGATTCTGTCAGGTGTCCGTGGCTGCTCTGATCCTTCACCCACTTGGTCTCTCCCAAGATGGTGGCTCTGGGAGCAGCTGAGCATCACGAACCAGAAAGCACTGGATTTCTTGATTCTGCCACAAATTCCCCTAGCTGTAAGCCTTCCAAGCCACCAAACATTCCTCTATATGTGGTTCAGAGTTCTTTAAAGTGTTGAAGATGAAAAATGTCAGCTTGAGGACTAAGGTGCGCCTGACCCAAGCCATGGTATTTTCAATCACCTCATATGCATGCGAAAGCTGGACAGTGAATAAGGAAGACCGTAGAAGAATTGATGCCTTTGAGTTATGGTGTTGGAGGAGAATATGGAAAGTGCCACGGGCTGCCAAAAGAATCAATAGATCAGTTTTGGAAGAAGCGCTCCTTGCAGTACTCCTTGGAGGCCAAGATGGCCAAACTTCATCTCTTATACTTTGGACATATTGTCAGGAGGGACCAGTCGCTGGAGAAGGATATCATGTTTGGTAAGGTGGAGGGTCAGAGAAAAAGAGGAAGACCTCCAATGAGATGGATTGGCCAAGTGGCAGCATCGATGGACTCAAGCATGGCAACAGTAGTGACGTTGTCCCAGGATCGGACAGTGTTTCATTATGCTGTGCCATAAGGTCACTATGAGTCGGTACTAACTTGATGGCACCTAACAACAAAAACATGAGGTTTCTGAGGAGCAGCGGGTGGGTTTGAACCACTGGCCTGTGGTTCAAACTGACCTTGTGGTCCAGTGCTTATGATTCAACTCCACACCAGGACTCCCTAAAAATCATATCTTGTTGTTGTTAAGTGCCTTTAAGTCAGTTCTGACCCATATAACCCTGTTTAGAGTTTCAAAGGAGCAACTGGTGAGTTTGAACCACTGACCGTGTGGTTCCAGCCAACCTTGAGAAGCGAGTGCTTGTCATGTAGCACCACACCCTCTAAGCTAGTTTTATTTTGTTACATGGGGTTGCTATGAGTTTAAATCCACTCAACAGCACCCAAGAAAAACAAGAATTCTTTAGGGTTGCGTTTTTCTTTTTTTTTAAAAAAATCTGTTGTTATGATATACATAAACACCTTACTTGAAGGCAGGAGTTGTCTATGTTCAGTCAATTAGTGTACATGAGTTTATTGATTAAACCAACTTGATGATCTTCTTTGCCTAATAATGCCTTTGTTCTGACAGGGAGAATTTCCCAGCTTTCCCCAATTGCCTCCTGGTATGGAAAGAAGGTGTCTTAATCAAGGCACATACTTGTGTCCTGGAGGAAAACAAATAGCAATCACTTTGGCTATCTTGAAATAACTTCCTCTCTTTTGTAATGTTCTCTTGACCTAGATGTTGTTAAGAGCCATGGAGCCATAGTGACCCTGTGTACATTTTCCAAGCTGGTGAGCTTGACCCATTGACCTTGCAGTTAAAACAGCTTTGCTGTCTGGCACATTATGCCAAGTGCCACATCAGGACATTGTTGTTGTTGTTAGGTGCCATCGAGTCGGTACTGACCCATAGCGACCTTAAGCACAGCAGAACGAAACACTGCCCTATCCTGGGCCAACGTCACTACTGTTGCCACGCTTGAGTCCATCGATAATGCCACTTGGCCAATCCATCTCATTGGGGGTCTTCCTCTTTTTGTGCTCTGACCTTACCAAACATGATATCCTTCTCCAGCGACTGGTCCCTCTTGACAATATGACTAAAATATGAGAGATGAAGTTTGGCCATCTTGGCCTCCAAGGAACACTCTGGCTGCACTTCTTCCAGAATGGATCTATTGGTTCTTTTGGCAGCCCATGGCACTTTC
>NW_006408560.1:8593226-8604561 GCF_000296735.1 Chrysochloris asiatica
GTTGATCCAAGAAGAATGAAGTCCTTGACAACTTCAATCTTGATAAGAATGTTGTTTATTGATAAGAATGTTGTTTATTGGTCCAGTGGTGAGAATTTTTGTTTTCTTTACATTGAGTTGTAATCCATACCAAAGACTGTGCTCTTTTATTAGTAAATATTTTAAGTCCTCTTCACTTTCAGCAAGCAAGGTTTTATTATCTGCATATTGCTAGTTGATAATGGGTCTTCCTCCAATCCTGATGCCCCATTTTTCTTCATATAACCCAGCTTCTTGGATTGTTATTTGCTCAGTATACAGTATGGTGAAAGAATATAACCTGTCACACATCTTTTTAAAATTTTAAACCATTCAATGTTCACATGTTCTGTTCGAACAACTGCCTCTTTGTCCATGTACAGATTCCTCATGAACACAATTAAGTGTTCTGGAATACTCATACTTCGCAATGTTGACCATAGCTTGTCATGATCCACACAATCAAAAGCCATTGCATAGTCAATAAAGCACGGGTAAACATCTTTCTGATATTCTCTGCTTTCAGCCAAGATCCATCGGACATGAGTAATGATATCCCTCATTCCACGGCCTCTTCTGAATCCGGCTTGGACCTCTGGAAGTTCTCTGTCAATGTATGATTGTAGCCATTTCTGTATTACCTTTAGCAAAACTTTACTTGCATGGGATATCAAAGAGATTGTCCAGTGATTTCCACATTCCATTGGGTCACCTCTCTTTGGAATGGGCACAAATATGGATCTCTTCCATTCAGTTGGCCAGATAGTTGTCTTCCAAATTTCTTGGCAGAGATGAGTGAGTGCCTCCTGTGCTGCCTCACTTTCTTGAAAGATTTCAATTTTTATTCCATCAACTCCTGGTGCCTTTGTCTTTGCCAATTCCTTCAATGCACCTTGGACTTCCTCCTTCAGTATCATTGGCTCTTGATCATATGCTATCTCGTGTAAAGGTTGAACATTACCCATTTCCTTTTGGTGTAGTGACTGTGTATTCCTTCCATCTTCTCTTGATGCTTTCTGCATCATTCAGTAATTTACCCAGTGAATCTTTCAAGAACGAAAGTCGAGGCTTGAATTTTTCTTCAGTTCTCCCAGCTTGAGAAATGCTGAGCATGTTCTTCCTTTTTGGTTTTCTGATTCCAGATCTTTGCACATTTTGTAATATGTGGCTTTATCTTCTCGAGCTGATCTTTGAAATTTTCTGTTCAGCTCTTGGACCTCCTCATTTCTTCCATTTGTTTTAGCATCTCTACACTGGAGAGCAAGTTTCAGTGTCTCTTCTGACATCCATTTTGACCTTTTCCTTCTTCCTTGTGTTCTCAATGACTTTTTGCTTTCTTCATGTATGATGTTCTTGATGTCATCCCACAACTCTTCTGGTCTTCTGTCTTTAGTGTTTAATGTATCAAATCTGTTCTATAAATGATCTTTACATTCAGGCGGGATATATTCAAGGTCATATTTTGGCTCTTGTGGACTTGTTTTCATTTTCTTCAGCCTCAGTTTGAATTTGCATATGAGTAATTGATGGTCTGTTCTACAGTCTGCCTCTGGCCTTATTTTCACTGATGATATGGAGCTTTTCCATCATCTCTTTCCACAGATGTAGTCAATTTGATTTCTATGTATTCCATCTGGTGAGGCCCATGTGTATAGTCGTCTCTTATGCTGTCTAAAGAAGGTATTTGAAATGAACAAATTATTGGTTTTGCAGAATTCTATCATGCATTCTCCAGCATCAGTTCTATCACCAAGGCCATATTTTCCAACCACTGATTCTTCCTCTTTGCTCCCAACCTTTGCATTCCAATCACCAGTAATGATCAATACATCTTGAATGCATGTTTGATCAATTTCAGATTGAAAAAGTTAGTAGAATTCTTCTATTTCATCCTCATTCATTGGCTTTAGTGATTGGTGCATAAATTTGAATAATAGTGGTATTAATTTGGCTTCCCTGTAAGCGCATGGATATTATTCTATTTCAGACAGCGTTGTGCCTCATGACTGATCTGGATATGTTCTTTTTGACAATGAATGCAACACCATTCTTCTTCAATTCGTCATTCCTGGCATAGTAAACCATGTGGTTATCAGATTCAAAATGGCCAATACCAGTCCATTTCAGCTCACTAATGCCTAAGATATTGACGTTTGTGTGTTCCATTTTATTTTTGACAACTTATAATTTACCTAGATTCATACTTCATACATAAATTCCATGTTCCAATTTTCATTGGAAATGTTCAGCTGTTTCTCTTTATTTTGAGTTGTGCCCCATCAGCAAATGAAGGTCCCATGGGCTTTTCTCCCACAGGTTTTATTCCATTTACGTCATCACAGTCAACTCTACTTTGAGGAGGCAGCTCTTCCCCAGTTATATTTTGAGTGCCTTCCAGCCTGAGAAGCTCATTTTCCGACACTATATCTGACGGTGATTCTCTGCTATTCATAAGGTTTTCAGTGACTAAATATTTGGAAGTAGTTCGTTACTCTTCCTTCCTAGTCTTTGTCTGGAAGCTCATCTGAAACCTGTCTACCATGGGTGACCCTGCTGTTATTTAAAATACCGGTGGCATAGGTTTCAAAATCACAGCAGCTCACAAGCCACCACAGTACAACAAATTGACAGATGAGTGGTGGCCGTTTGGTTTTAAGTGGAAACTGTCACTTTATAATTCAAGGAGATCTGTGTGCAGGCATAGTAGAACCCTCCAAGGGTGGGAGTGGAGTGTCGATTCACTTAGGCATCCCCTTCAGGCACCAGAATGGAGGTGTGCAGATAGCGATAGACCTATGAAGAGATATCCCCCAAATAAAGAATGTCCACACCTGTATTTCCGCGAGTCTGTCAGGCATTCGTGGCTGTTTTGATTCTTCCCTTGCTAGATAGCATGACCTAGATAGCATGGCGTATTCAATAACCATTCAGAAATTACCTACCTGTGTTGAGGTGTGGCAGAATGCAGCTCTCAAGGAGGTTTAAGGGGCAAGTTCTCAAGGAACATAAGTTCCTGAGATACTGGTGCCACAGGAAGACCTTGTGATGCTGAAGGAGAGTGCAGCAAGGGGAAGATGTGGTTCCCACAGGATGCCATGAAGTGTCATGCAAGACACATGCGCAGTTTGAATGGACTCTTGAGGGACTTGTCGATGTTCCAGGTGAAAACGTGAAGAAAGGAGCTGAAGTGAGAATGCCCAGCATGTATTGGAGGTGGGGCACTAAGGGACAGGCCAGGAGAAGTGGGTGAACTCAGAGTGTGGTGGAGAGCTTTGAATTCCATAGAGAATCTGGCTTTTATTTGGTAGGACTTAGCTTTGTTTTTCCAGGAGCCCTGGTAGCACTGTAGGGTGAGCTGTGGCCTGTTAACCATAAGGTTGGCAGTTCAAACTCATCAGCCGCTCTAGGGAGAACAATGAGGCTTTCTGCTCCTGGGAAGATTTGTTGTTGTTAAGTGCCACTGAGTTGGTTTGACTCATAGTGGCCTTGTATAGGGTTTCTGAGGAGCAGCTGGTGGGTTTGAACCACCGACCATGTGGTCACAGTGCCACACCAGGACTCCCCATAAAGATTTACAGTCTCAGAAACTCTGTTAACAGGGTTGCCATGAATTGGGACTGACTCCATGATGGCAGTGGGCTTGTTTTTGGTTTTTAATGTTTGTTTGTTTGTTTCCTGTTGTTCTTTTTTTAAAGTAATTACTTAACTGGGATTGGGAAGATTTAAGGGCCATCATGAGAGTAGCTTCTCCTTTTCCTATATCAGAATTCATTCCACGATGTGGGAGGAGGCTAACATTTGAGTGCTTCCGCCCTCAGTGGCAGAGAGCAACCTCCATATATTATCAGTTAATCTTTAATAACAACAGCTAACCTCTGTTTCCCCGCCCCACAGTTGGATAGTAGTATTTTCATTTTACAGATGAGGAAACCAAACGTTAAGTGACTGACCACGAAGACTGATTTCTTCTCCATTAAGTTGCTCTCTTGTGTAGGAAGGACTTTACTTAGCTCCCTCTGACAGAGCCCATCCTCTCTTTTTCTTTTCCTTCCAACAGACATTTGGAAGGTCCCATACCTTAAAACCTGTTAGGAATACATTGACAGCTGTGCTGCATGGCCTCAAGGCAGGGTAGGGCCAGGCCACCTCCAGAGGACTTTCATCCTTGAGTAGCTCCTTGTCCATCTTTCCCTCACTGCCTGAGAAGCCATACTGTCATAGAATTTGAAACTGGAAGGAGACTTGTTGTTGTTGTTGTTGTTATGTGCTGTGGAGTCGGTTCCGACCCATAGTGACCCTGTACAGGGTTTCCGAGGCTATAAGTCTTTACGGGATCAGAAAGCCTCATCTTTCTCCTGCGGAACAGCTGGTAGTTTCGAACTGCTGACCTTGAGATTCACAGCCAGATTCGTAACCGCTACGCTTCGTAACCGCTACGCTACCAGAGCTCCTTGGAAGGAGCCTTAGGCATACCCATAATTCATTTGTTATTGTTGGTTTCTATAGAGTTAATTCTAACTCAGAAATCCGGAATGAAACTGTCCCGTGGGTTTTCTTGGCTGTGACCTTTCAAAACCAGATCACCAGGACTTTCTTGTGAAGAGCTAGGGGGTGGATTTGAATGGCCAACCTTTTAATTAGCAGCTAAGTACTTAGCCATAGTGCCACTGGGGCTAACCCCTCATTTTTCAGGTGGAAAACAGGCCCAGAGTGGGTCAGCCCCTCGCTCACCTCCACACACAGCACAGGCTGTGGCAGGGCATGGTCCATTCTGTCTTGTTGACCCACTCTCGGAGTTATCATCTCTCCAGATCTGCTGCTCCCACTTTTCCCTCTCACCACATCTGACATCTTTCTTCCCTGAGGTTCCCTCCATTGTCTCTCCCCCTCCACACACACAAAGCCATTTTTTGTTTTGTTTTTAACCGTCCTTGACTTATGAAGAAAAACCTGCTTTGCTCTTTGAAATTAAGTAGATCTCTAGATAAATACTTATTATCTAACCTTTCATTTGCATCATTTCTGTGTGGCACCTGGGAATAGGGGTTTGGATTCAGTTACTTGGTTCAGGAAGTGTATAACTTTCTGGCTGACTGTCAGGGCATAAAATCTGCATTGGGCCACCAAGAGAAAGTTCTCTTTAGGTCTGGCATTGTATCTACTGGGATCCCAGGACCAAAGGTGCCCCGCTGGAGCTGTGCTCATCTGTGTGTTGTGTAATCTCTGCTGATTCTGTGGTGTGGAAAAGAGCATTGTCAGGTGGCCCCAGAGACATCTTACCACCTGGAAGGGATATGTCCTTGGGCAAGCTAACATCACCTCTCTTGGGCCTCAGTTGTCCTGTTCTGTGAAATGGTAATAAGGCCTACTCCACTGGGTTGGCTCCTGTACTTGCATTGCTTTGTACCTGAGGACTGCAAGGTAAGGGGTTATTGTTGTTGTTGTCATTATTAGGGCAGCACGGACATTCTCAGGCTGACTCTTCAGAACCAACTGACAGGAGAGGAACTTGAACAAATAGCCCAGAAGGTATCGAGGTTTCTGTGGGGTGAGACTGCCTCCTCTAAGCTATTACCCTTCCTTGTTGCTGAACCCCTTACCTCAGTGCTTCCTGGAGGTGTCTTTGCTGCTGCGAGCTTGGGAGCATCACCTTTCAGACGTACCCAGCTGAACTCTGCATTGTGTGCTGTTTTGAGGTCCGGGGGATCCCACTAAAATGAAAACTAACCTGTCATTTCTACTAATTCTCCTTGTCTAGTGTTTTGCTGCTGTGTGTTTTCTGGTAGCAGTCATGAAATGAACTTACAGATGTCATACAAGACTAACCTGTTTAGGAGCAGGTCTTCTGCATTGGCTGAAGGGCAGGAATTCTGGGCTCACCATGTGTTTCTGAACCATTTCTATCTTTCTCTGGCAGGCGGGCAGGAAGACCTACGCCATGGTGTCCGGGTGGTCAACTGGTCAGTCTCTGGCCTCAGAACTGGTGGAGTCCAAAGATGGACACGAGGAAATCATTAAGGTAAGCTGAATTCTCCTCCATCTTTCCTCTCATCAGTAAGTAAGGGAGTGGCTGACATTGCCCAAGGGAACTTGTGATTGGACTTTGGGAAGAACCAGACCTGTGATGCTAGTTTCTGGCTATCTCTTGGAAAGATCTTAACACTGGAGACCAAAGTCTATCTGAAATAGCTTTGGGTACAGCCTGGCTGAGGCATGGGGAGAGATGGGACAAACTTTATAGGTCCTTGTTCACTACTCATGTTTAGCTGTTTGGAGGTTGTGGGGACAGGGGGAAGCATGCTTATGGACTTCATTTTTAAGTAGGAGAAAAATATGGAACAAAATTTCAAAATCATGAAAAACCAGGCTTACTGGTTGAATAGAGACCGAGGGAACCTCTGAGATTGCAGTCCTTAGTCACCTCTCAGGTCTGGACCTGAACTCATCCACGTGGCTCAATTTTCAGTCCAACAATAGACTGGTCTATGAGCGGAGTAATGACGCTAATGAGGTGAGCACACCTTAGAACAATCAACCATTTGAGATTGAAAGGGCAGCATATACCCAATGACGAAGTTCACAAGTGTTAGGAAAGAAGGAGGAGTGGGAACCTGAAACCCAGGGAGGAAGTGGGACACGTGATGTTACACTGAGGGGATGGCAGTCAATGAGATGAAGCAGAACGTGTATGAATTGTTGAATGGAAAGTTGATCTGCTCTGTAACTTTCACTCAATTCACAATAAAAAGTTTTTTTTTTTAATTAAACAATTTTTATTCTTTTTTTTATATAAAATACCAGCTTTGTTTCATATATTGTATAACTGACCCATTTACAGTGCCTGATCCAGTGTTTTTTAGTATATTTATAGACTTATGCAACAATTTGCCAAAAACCAAGCCCCTTGTGACAAGTTGATTCTAATTCATAGCAACCCTGCAAAACAGAGTAGAATGGCCCCATAGGGTTTCAAAGGCTGTAGTCTTTCTTTGCCCCACAGAGTGGCAGTCTGCTATATGAAGATTACAGCTGAGGGTTTAAACTACTGACCTTTTGGTTAACAGCTGAGAGCTTAAAATGGACTCTCTTGTTCAATCACCACTACTATCTAATTCTGGAATCCTTTCATCACCCCCAAAATAAATCCTGTACCTATTCACAGTCACTCCCACTCCCCTTTCTCCCCAGCTTTGGAAAATCACTAATTTACTCTCTCTATGAATTTTCTTACTACATTTGTAACTCTGACCAAACGACTCTGCCTGCTGTGTCTGGGTAAGAGAGGGTGGGAGAAGATACTGGTAGGATGGCATGATTCAGCTGCGCATGTTGACAGAGTTCATTGTAATGGTAAAACATTTGAAACTCTAGCATGGGTATAAAATGAGCCATCTCAGAAGCAGGAAGTGGGGTGGTCTCATCATCAAAGAAGAGCCAGGAGTGGAGCATGTCCTTTGGGCCCTGAGATCCCTGCACATTGAACCTCCTCGATTCAGGGACAGAAAGCTGTGATGCTGGAGGAGTAGCAGAGTTGCAGCAGCAACAGAACCAAGAGCCAGAGCATGAGACTGAGAGGTGGACTTCCCAGCCCATGAAACAAGTAAAGCTGAGTGACTTTGGGAAGGGGCTTGCTTACAAAGCTAGGTTTGGTGATCCGTGGAACTAGAGCCAAGTGCCTTCAGCTGAGGCTTATGGTAGAGTGGTGTGTACTGTGTGCATTTATCAGTGGCCCCAAAAGAGCTCTGTAACATTGCCTGGAGAGAGACAGTCCTGCCTGACTAAAAGAACTCTGCCCTGAGCATCTCTGCCCCTGAAATATAACCTTTAAGTTCCCTAATAAATCCCGTAACTGTGAATATGGTGCTTGAGTTCTCTGTGGCCAGTGCAATGAATTATTGAGTCCAGCTAAGTAGAGTGCCATAAGGAGCTCTGGTAGTGTAGTGGTTACGAATCGGGCTGTGAACCTTAAGGTCAGCGGTTCAAAACTACCAGCCGCTCCGCGGGAGAAAGATGAGGCTTTCTACTCCCGTAAAGATTTACACCCTCGGAAACCCTGTACAGGGTCGCTATGGGTCGGAACCAACTCGACGGCACTTAACAACCACAAGTAGAGTGCCATAGGACGAGGGGTGTTTGGTGGCACTTTTTTGGATAGTGCATATAAATGGAATCATACAATATGTGGTCTTTTGGTTTTGGCTTCCTTCAAAGACTGCATAGTATTGTGCTACTACTGTGTGCAGTCAAATCAGCTCAGACTCATAGTGACCCTGTAAGGATTGCCAAGGCCGTAAATCTTTATGGGAGCAGAAAGTCTAATCTTGCTCTTATGGAGCAGCTGGGAGATTCAAGCTACTAACCTTGTGATTAGAAGCCCAACGCCTAACCCACTGCACAACCAGAGCTGCTTGCATAGTGTTGTTGCTGTTAAGTACCGTGGAGTCAGTTCTGACTCATAGTGACCCTGCACAGAGTTTCCGAGGCTGCAAATCTTTACAGGAGCAAAAAGCCTCATCCTTCTCCCGCAGAACAGCTGGCAGTTTCAAACTGCTGACCTTGAGGTTAGCAGTCCGATTCGTAACCACTACGCTACCAGAGCTCCTTAGATATATATAAAAAAGAAACCCACCCTTATCTGCATTGTTGTTAAGCTGATTCCAACTCATAGCGACCCTATAAAACAGAGTAGAACTACCCCATAGGGTTTCCAGGGCTGTAAATCTTTATGGACGCAGACTGCCACATCTTTCTCCTGCTGAGCAGCTGGTGGGTTTGAATGGTCGATTCTTTGGTTAGCCAAATGCTTAATCATTGTACCACATGGCTCCTCCATTTGTGTTGTTTTTCAGCACCCTCAAGTCGATTCTGGCTCATAGCAACACTGTATAGTGTTTCTGAAGAGCAGCTGGTGGGATTGAACTGCCAACTTTGTGGTTACAGTACAGTGCTTATCCTACAACACCACATCAGGACCCCCTATTCATTGTATAGACATACAATGTTATATTTAACAACAACAATCCCTATTGTTGGACATTTAATTTGTTTCCAGGCTTTTTTTGGTGACTATCAGAAATATTTTGCTGAATATATGCTTAATACATTGTGTGGGTCTGTGTTTTATGATATAGAAATATTTTCAGTTGTAAAAGAGGTAAGCATGGTGTGCAATGCAAAATGCAAAAAGCCCTTTATACAATTTCTTCCACAGAAGGAACCAGAGTAGCTAGTTTTGAGTGCAGTCTTCCATTCCTCTTTCTGAGTGTGGTTGAGTGTTTCCGCTACTGTAAAGTCATTTAACTCAATTTATTTCATTAGGATACATTTCCAGAAGTACATTTCTAGGTCAAAGAGTAAATATATTTTTAAGTCTTCTGATCGGAATTACCAAATTGCCAGCCAGAAAGGTGGTGTCGTAGAATGACTTGTGTTCCCCCCAAATTTGTGTCAACTGGGTTGGGTCATGAATCCCAGTGGTTTCTCAGTTAAATAATGATGTCGTGTGGCAATTATGTAATGAGTCCCCATGATATGATCTGGTGTAAGAAACCAGTAAAAGGATTAAGGGTGGTCTGCAATACCCTTAATCCCATCACAACCCTGCTATGCAAGGGAGTTTCGCAGGGGTGTGGCCTACAACATCGTTTATCTTACAAGAGATAAAAGGAGAGAAAAGTGGGCAGAGAAGGGGACCTCCTACCAATAAGAAAGAAGAGCCAGGAGTGGGGTGTGTCCTGCACTGGGAAGCTCCTAGGTCCAGGGAAAGACTGATGCCAAGACTCATGGAGACCTCCAAGGAATGCTGGGCGTACAGATGCTAGGAGGACCTCTCTCCAGCACGGGTGCTCTGAATTTGTACGTCTAGCTTCCTAAACTGTGAGAGAGAAATTTCTGTTTGTTAAAGCCACCCACTTGTGGGATTTCTGTTACAACAGAGCTTGAGAACTAAGACAGGTGGTAACAATTTGCCCTCCCACCAGCAGTGTATAAGGCTGCCTGTTTGTGTGGAATTAATTTAACTTGACGTTTCATAACTAAATAGTGTTACCCTCCCTATTTCAGGTGTACTTGAAGGGGAAGTCTGGAGACAAGATGATCCATGAGAAGAATATTAAGCAGCTGAAGAGTGAGGTCCAGTACATCCAGGAGGTGGGCACCACTCCCTCCTCTCTGTGGGAGTGCCAACGCCATTTCTCTGGACACACATTTTTCCTTGACTCTCTTTTGTGGGTGCCAGTTTTTCCCTTCTGTTCCCTTTGTAGCTCCAACGTGCCGCCATAGTCTCCCATGTGTCAAATATCGTTGCTGACTCATTGGCTCTAGTCTATTAACCAACAAATATTTATTAAATATCATGACCTAGCGTTGTCTTCAGAGGGTTGTGGTGATTCTGTGGTCCAATTCTCTCCCCTTCCATACTGAGACCTGGGTTTCATTCCCAGTCATTGCGCCTAAAGTGCAGCCAGCACTTGCCTGTTAGTGGAGGCTTACATGTTGCTGTGATGTTGAGCAGGTTTCAGTGGTGTTTCCAGAATAAGTTTCGGAAGAAAGGCCTCACACTCTACTTCCAGAAATCAGCCAGGGAAACCCTGTGGGTCACAAAGGTCCAATCTCATTGAGCCTGGGAGGCCGACTGAACAGCCGCTAGCAGCATGAATTGCATTATCCTCCGTCATCCTATCTAAAATTTCCTGCCCCCCGTTTCCAGTATTTTCTAACCCTCTACCTGGTTTGTGTTACTCTTTGATACTTGTTTCTCCAACATGTTAGTTTGTGGGTTTCTTTGTTTGTGAAGGAGGAACTGGGCTATATCCCCATTTGACCAGGGTCCTTCCTTCCCCCAGGAAGTGCCTAGAACAGTACCTAACTCAGATTGATGCAGGTTAGGGATGGAGAGTGAAGGTGGGTGAGTTGGCATGCTCTCTCGGTACCCCAAAGGTAAAGTTGCTTGCCCTCCCTTCCCAGGCCAGGAACTGCCTGCAGAAGCTTCGAGAAGATATAAGTAGCAAACTTGACAGAGATCCAGGAGATTCTTTCCATCAACAGGAGTTACAGGTAACAGGAACTACTCCATGGTGGTACCCCACTAAGGAGGTGGGGTTCTACCAGGCAAGACCATTTACCAATCACCCAGTGTCAGGAAGAAGGAAGACACAGGAGATGCTGACTTCTCTGAGTTCTCACAATCTATGTAGGGCTCTCCAACAGATGGGCAGTTACTTTTCCACATCTCAGCCTTTATATAAGTGCAGATATGCCTAAAATGCTGTATACAAAAATTGAATGTACATTCTCAAAGTGAGCACTGAGTGGCTAC
>NW_006408560.1:8605315-8629253 GCF_000296735.1 Chrysochloris asiatica
AAAAAAAAAATTGAATGTACATAAATCAAATTGTCTTAAGTTTCTTGGCAAAGTCTCTCATATAGAAGAATTCTGTGATCAATCCTCTTGTAAAACAGTCTTGTGAAGCCAATAATTAGCTGTAAATCCACAGTTCTTATATGTTGACTTCATTTAATTTGAGTGACACTTATGGTACACATTGGCAGCCTTGGCCTTAACCTATTTGTGTGTATAGCTGTCTCTACCCTAGCATGGAAGCTCTTTGAGGCTAGGAGTTTGTCCCTCTGTTTATGCTGACATAGGGCCTGAAATGCAGACAGTTAACAGTAAATGTTTGTTAGGTTGAACTGATTGAATAAGTTCTTCTTGGGATGGATAGTCTTGTGATCTTGCTTTTCTAAAATTTGATGACAGAAGTGTCCTTGGGAGAGCAGAGGTGTCTCTTCCATGACCCTACCATATTCTCTTTTGGATTCTGAGTTATACTCCTTCATTTACGTTTTTGCTTTGGTCAGCTGGTCTTTCTCCAACAGCTGCTGCCCCTGTTACTCTGATGAGAACAGAGGCCCAGCAGCTGTTACTTGGAAATTTCCCCTTTGGCTTGGTTTGGGCCTCTACTAGGTTTGTGTGAAAGACCTTCTTTCCCAAATTCATTTTGCCTTGACTGCAGGTAGGGTTTTCGCTGCTTGCATTCACACCTAGCTGTTGAGAGGTGCTTTGTCAAATGGCAGTAAGAGCCTGCTTTGCTCAGAGATGCCCAAAAGGCCAGGCCCAGTGTTTGCACAAACCAGCAGTTATTGGATGAATAATCAGGCTTTGTGTTAGAAAGATTTTTAGCAAATGTTGCTTTCCTTTTTGATTTATGCTTTGTCAAATCTTGTCAGGATCCCCTGGGGCAAGGGAAACTCTTTCTGTTTTGTGGCAAGCAGCTGCTTGTGTTCCCTTAATGAATGGAGCCCACCTGCCTTTTCTAATCTGCTAAAAGGTTTTAGCCTGAGGTTTCCTTGGCCCTCCCTACAAAGACTTGGGTAGTCTCTTTCAAGTCCTCACCTAACTCTCCATCCCTTCCCCCACCCCATTTTTCCACAAAGCACTGAAAAGTCTTTTTTTTTTTTTTCTTTTTAAATTCTTTTCCTAGCTTCCGCCATCCCTCCTTACTATTTTTAGGAGATAAATGTTTTAGACTTGGTTGCCTGTTGTTATGTGCCATGGAGTCAGTTCTGACTCATAGCGAACCCTGTACAGGATTTCTGAGGCTGTAAATCTTTACGGGAGCAGAAAGCCTCATCTTTCTCCCGCAGAACAGCTGGTAGTTTCGAACTGCTGACCTTGCAGTTCGCAGCCTGATTCGTAACCACTATGCTACCAGAGCTACCATGTTTCTTTTTCTTTGAACAGGTGGTGCTAGAAAAGCCAAATGGCTTCAGTCAAAGTCCCACACCCTTGTACAGCAGCCCAGCTGAGGTAAGGAACCGAGGGAAGACCATGGTAACCACTGGTTGGTCAGGGGGTAGGGTTACTGCCTCCTGATCCCCTTGTTCTCTCTTTTACTACATATAAGAATACTATTTGCTTGCTGTAAAATTTTAAACAATAGAGATAGAGAAAAAGTGAAAGTTCTTCATCAATTCCATTACTTAGAAGTGTCTACATAGCATGGGGTCGCTATGAGTCCGTTCCGACTCAATGGCACCTGACAACGACAACAGTTTGAAGTGGGTAGATTCTTCTACAGTAGTGCTTCTTAGCCTTGGCTGTCTATTGAGATGATGTTGGGAACTTCATGGAGTCGCCTCTGAGTGGCATAAATAGCTGATGTACGCAGCTGCAAACTGGAAGGTTGGAGGTTGGAGTCTACCCAGAGGCACCTCAGAAGAAATACTTGGCTATCAATTTCTAAAAAATCAGCCACTGACAATCCTTTGGAGCACGGATCTACTCTGGCACACATCAGGCTGCCGTGAGTCGGAATCAAGTAGATGACACCTGGTTTGGGAGCTTTAAAGGATACGATGTCTGGGCCCCCTCCCCAGAGATGGTAAATTAGCTAGTCTGAGATGTGACCTGGACATCAGTACTTTAAAAATGCTTCAGGATTCTAATGGTTTGTGTCAGGCTGATATCTTTAAAAGTGAATAAGGAAGACCGTAGAAGAATTGATGCTTTTGAATTATGCTGTTGGAGGAGAATATTGAAAGTGTCATGGGCTGCCAAAAGAACCAATAGATGTTTTGGAAGAAGTACAGCCAGAGTGCTCCTTGGAGGCCAGGATGGCCAAACTTCATCTCTCATACTTCGGACATATTGTCAGGAGGGACCAGTCACTGGAGAAGGATATCATGTTTGGTACAGTGGAGGGTCAGAGAAAAAGAGGAAGACCCCAACGAGATGAATTGGCCAAGTGGCAGCATCAGTGGGCTCAAGCGTGGTAACAGTAGTGAGGTTGGCCCAGGATTGGGCAGTGTTTCGTTCTGCTGTACATGGGATTGCTATGAGTCAGTGACCAATTCGATGGCACCTAACAACAACAGGATTCTAATATTTAGTCAAGATTGAATAACAAATTTTGGAGTGGTTTCCTTTACACAGACAACCGTATTTAAATACCATATATATGTTGTTAAGTGCCCTTGGGTCAGTTCTGACTCACAGTAACCCTGTATAGGTTTTCTGAGGAGTGGTTGGTGGGTCGTAACCACTGACCTAGTAGTTAGCAACCCAGGGCTTATCCTACAGTGCCATACCAGGATCCCACCATATGTATGTATGTTTGTATGCTAATATGTGCATCTATACTATGTATGTATAAAAATATGTATTTTTACACAAATACAGGGTCATGGCTAATATATAATTCTGTAGCTTGTTTTTAAAATTTTAAATATACATCCATATGTAAATACATATAGAGCTATCATTCTTTTGAATACATAGTATTTTTTCTATGGCTGCACTTTTTTAAGAAGTAACAATTCCATTTATATTTTTTGCCTAAAAGATGATACAAGATACACTTAATACAGAAGATTTGGAAAATACAGAAATATAGAAAAGTGAAAGCAGACATACACATTATAATCTACCCAGAGAAAATCAGTTTGTGTACTTTCCATTGTATTTCCTTTAACATAAATAATATATTGAGGTTATACCATATGGATTACACATCACCATAAATAAAACAAAACAGAAATCCTCACAACTGGACCAATAAGCAGCATCATGATAAACGGAGAAAAGATGGAAGCTGTTAAGGAAGGATCCATAATCAATGCCCATAAAAGCAGCATCCAAGAAACAAATGACGTATTGCATTAGACACATCTGCTGCCAAAGACCTCTTTAAAGTAGTAAAGAGCAAAGATGTCACTTTGAGGACTAAGATGTGTCTGACCCAAGCTGTGATATTTTCAATCTCCTCATATGCATGTGAAAGTTGGAAAATGGATAAGGAAGATCAAAGAAGAATTGATGCATGTGAATTATGGTGTTGGTGAAGAATATTGAATATTCTTGAGAATGTTCTGTTTTGGAATAAGTACAGACAGGATGCTCCTTAGAAGTGAGGATGGCAAGACTTCATCTCACATACTTTGAACATGTTATCTGAAGGTACCAGTCTCTAGAGAAAGACATCATGCTTGGTAATGTGGAGGGTCAGTGAAAAAAGAAGACCTTCAATGAGACGGATTGACACAGTGGTTGCAACAATGCGCTCAAACCTAACAATAATTGTGAGGATAACATAGGAACACTGAGAGTCAGGTCAACTTTATGATACATAACAAGAACAACCATACAATTTGTTTCTTTGTATTTATTTTTATTTCTCTGGTCAGTTGGGAACTCCTTTATATTGTTTTTTTTTTTTTTTTTTTTTTTTTTCCTCAGAGCAAATTGAATCAGATAAATCAGAATATACCCATCACTGGTAGCATAGTGGTTATGAATCGGGCTGCGAACCGCAAGGTCAGCAGTTCGAAACTACCAACTGTTCGCCGTGGGAGAAAGATGAGACTTTCTGCTCCTGTAAAGATTTACAGCCTCGGAAACCCTGTGCAGAGTCGCTATGAGTCGGAACCGACTCCACGGCACAGAACCACCACCGCCACCATCAATTCCTCTCACTGGTTTTGTGTTCTTTCTTATGTCTTTCCATTCCTAGTCCTCACTCCTTTGATCTACTCTCATTACTATGTATTCAGTATATGGCTTTAAATGTGCCTATAAAATATGTAAGGCACACTAGTGATGTAACAGTTAAGTGCTTGGTGAACCCAACCATGGCTCCTCATGAGAAAGACCTGGTGATCTGCTCCTATAAACATTTACAGCCTAGAAAACCCTATGGAGCATTTCTCCTTTGTCACATAGGATTGCTCTGAGTTGGAATCAACTTCATGGTACCTGCATAACAACAACAACAACATAAAATGTTTTCAGTTTGCATGATGGGCTTACACGAAATCTTTGTCCTTTTGATTTTTTACCCAACACCATGTTTTTACGATCTATCCTGATACGGCACTTGGATTAATGCACTGGACTGCAGAGTCAGTTGGAACTGCAAAGTTGGTGGTTCAAACTCACTGGATGCTCCTTGGAAATCCTATACAGGGTCACTATGGGTCAGAACCAACTTAATGGCACACAACAACAATCCATGTTGCTGTTAAAATTGAGTTCATTTTTCCTAACTGGTATATGCAGTTTATATGAAGAAAAACGTGGCATCAGGATTGGAGGAAGACTCATTAACAACCTGCCATATTCAGATGATACAATCTTGCTTGCTGAAAGTGAAAAGGACTTAAAATACTCACTGATGAAGATCAAAGACCACAGTCTTCAGTATGGGTTGCACCTCAGTGTAAAGAAAACAAAAATCCTCACGCCTGGACCAATAAATAACATCAAGATAAATGGAAAAAAGATTTAAGTTGTCAAAGACCTCAGATCAACCATCAACACTTATGGAAGCAGCAGTCAAAACATCAAATGATGTATTGCATCAATTCTTCTACGGGCTTCTTTATTCAATGTCCAACTTTCACATGCTTATGAGGTTATTGAAAAATACCATGGCTTGGGCCAGGCACACCTTAGTCCTCAAACTGACATCTTTCCTCTTGAACACTTTGGCTAATGCAGTGCCTTGTTTGATTTCTTGACTGCTCTAGGAGACTATTAGAAGTACTATGGATTGCCAAAAGAACAAACAAATGTGTATGGGGAGAAGCACAGCGAAAGTGCTTCTTAGAAGCCAGGATGTCCAGACTCTGTCTCTCATACTTACAAATTATCAGGAGGGGCCAGTTCCTGGAAAAGGACATCATGCTTAGTAGAGTGAAAGGTCAGAAAAAAAGAAGAGCCCCAACGAGATGGATTGGCACAGTGGCAGCAACAATGGGCTCAAGTGTAGCAATGACTGTGAGGTTGGCCCAGGCTCAAGCAGTGCTTGGTTCTTTTGTATATAAGTCACTGTGAGTTGGTACTGACTGATGATGGCACCTAACAACAACAACACTGCACGTATCCTTATATGTGCTTCCTTAGCTTCATACTCTATTGTGAAACTTTTCATGGCATTAAGTAGTCTTAGAAAAAACTTTAAAATAAATTCATAATGGCCTGTCACATTCTAGGAGCCTTTTAAAGCTTTTTCACCAGCCCAGTAGCTCAGGTGTACAACAGTGGAATTGAGCAATAACTATTGACAGCTAGGTTTAGAATGGTGTAATTCTAACCACTCACTTTAGATGTGCAGTGTGGACGCTTCCCTTCAACTGAATCACCATATTTGACAAATCTGCTCTTGGCAACAGGTTATAATAACACCTGGTATTATCTGCTCATTCCCTTTCTTCTCATAAGCTCAAAGCCCTACAGGATATTATCTTTGTTTTGAGGAAGCCTGTAAGGCAAGGCGTGGTAAGGAGTCTTTTCACTGCTTCACAGAGAAAGAAAAAGAAATGAAAACACACATACCCTGTCTCCCTCCTCCTAACCAAGAGCCCTGTGTTCTGATGTGGAAGTATCACAAGTCAGGAAAAACTTTCTCTGGCAAATCACAGGGAGTTCATAACTGAAGCCCCTGGTGCCTGTGCAACAGCAAGATAGAGGCGAGAACTTACATGTCAGTTCAGCCCTAGCCATCAACCCACAATTGGGTGTGTCTGGGAGACAGCCTGAGCAGTAACTCTGGATGAGACACCTTTTCCTACATCGAATCAGATTCCTGGATTAGTTGTGTGTATTTGCCCTAAACCTACCCACCCATCAGTAACCCTTTAAATGCTGATCTCTGTTAAGTGCAAAGAACAATAAAAGATGTGGCTTTGGGATGTTCCCATTGTGATGGGTCCCTGCCCTTAGGGAACCTTCCGCTGAAGCTGAAGAGGAACTCGAGAGCCCCAGTCTGGAGGAGAGAAGCAGGACATAGGAACCAATCAATTGACATGTGTATACAGAATGACTGAGGGGGTTGCAGAATAATTAGGTGATTTGAGGCTAGTTGAGTTGTGTCCAGTATGAATGGAGAACGTCTTCATGAGACATCCAAAGCTCTTTGGTGCCTAAGATTAACTATCCCTTGATGGTGGTGGTGGTAGTAGTGTGAATTGTCTGGAATGGCTGGTAGTTTCAAACTGCTGACCTTGAGGTTAGCAGCCCGACTCAACCACTATGCTACCAGAGCTGCGTGTAAATCCTTTTGTAAGGGTTTGGTCAAGATGATTCAAACCAGTGGAGGGGTGAAGGGACCTTCTCTTGTTGTTAAGGGATACCAAGTCACAAACCATAATAGTGATGTCACTTTCCCTTCCCATGTTTGATTCTAGGTGGATATCTCTATGAATGAAGATGCTGAGAGCTTGAGGAAGACTGTGCGGGACCTGCTTGCCAAGCTGCAGGAGGCGGAGCAGCAGCATCAGTCAGACAGAGTGGCTTTCGAGGTGAGATTTGGAATTTGGACAGGAGGTGCTCCAAGGGATGGGCTTCCAGTGACTCTTTCAGCATGGGCTTCATGGCTTTCTTCCTAGGTGCCATCAAGTGGAAAGGCAAGTCTTTGAGCCTGGAGAGCCTCCTGTCTGGTTTTCCTTTCTTAGACATTTTTAGTGGTGGCTATCCAGGGTTGGCCCAGAGTTCAAAGGTTGGCTCTACTGAAGTTGAACGTGGTGCTGCTCTGGGAGAGCAGGTTGTTCAGAAGTCATTTCTACATGCACCTCAGTAAGAATCACCAAGGTCTGAAACACCTTGTGGGCAAAGGCTGTTGCCATACATTCCCCACTGCCTCCCTGGTGTCTGGTACAATACCTGGTTTAGGTGGTGCTTTGTAGATGTGACCTGGATCAGTGGATGAATCTATATTATAGTAGAAAGAACTTGTTTGTAGAGTAAAAGGGTTTTCCTATTCAGAGCTTTGTAGTCCTGAATGAGTATCTTAGTTATTGTTATCAAAGTGATACTTGTTGTTAAGGGATACTGTTGTTGTTAAGTGCCATCGAGTCGGTTCCAACCCATAGTGACCCTGTACAGGGTTTCCAATGAGCAGCTGGTGAGCTTGAACCACCGACCTTGCAGTTCAAATGGCTTTGCAGTCTGACGCATTAACCCACAGCGCCACACCAGGACTTCTAAGGGATACTAGATGATTATTTCATCCTTTATTCATAGACTTCTGTATTTTTCCATTTTAAATAATCATCTAGTACTAGTAACAAGGAGCCCTGGTACTGTAGTGGCTACGAATCAGGCTGCTAATCTCATGGTCAGCAGTTCGAAACTACCAGCTGTTCCGCAGGAGAAAGATGAGGCATTCTGCTCCCTTAAAGATTGACAGCCTTGGAAACCCTGTACAGGGTCACTATGAGTCAGAACTGACTCCACGGCACATAACAACAACAGTACTAGTAAGGGATACTAGATTATAAAAACTGGAAAAATACAGAAGTCTATGAATAAAGGGTGTCAAGGTCACCCCCACCCCTCCACTATTAAACTTATGAGGTCTTTAATTGTCTCTTGCAAATTCTCTAAGTATAAAATGGGGTTCACTGGGCAAATACTGGATGTATTTTTCTATCCACTCTGTGTGAGATGAACCATCTGCTATTTGTTCATCCACATGTAAAGTTTTTTTAAAATATTGTAAATATGTAATAATAGGATTATCTCCTGCTCCGGCATGCTAGTGACTGGTGGAAAGCAGGGCTTCGAACTGGTTCAATCATGGCCAGAGAAGGGAAACTTGAAACAGACCCGAATTTTTTTAATTTGGGTGGTCTGGAATGCTAACCAGGATGCGAAAAATTATGACTCGAAGCCCTGGAATGGAAGACTGGGAAGAGAAGTAGTCAGCCCTTTCAGGAATCTCACATGTGACCTTGGCTTAATGCCAGAACTGCAGAGTAACAAACATCTGGTATGGTTTGCGCCATCTTTGAGCCAGGCACTGTTGTTTTCAATTCAAAGAAGCAAGAAATGCAGTTGCTATGTAACATGCACATTGCCCATATTTTCTCAGAGGAAGATCAATTTTCTTTTTAGCTTTGACTTGTGATTTTTCCCATTCCACTTAGCGTTCTAGTTCACCCACAAAAATTTGGATCTGTTCCGGTGTCACTTCATGGGCCATGACTAAAACCAGGCTGAATCAGGACTGCCTCGAGATTTAAGTTAAAGTCTTATTTGAGGAAAAAAATTTAACCTGATTATTAGTTTTCACTTTTGTAAAAAGGGTTCATGAACTGGGCCTCATGAGTTTAGTGTACCAATTGAGTGAAGTGATAAGTATGAGAGCCCTTTTATTAACCTAAGGGCTTTTGAAATACAGTCTATATTTTTCTTAGGAAATCTGCCTATTAAATTGAGTACTATCCTTTTGGCCTCAGAAAGGAGTCTGCTGCCCCGATTTCAGAATCTACCATTTGCAAAATTGGAATGGCAATTTAGCAGTTTGGTAGCCAGCTGTTCCCTAAGTTTGTTAGAGCAGAACAGAAGGAAGGGAATATTGAGGCTATGAATTTTGTAAAGAATTGTCTGTATTGAGAGGCATAGGAAATTGTGGACATTTTTGAAGTTCTTGGTTTTGGCCACACATGCTGTGGAAGGGCTTTGGTAACCCTGAATTTCAAAGTGTGAGCAAAAGTGATCTTAGTAAAGGCCTGAGGCCACAAGTGACAGCTGCAGCCATACACCCAGGATTGAGAATGCCTGCTACCCAGCCCCTTGGTGCACACCTTCCACTTGTAATCAGAGGTGCTTCTTGGGTGGTTCTCGCTATTGGACTTGGTTGGCACATCCTCCTGTGATCAAGGGGATCCTTTGAGGCAGGGCTAACTGGTGCTAAATGGACAGATGTGGATAGGGAGTCTGTTTTTAAGTTTGTGATGGCAGCACAGCCACATTAACACTGTGCTTGAGTAACGTCAAGCTGAGTACACAGTCCTTATGTACAGAAGTAAGAGGCCTTACTGGAAGTTCTTCCCTAGGACTGGTCTGTTGCAGACTTGTGGGGTCTTTCAAGGGCTTTTCTCAGTCTCTCCTAATGAATTAGATTTTGCCAGACTTTTCTGTAAGGAGCCCTGGTTGCACAACAGCTAAGAGCTTGACTGCTAACTAAAAGATCAACAATTCAAACCCACCAGCAGCTCCTAAGCAGAAAGACGAGACAGTCTGCTTCTGTAAAGATGACAACTCTCGTAAACCTATGGGCAGTTCTCCTCTTCCTGTAGAGTCTCTGTGAGTTGGAATAGATGTATAGCAATGGGTTTACTTTCTGAAGCAGTGAGTAGGAAGGACAGGATTGTCAACTACCATGAAAACAACCTGCCATTGAGCTTGGGTTTCCCGTTCTGCTGGCTGTTGCTGTCAGGAAGGATTTGCAGCGAGAGTTTGCTCTGGACAGGGGAGGTGTGCAGCTTGGACACGTTCCATCACACATCATCTTGCGCTTTGCTTTCTCCTCCCTGATTCTGACTTTGGGAGGAGATGGGCAAGCTGGCATTCTGTCTTTTCAGGATTGACCAGGCTTTCCAGTGGTTACCTAGATTGTTTTTTAGAAAGTCACTGGGGGGGTGGAGGAAGGCAGTTTGGGATGATTGGGAGAGAACTGACAGCGATGATTGAAGTAACTGGGTTCTAGCGCTGACTCCTTCACTCAGTGGCTGTAAATGGTCCGTTGACCATTATTGGAAGGCCAGGATTGGACCACAGTGATGATCAAATTGCATTTACACTTTCACAGGGCAATCACTGTGAGCTAGGCACTGTGCTGCGCACTGCAAATGTCATAGCTCTCAAGGTCTTTGCTATTATGAAGCTGACAGTCTCCTGGGACATACAAGTAAGCAGGTAAAATTCACAATGTGCTTGGAGAGGAAGAGGTGTGTGTTCTCTGAAAGTATACAAAGGAAGAGCATCACTCCCAGGTCCAGAAGGCTCTCCAGAAGAAGCGGTATCTGAGCTGAGACCTGAAGGATGAGTAGACTTTGGCAAGACACAGGTGGAAAGAAAGGAGGCAAGTGACAGGGACTTTCTATTTGTAAAATCCTGCATTTATTCTTTCCAAATGGGTTTCTCATCTTCAAGAAAAAACTAATTCTTTCCAGTGCATAGTAATAACCCTTCCATATGCCATCATGGCCTTTGTATATAGACTGAAGTATTAGTTCAAGTGAGGATAAGAAAGAGGTGGGGAAACAGAAGGAAAGACAAGGAAATGTCTTCCCCTAGATTATCTGCTTTTAAATTAACAAGGAAGCTACATCACTGGGTTAAACTGGGGTGGCACTGGAGGGTTTGTGGGGAGCTCAGCCATCTGAAAAATGGTGCTTAGGGGCTCTAGGTGTCACTTTAAAGTGGAGCTTGATCAACTGTGTGCCACTTAGCCTTAGGAATCAGTTTGAGGGTCTCTCGAGGTGGTGGTCATAGAGCTGTGTGTTTGGGAAGAAGTGGTTTGGTCCTCAGAGTTGCCTCCTTTCTGCCATCCTGCCTTCAAAGCTCACCACCATGCCCTGGGTTCTTTTCTACGGTGTTACGTGAGTAAGTCAAAAAGTAATGCTACTAGGGCTTCAGTTCACAGAAGCATAGTTTATTCCAAGCAAAATATATTTAAATATGTCTCTGCCATCAGTGGATAGCTGAAGACAAGTTCTCTCAGGAATACGCGTGACTTTGTCTTGCTTTTGCCTTCAAAACCAAAATCCAATCAAAATAGTGGCTTGCAAGGGGATCTACTGGGCCAGTTAAGTTAAAGACAGAGTGACTGCCTGGGGGGATTCCAAATGGGTAATTTTGATAGACTTTCTTAAAAGACACAGGATGATCATGGGGGTTATTAGGA
Source organism: Chrysochloris asiatica (assembly GCF_000296735.1). Lineage (NCBI taxonomy): Eukaryota > Metazoa > Chordata > Mammalia > Afrosoricida > Chrysochloridae > Chrysochloris > Chrysochloris asiatica. Next base: position 8,616,642 of record NW_006408560.1, read on the forward strand.
AGAAGTTTTAAGAAAATTGAAAATTGCTTTGGTGAGGAAAAAGACTAAGAAAGTTGTTCCAAGGAATTTTTTTTTCCATCACAACAATGTATTTGCTCATTCTTCAAGGGTAGCAAGGGCTGTCAGAGGAGAATTTCATTGGGAAACCTTACCCCATCCATCCTGCAGCCTTGAGCTTGCCCCTTCAGACTTCTTTTTGTTCTCAGAATTCAAAGAGCATTTCAAAAGAACATAATCTGGGTCCCTGGAGGATGACAAAACATGCTATAAGTCAAACAGGGTAGAATTCTTTGGGGAAGGATTAGTGTGATGGGACCAGCACCTCTAGAAGTGTACAAATCTAGATGAAGGAGATGTTGAAAAACAGTAACTTCACATTTTGATACATTTATAAAGGTTTTTATGATTCTGTAGCAATACTCTTTTGCCATACCCTCATATACCCATGTGTTGGGTGTGGTACTATAGAATAAGCACTGGACTGCTCACAGCAAAGTTGGTGGTTCAAATCCACCATCCACTCCTCGGCAACCCTATACAGAGTTATTATGAGTCGGAACCGACTCGACAGCACTTAATGACAACAACATCCTGTGTTGGGGCCCCTGGGTGACACAAGTGGTTTGTTCCAGCCCATTTACAGAAAGTTTGATAGTTTGAACCTACCCAGTGTCACCACAGAAGAAAGACTTTTGTAAATATTACCACTGAGAAAACCTTATAGAGCACAGTTCACCCTGTAACACACGGAGTTGGGGTTGGGGTTGAGCTGATGGCAACAGGTTTGGGTTTGGTTTTATCCTGTTATAGACCATGCTCAGCCGGTACCAGAGAGATGCAGAAGAAAGCAATGTGGCTCTTCAGAGAGAAGAGGACAGAGTGGAGCAGAAAGAGGCAGAAATTGGAGAGCTGCAGAAGCGCCTGTTAGGGATGGAAACGGTAACTTTCACTGCCTAGGCTTCCCCTCCACCCCCCCACCCCTGCGAGAAAGGGGCTCAGGGAATGACTGGGAAGATCACGGATCCTCTCCTTTTCTAAACACTCTAACTTCAGCTCTCCAAAACTAGATGGGTTCTTCTTATATAGCTGCCCCTTTTGGGGTTTGAAGACTTCTTAAGCAGCCACTTAGCCTGATTCCTCACGGGGTGGCCGCCATAGCTGGCAGGTGGACCTGAACAATGGGAGGGCAAGCTTTCCCTCCCAGCAGCTGGGCGAGGCTGGGAAGTTTCTATATGCTGAGGATGGAAGGGTTATCCCTGATAGGGGAGTGCGCCCCATCAAACCAGCTTGGCCTGCTGCTCTTTGGCAGCTATCCCAGGCCTGGAGAGGCCGAGTCTCAGCCCTGGTACCCATCTCACCCCAAATACAGAAACTGTGGCCCTTTTCTCATCCCAGACTTTCCTTCCTTTGGCCCACCCAGGAGCACCAGGCCTTACTGGTGAAGGTCAGGGAAGGGGAAACAGCCCTGGAGGAACTTCGCAGCCAGAGCGCTGACTGCCGAGCAGAACAGGAAAAGTAAGGATCTTTTCACTGTGTAGCTGGAGTGCAGCTTGGGGCGGGTGGGCCACACAGGCTGCGGTTCCCATGGTGGCCAGATCTAGGGGAAAAGCTGGTGCTGACATCAGATCCTCCACCCTTGACTCACAACATGCTTGCTCAGGGCGGGGCCCTGCCCAGGGAGATACTGTTTGGGAGGTTGCCATCTCTGGGGAGTTCATTTTTCACGGAGCAATAACCTAAAGAAAAAGCCTTTATGGTTTTTTCCTTGAGGTTATTAGTAAAGAAAGAAGCAAAGGTCAAGGGAGAGCAGGTGAAGCGTCTGCTGTGACAGCATGTCATTCCAGAGATTACGGCGTAGTATGGCCTTCACCGGAGTCCTGGTGTGGCGCTGTGGGCTAATGCGTCTGACTGCAAAGTCGCTTGAACTGCAAGGTTGGTGGTTCAAGCTCACCAGCTGCTCCTTGGAAACCCTATACAGGGTCGCTATGGGTCGGAATCGACTCAACAGCACTTAACAACAACAACATGGGCTTCACCAGTTTCTTCCCCTCAGCTGCAGACTACTTAAGGGTAAAAATGCAATAATTTCCTGTGAGTCCTCTCGATAAAGAAAAAAAAAAGAGTGATTTCACAAGAAATGGAACTTCCCATGATTTGAAGCAATTCAGATAGAAACAGAACCACCTGTCAGCAGTGGCATATATGGATTCTATGAGAGCCTTTCTACCTCCCAGGTTAGAGGTTTGGGCAAATGCCCTATGACCAGAGGGGCTCAAAGAGCAATGATTGGGCCATTCTGGACCTCCTTTATGCTGTTGATAATTAAAGAAGCTCTCAAATGCTTAATGGAATTTAGTTTAGCATCAACATACTGAGTCTGATCCTCACTGTATGAATTGGCTGGGTCTTTTACAGTTCCATAGATATTATATTGAGGTTCTGTTAAGGCCTCGGCACTGGGCTGGGCATTGGGACCCCTCCGCTGTCTTCTGGGCACATTTTCTCATCTTAAGACATAACACCTAGGCCTGCCATCTTATTATGCCCTCCTTCCTAACTGAACTTCATATCAGAGTTACTTTAATAAATTGCCCAATGGTCCCTATTCCTCATGAGCAAGAAGCAGGGGAAACAAAAAGGACCAGATCATCCAAAACTAAGGCTTGGGAAAATGTATTAGAAATGTCAGTTTCCAAATAAAAGAAGATCAAGACCTAGGGATATTGGAGAACTGAGAGTAGAAACCTAGAACGTTTGAAGTCTAGGAAGACTGTTGGGCTACTCAGGTTGCCTTGAGCCCCCACCCCCTCCAAGCCAATGACTGCCCATTTTCTTGTGACACAACTTTGTCAGCTTCCTCAGGTGGAACTGCAGGGTCGTCAGAACCAACATTTCTTCATAAGCTCCCAGACACTCTCCCCAGTTACTTAACCTTTGAGGACTGTGGTCCAGTTTGCTTAGAAATTGCAAAAACAATGGTCTGGGAATCAGGAGACTTAGAAATAGAGTTGTGTGAAGAGGCTATGTTGTTGTTGTTAGGTACTGTTGAGTTGGTTCCGACTAATAGCAACATTATGTACAACAGAACATAATGTGCCAACCTCACATAAGGCCATAAAGGATCTCCTGGTATAAACCCTGCCAACAGTTTGATGGTGTTACATATAAAAACATATACTGTTGAGTTGGTTCCGACTCATAGCCACATTATGTACAACAGAACATTATGTACAACAGAACATAATGTGCCAACCTCACATAAGAGGCCATAAAGTTTCTCCTGGTATAAACCCTGCCAACAGTTTGATAGTGTTACATATTATAATCCCGACTCCTACTTGAATCTTTCCATAATGGAGAGCTCATTACATGTGAGGCAGCTTTAACCCTGAGATCAGTCTTCCCTGTGTTAATATAAACATTGAATTCTTGGAACATCTACCAAATGGTTTCAATTTTACCTATTCTTTCCAAATTTTCTGAGCCTCAGTTTCCTCATTTCAACTAAATGACCTCTGGTGATGTTTCCAATGACATGTCCTAAGGTCTCCTACCAGCTATTTTTTAGGGCAGACCCTTAAGGATCAGGTAGATAGAATTACCCCTGATGTAAACCCACGGCTCTTTCTGTAACTGAGTAGACAAGCCATCTTTTCCCTTGTCTCAGCCGTCTGGTCTTTATCCCCAGGGCTGCTAACCTGGAAAAGGAGGTAGCTGGGTTACGGGAAAAGATCCACCACTTGGATGACATGCTTAAGAGCCAGCAGCGCAAAGTACGGCAAATGATAGAACAGGTAAGAGGGGCAGATGTTACTCTTCTTTGGGCCACTTCACTGAGTCTAGCCCTTCTTTCCTGTCAAATCTAAACTTCTATTTATTTATTCTGGCATGGAACTTGGCTTAATACCCATGTGTTGCCCATAAAACATTTATAACTGCCAATTATTAGAATCTGGATTACTGGGATTTGCTTTTCTCTTATCCATCTTGTACATTTTTGGCCATTGGGAAAAGAAGAGCACTTGTAAATGAGTACCTGAGTTATAGTAAAATCAATGATCTGTGGACAGATTAGCAACCATCTTGCCTTATGACTAATTTTCTGTCTTCTACCACCTGAGCTCTAGGACGTAGTATACAAGGAGGCTTCAAAAAGTTCATGGAAAAGTTTCATTACCTTTTAGTTCCATTTTTACACAAACTTTCTGAAGCTTCCCTCATACTCAGGATATGCCAGTTTTCAGAATTATTTTAAGAACTTTAAAAAAAAGTTGTTGTTGAGTCCACTCCAACTCATGACCACCCTGTGTATGTCAGAGTAGAACTGTTTCCATAGGACTTTGTGTGGCTGAGTTTTTGGATGTAGACTGCCACGCCTTTTCTTCTGAGGTGTCTCTGGGTACATTCGACTCACTCAGTGCATTACCTAGTAACACATGGGAGGGCATATTTGCTGCATATCAGTTCCATGAGGGCTGAGGTTTTTATCCATTTTGTTCACTGCTGTTTCTCATTATCTAGAGCAGGGCCTGCCATGTAGTAAGTATTACAATAACTATTTCATGAGACAATAAGTAATTTGTATTTCCCAAAACCAAATGAAAGGGATTTTGAATCATTCATTATTATGGGTTGTCAGGGTAGCATATCTCTCACATCCTCTTTTTTTCCCCTGAAATAACCAAGGGATGAATGTTGGCTAAAATGAGACTTTTCTAAAAAAGTAAATTCTGGGAGAGGTACACAACTCTGTGTTTCATCTCTTCTTGGTTCCTCCAATAGTCGGGGCAAAGTTCAATGAGCATGTGATAAGTCATTTCAAAATGAGCTCCCGTGTCTCCCCACTTCCAGCTCCAGAATTCAAAAGCAGTGATCCAGTCAAAGGACACGGCCATTCAGGAGCTCAAGGAGAAAGTTGCCTACCTGGAGGCTGAGGTGTGTGTACCAGGCCACCCCTGGAAGGAAAGCAGGGCTCTTAAAGGGAAGGGTCGACCCAGGGGAGGTGATTGTGGGGTTGTGCTTCTTTCTACCTACTGCTCAGAATTGAGTATCTGGGATGGTGAGTTGATCTTCAGCTCAGTTTAGGAAAACATTTTCTGAGAAGCTTAAGGAAGTTGCTGACAGTGACCTATCCTTGTTCTCAAGGACTGTATCATCATAGGATAAACCCTGTACTATGGCAAGATGGAGGCAAACCCTTAATTCTCATCATGTGTGGGCTTTGCCTAGGAGCTAGCCATGGAGCTGCACCTTTAAGAGGAGGAAGCATCTGATAGGTTGAGTCTTCTCCATAGCTGAGGTGATGGGCTGGATTAGCTAATAAATTGACTCCTAGTTTAATTTCCTCTTTGCTGCAGAGCCCTTCCTGTCCATTGACTGCCTGAAGGGTGCTTTGCCGCCACTGTCTGACTATCCCTTGTGGTGGGAGAGATACAAAGAAATGGGAAATAGGGTTGTTTATTTCAGGGAGTTTGTGGTCTGGAGTTAGAGGTAAAATAAGAAAAAAGGAAGAAAATACCTAGGAAGAATATTTTTAAAAGAAAAAGAAAATTAAGACCTAAAATATAGAAATGCTTTTTTAAAGACCTGAGTATTTTTTAGAATAGTATATTTAGCAAGGGTAAGTGAATGACTAGCCAAACTGACTATAAGATGTGCAGGAAATGATCAGTGTTGCAGAGTTACTGAGTGAACATACTCTTGGCGATGGAGGCTGAAACAGAGATTGGAGGAAGAGAGTCCTTGGGAATAAGAGATGAGGGGAAAGGGTATCCTGGTGGTAGAGTTTAAGGTAGGGGTTGGGGTGGCGGCAGCAGCACATCCACGAATGGAAAGGCCATAATGAGCCAGTTGAATGTGACAAATAGCAATCCAGAAAAAGGCCAATTCTAACCCCAGAGCTTATGTTACAGAATTTAGAGATGCATGACCGGATGGAACACCTAATAGAAAAGCAAGTCAGCCATGGTAACTTCAGCACCCAAACCCGGGCCAAAACAGAGAACCTGGGCAGGTGAGTGGATGAAATGGGGCCCAGGTAGGAAGAGAAGAAGGGACTGAGCTCCGAGTAACCTTGAGAACTAAGGCAAGGATAAGGCTCTTATAAATCCAATTTTATTCCTGCAGGTTCCCAACTGACTCACTCTCTGCCAGCACCATTTTCTAACCTAGTATGATATCTTGACCCCAAGAGGGTCCATGAACAGCTTTTAGAAAGGGTGTGTATACCCTGAAATTATATACAATTGCTTATACATAATGTTTGCATCTTTCTTAGGAGATAGTTTTTTGCTTTCAAGATCACAAGTATACCCACTTCTCAGTTATTTAACGGCCCCTCTCTTTTCCTTGCCCCAGCCATCAGACAAAATTTTAGATGCCATGGTAATGACCATTTTCAAGTGTTTAGACCCCAACAGATCAGCCAACACTGAGTAGGATTCCAGGGGCAGATGTGATGGGAGGTTCTGTGAAGGATGGGCAACATTACAATACTCAGTGTTTGCAACTTTCTTTCAGCATTCGGATATCCAAGCCGCCCAACCCTAAGCCCATGCCTCTAATCCGAGTGGTGGAAACCTGAACTGGACAGAGATGGGAGATGGACACTGCTGTTGCTGCCGCCTCTTGCCTGTGGAGAAGCCCACCACCCCTGTAGGCTGTTAGCACTGACTTTTGACTTCCTGACTGTTCCCTGATTGCACTCAGGGCTTCACGTTCATGAGTTCCCTTTCCAAACCCTTCTTCTTGGTATGCTGGGCAGACGGAGGATGAGAGTCTCCTCTGGACATCACAGCTCTTTGGAAGCCATTATCCTACCAGCAGGAGCCAAGGCAGTCTCCTTAGGACCTTAGTTACTAGTTTTCTGTATAGCAGAGCCTCCTTCGGTTGTAGACTGGAGTCCAGCTGCCCCAGAAGCCAGGCCCTCCTTGGGTTGTGAGAGTGTCAAGATTTGCCTCAGCCCTAAAACCTGGAGACACCGCTGTCCACCGGGATTGGAGAATGTCCTGGGGGGATGAAGTTCCTTCTGCAAACACAGCTTGCTTCTTAGCAACCAACTGTTTGTTTTTCTACATACTCCACCCTCAGCCCATGCTGAACTGGGCCTCCTACAGATAGACAGTGAGACTGCCTCTCATGGCCTGGTCAGAGTCAGTGAACCTAAACATTGATGACCTTGTTTTTCTGGAAAGATGGGAATGCTTTGAGCAGATTTTCTAGGCCCACGAACAGTTATGTGTGACTTCTCTCTGCTGTGAAGACTCCCAGAATCACTTAGGTTTTTCCCTCAGGTGCAGTGTAAAGTGCACCCCAGTTTCCTCTACCCAAAGTTTACAAATTATGTTTTCACAGGGTTACATGGGTCTTGGCAAAACCCCAATTGTATTTATTTGTCTAATTTATTGGTGTTTTTGCTTACATCCCACAACTGGTTTAATACCAAAGTTCTACATCCTTCTCTTACGATGTTAGGCTTTTCTTGAAACTAGGAAAAGCATTGTTCCCACTGGATCTGTTGACTTCAGAATGACGTTATTATAAATCTGTCTCCTTCCTTGACCTGCTTCTTTTCTCATCCTTCAAACCTGACCTCAGGAAGGCAAGGATATTTACCCTGAGGTGTTGGGTTTTCTGTGTATGTCGTTTGGATCTCTTCCTCATCAGGACTCTTGAGGAAGGGTAATGTAATCAGCCTGTTACCCTGGCTCTGAATGACGCAAAGCTCACTGAGTTTTCTTCAGGACTTTTCCTGTAGCTTTACAGAGATAAGCATCAGAGTGTGGTAATATAGGAAACAGTAAAATTAAAAGTAAACATGGATTAAGTCTTTAGGCTCTACTTGGCTGAAATCCAGAAGCCTTAAGTATGTGTATGTCTGTCATTCAGGACTGGGCTCATGTTCTGGCCCTTTCTACCACAGAGTGCTGGGACTTCAGGTAAAATGAGGGGATTGGACTAGATGATCTCCAAGGGCCTTTCCAGTTCTAATATACATATATATGCTTTTGATTGTTTTTTCCCCTGTGACAGATTCTTTGTATGGTGAATTTAATAAATTATGTTAATGTATCTCTATGAGCTCCTGGCCTTGTTAGTCTTTGGGGAGAATGAAAGCACATAACTTCAGTGCTTCTTGAAGATGATTATTATGTACTTCTGGGAGGTGTGGTCCAAACATCCTAAACACTGTGATCTGAGTACTTTGAGACATTCGGGAGAATTAGAATGTGCCCTGTCTCAAGCAGCTAAGTTCCATGGCGGGTAAGAGGTAGAGATAATATGATTACATAAACCCACTGCCAGCTAGTTGATTCTCATAGCAATCCTATAGGACAGAGTAGAACTCCTCCTCTATAGGATTGTCAAGGGTGTAAATTTTTACAGGAGCAGACAACCACATCTTTCTCCCTTAGGGAAGCTGGTGGGTTCAGATCGCTGAGCTTTCAGTTAGCAGTCCAACGCTTAGCTCACTGCACCACAAGAGTTCCTTCTGTGATTCCATAGAGATTTATTCATCAGCGCTATAGCTAGATGAGTAACGCCATGCCCTTTTTAGAAATGACAAGAACTCTGGAAATGCTGACGGTGGATGTTTAAGGGTTTGGTTTTTGGCTATCTCTGAGCATCATTCAATTAGTTCAATGATTTTGTTTTTTTTTTCCTGCCAAGAATCCAATTGACTACAAGGCTGAATGGAGCTGAATTTACACAAATCATTTCTGGATCCAAGAAACTGCAATCTGCCCCTTCCCCCCCCCATCCCTGACCCAGTTTCCTTTTTTGCTTCCCTTTCTCCTTTCAGCTGGAAGAGTGTAATTTTTTTCTCTTATTAACTTTTCTTCCTCCTTCTCCTGCTTCTCAGTTAATTCACACCCAGGCTTCAGAGTGTACTGGAAACCTTCCATTCCAAATCTGGACTTGTCTTCTAACACCCCGGATAGTCTCCTCTTCCTCTGCAGTCTTGCTGAGGGGTGGGTACATCTAGACTGTACTTGTTCTCAGAATATTAACAGGGTGGAAGCAGCAGGGTGGGGCTGATGAAGATGCCAGACAGGCTCCCAGGTCTGGATGAAGACAGCAGCGAGTGTGCCCTGTTGGACAGGAAAGGGAGGCCTCACGGGCTTGGTGAGATGAGCAGAGGTTCGGGTTGGACATAACGATGTGATCTGGAGACAGCCCAGAACCAGGGTTCCAGACAAAAAGGTGCCTCTAGTGTATACTACCCAGAGCTTTGTTGTACTTCTGCTGAAAGGAGCAGGGACTTGCTACAGGGAATAAGGAGGGTCTCTGGAAAGAGAAACAGGTCCCTGATGGCACAAATGGTTTGAGCAGTGGCTTGTAAGATAAGCACTGTACTGCTAACCACAAAGTCGGCCGTTTGAGCCTACCAGCCACTCCATGGAAGAAAAAGGGGACTTTCTGCTCTAGTAAAGATACACAGCCTCAGAAACCCCATACAGGGTCACTATGAGTCTGAAGCAACTCCACAGCACTTAAAAAGCACACCTAGCCGAAAGGGTAGCAGTTTGAATTCATCCAGCAGTAACACTGAAGAAAGGTCTGGCAATCTGCTTCTATAAGGATTGTTGTTGTCAAGTGGTGTTTTTGAGTCAGATTTTGACTTGTAGTGACCCACTGTGACTAAGTAGAAATGCTCCATAGGATTTCTTAGGCTATAATCTTTACGGTAGCAAGCCACCAGGTCTTTTCTTCCTCAGAGCCACTGAGTGGGTTTGAACCCCCAACCTTTCACTTGGCAGCCTTAGCATTTAATCGTTGCACTGCTACAGAGCCTTTCCATAAAGAGTATAGCTAAGAAAACCCTGGGAAGGAGTTCTGCTCTGTAACACCTGGAGTCACCTTGAATCGGGATTGTCATGAATGAGTTTGGTTTTATGGGAAGAACAGTCCTTGGGTGGTGCCAATGGTTAAGTCCTCTGGCACTAGCCAAAAATTCGGTGGTTTGAAGCCACCTAAGTTGCCTTGAAAGAAAGGCCTAGAGATCTCCTAAAAAGATCAGTCTTGAAAACTCCATAGAGCAATTAGATGTCAGCTGGAAAATTGATATGGAAGAAGTCATTGGGGAAAAGATAGAGATGGAGAATGGGGGGCCAGAGAAGAATGAGATAGAGCCAGAGTCTGAGAAAGACCATTGTGAGCCAGCCGCTTCAATTAACTGTAGTTTGCCATTTTAATGTTAACTTCTCTTTGCTGCTTTAATACTTTGTGGAGGAAAGATTGAATCTGACTCTCTGGGACCTTTGCCATGAAGGCCTGATTCTTTGAGCTGAGTGTTAGAGCTGCCCAGACATGCAATCATCATCAGCAGTCTCCTATAAACACAGAGCTTCAGTCTCAACGTGGGAAAAGAAGCTCCTTGCCTCCTGAATGACTATCCCGTCCTCCTACCTCTTCATTTGTTCCTTCCCCTAAATAAACAAACAAAAAAAAAACACCCAAAACCTGATAGTAACATGGCTTTTCAACCAAATGGTACACTGCAACTTTTTAAAAAAATGCAATTTCTAAAGTCCAAAATTGATGGGTTCATTTATATAAATGTTCCTTGATTTATGCTGGACAGACACTCTGACTTAACAAAGGTGGTTGGTGGTGGTTAGTTGCTGTTGAGCTGGTTCTGACCATGGCAACCCCATGTGTACAGAGTAGTGAACTGAGCCTCCATAGTTTTCAAGGCTGTAACTTTTTGGAAGCAATTCACCAGGCCTGTCTTCTGAGAGGCCTCCAGGTGAGCTCTACCTGCCAACCTTTCAGCTAATAGTCAAGTGCTTAGCTGTTTGTGCCACTCATAGGTAAAAGCAACTAAATTTGACTGAGGAGAATAATATCCTTTGGGTTGGAAAAGCCACTTTCCTCCTTCAATCAGCTTTTCAGTACATGTTGTTGTTTTTCATGGGGCCTCTAATAATCCCCTGGGCTCTCATTCTTCAAAGCCAAGCATTGCTGAGCTTGGGCTTGCACTTGTTCAAGCTGTGACCCAGCAGCAGATGTTTGCCTAGGGCCCTTGGCCTCTTTTCCATGCTTCGATTTAGGACTCCAACTTTACAAGGAGAAATTGTTTCCTATTTTTCCTGTCCCAGTTCTAAGCACCATGGCCTTGAACTCAAACTTAGAAGATCTAAATAGTCTGTAACCTTTCCTTCTGCAAGGAAAATCCCTATTCAGTCTTGGGATGAAGATATTTCATAAACGTGAGTAATTTGTAGTTCAGTGTGCTCTGTGAGTTGGCAGTGAGGCTTACTTTGAACTCTCAAAGATGTGTGTGGCCTTTATGTTATGAACTCTTTTTCCCCCGGAGACTCTGGGATGTGGGATCAAGGCTTGGTGGTAGTAGGATAATTAATTTTCTGACAGGGTGTTGGTCGCCATATTTCATAAAGAAGGCTCTCGTCAGCTGGAGGAAAGGAAGGCATTGGTTTTCATGGCTTAATTTATAGGTCAGTGCTGAGGGTGACCCTTGTCAAACATTCACCTGGCCTCCCTCTCACCTGTAACCCAGACATTTGCAGCAGTGTTTCCCAGATGGTGGGTTACAAAGTCATTTAGGAGGACATGACTAGCATTTTAAAAAGTATACTGCTATTGTTAAGTGCCATCGCGCCTGTTCCAACTCATAGTAACCCTTTATAGGGTTTCCGAGGCTCTACATTTTTGCGGGAGCAGAAAGCCTCATCTTTCTCCCAAGGAGCAGCTGGTGGGCTCCCACAATCTCTTAGATTCTCCATAAAATCAAAGAACATTGAAAACATGATTTGAGTCCATGGAGGATGCCAACACTGCTGTTTTGACATGATATAAATTCTCTGGGGAAGGGTCGAGTCGGTTCCAACTCATAGTGACCCTGTATAGGGTTTCTGAGGAGCAACTGATGAGTTTGAACCACTGATCCTGCGGTTCAAACCAACTTTGAGGTCAATGTTAAGAAATTATAGCTTCACATTTTGCTATTTTAAATAAAGGTTTCTAATATTTTTAACTTTTTATTGTGAATTGAATGACGGTTTATAGAGCTAATCATCAGTTTTACATTCAGTAAATCAGCTTCATTACAATGATTGCAGTCCCCTCTATGTATCATCAGTTAATGGTATTTACCTCTATTTCCATTAACTCTTGCACTCCTCCCTGTGTCTCTTGCTACCTTCATCTTTCCTCTGCCAATCTCCCACTTGTTTTATATATAGCCTTCCCCATCACTCTTGATAATGTGTCTACCCTCTAGCTGTGAATAATTCTCTTACCCACCCCCTAGCCCCGGGGAACCATAATAGAATGTTTAATTTTGAAAGGACATCTTTTCTTAACTTTTTACAACAGTGGTCACATGTAATATTTGTCCTTTTGTGATTGACTAATTTCATGCAGCATAATGTCCTCAAGGTTCATCCTTGTTGTGAGGCATTTTGTGATTCTTCATGATTCTTCATTGTTGTGTAATATTCCATTGTGTGTATGTACCAAAGTTTGTTTAAGCATTCTTCTATTGATGGGCATTTAGGCTGTCTCCATCTTTTTACTATTGTGAACAGTGCTGCAGTGAACATGGGTGTGCATATATCTATTTGTGTCACAGCTCTTATTTCTTGTGGA
>NW_006408560.1:8629353-8630166 GCF_000296735.1 Chrysochloris asiatica
CAAGGGACCAATGAACAACTACCAAGAGAAAAGAATGTCCACATCTTTATCTCTGCAGTTCTTCCAGAGTTCTGGGACCACCCCCTGAACCTGCTTGGTCGGATATTCTGTGTTGTTGCTGGCGGAACTCCTTTACTGCACTTTCACCCGATCTGCCAACTTGTTTTGACTCCTTTCATTTGTTTTTTGTTACTTTTATTCTTCATTTTCCACATTTTCTATGGTGTTCATGCCCCTTTCCAGCAAGGCTGTATTCCACTGCTTTGCACAGTCATCATTCCCATCTGTTTGCCCTGCTTCCATTCATTTTTCCATATTGTTCTTTCACCTGGAACACCTTCCCCTTTTGACCTATTCATCCATTAATTATTTATTGATCATTGATACAAGGGGATTGATGAAGCTCATGGAAGATAATGCTGGTAAAAGCACTTCGTAAAGGACTAGACAGATGTTAGTTATTGTTGTTAAGTGCTGTTGAGTCATAGGGTTTCTGAGGAGCAGCTGGTGGGTTTGAACTGCTGACTTTGTGGTTTGCAGTCCAGTGCTGAGCCACAGCACCACACTAGGAGTCCAGTTATTGTTGTTAAGTGCTGTCAAGTCAGTTCTGACTAAAAATGACCTGGCGGTTTTGAATCGCCGACCTTGCAGTTAGCAGTCCAGTGCTTGTCCTACGGTGCCACACCAGGACTCCTTACTAATGAGGCCATTGTTAAGTACCATCAAGTTGGTTCAGACCGATAACGACCCTGTATAGGGTTTCCAAGGAGCGGCTGGTGAGCTTGAACCACTGACCTTGCAGTTCAAACCAAC
>NW_006408560.1:8630266-8632638 GCF_000296735.1 Chrysochloris asiatica
GCTCTTGCTCCTCAGCAGAAAGAGGCGGAGGCCGGGCTGGGCCAGTCGGATTTTTGGCCATTTCACTTTGGGTCCATGACATGTACTTTTTTTTTTTTTTGCAGATTAGTTTTCTCCAGCTCCTTTTTTTCCTCTTTTCCCTATTCTTGAATGGACTCTCCAACCTCCAACTCTCTTTGTGCTGCTCTGTGCTGGCTTCTTCTGCCCTCACAATGACTTTCAGTTTGAAGTCCGTGGTGTAGGACTTGAGTTTAATTCCTGACATGATCCTAAAGGAGTCTAATATTTACATTTATAAACTAAAAAAAAAAAAAAAAAAAAGCCATAAGTGCAGTTCATCAGAGTTCAAATTCATCAAAAGTCTGAGACAACCCGTATGTACTTCCAAAAAATATCAGTCACTGAAAACCCTGTAGAACACAAGGGGTTTCTACGGTTCAATATCCCCTTGGCAGCAGCTAGTTTTTTACGTAAGTTCCAGGAGGACAGGGATCTTCCTTCCCTGTCTGGTTCAATGTTGAATTCCTAGTGCCTAGGAGAGTGTCTGACACACAGTAAACAATAAATATTAGTTGAAGGGATGTTGGAGTGACAAAAAGGGTAATCTGAAAGGACTGATATGGTGGATTGCATTTTGCCCCTCCTAAATGTCTATTGGAATCCTAACCCCTATAACTGTGGATGGATTCTTGGGGTAGCACTGTGGGTTAATGCCCTGGACCGCTAGACCAGTTTAAATCACAAGGTCAGCAGTTCAAGCTCACCAGCCACTTCTTGGAAATCCTATACAGGGTTGCTATGGGTTGGAATAAACTAGCTTGATGGCACTTAACAACAACAACAACATACCTGTAGATGGACTCTTGGTGTGACACTGTAGGATCAGCACTGAACTGTGAACCACAAGGTCAGCAGTTCAAACCTACAGCTGCTCCTTGGAAACCCTATATAAGGTCACTATGAGTTGGAACTGACTGAACAATAGGAACAATATCCAAGGACACAATTCCATCTAGAAATAGGGTTTTCTTGGTTATGTTAATGAGATCAGATCAGTGTAGGGTGCATCTTAAATATTTTTTTTTCTTAAATGTTTTATTTTGAATGATGTGATAGTTTACATGGGAGAACAATAGTTTTACATTCATTCTATCGTATATCATCTCAGCATCTTAAATATTTTTATATCTCTTTTGAGATATAAGAGCAGATTAGACTTAGAAGCAAGCAAGGACAAATGGGAAAAGATATATGCCAAGTGGAGCTTGCCAAGGAATGAAGACCACAAGCTGAAAGAGACAAAGATCTTCTGCAGAGCAGACAGAAAGTCTTCCCCAAGAGTTGGTGCCCTGAATTGGACTGCTAGCTTCCTACTGTGAGAAAATACATTTGTTTGTTTAAGTCAACCATTTGTGGCATTTCTGTATTAACAGCACCAAGAAATGAAGACAGATGCAGAATGGATAGAAAGGATACAAGCTATTCATCTGTTAGGGCACCTGGGGATCTGAAGTGACAAGGTACTGAACTGGGATAATGGCTTCTGGCCTGGAAAGTAAAGGACTATTGTGAGTCATTTGGAAAGAACAGATAGGCCTTAGAGACCATCAACTGTATGTACGAGAGGAAGGAGGGCGAAGAGTCAAAGAAAGTTACTCATTGTTCCAGAAATCTCAAAAACCTTTGGGTGGCTCCAAAGTGCCAAACTTTCAGTTAGCAGCCAAACACATTAAACATTTGAACCAGGAAGTGAGAAAGAGGCAGATCCTGAGTACCAATACCCACCCTGTGTGAGAGTCAAATGCCAACTATTAGTATTGTACACAGTAAAGAATCTCCTTCACTCATTTATTCTTTTATTTAGTTGGCCATTCAACAATGGCAGCAGGGTGTAGCACAGTGCTTAAGGAGTCCGCCTGAACTTTGGGTCTGGTTTATAATCTTAGATCTGGCCATACTGGTATAGAACAATTATTCAAGCTCTCCAAGCTTTAATTTCCTCATCTGTAAAATCTAGATAGTAATGTCTACCTAATAGAGTCCTGGTGTGACTCTGAATTAAAGCGTTGGACTGCAAAGTCAGTTTGAACCACAAGATTGGCTGTTCAAGCTCACCAGTCACTCCTTGGAAACCCTATACAGGGTCGCTGTGGGTCAAAACTGACTCGATGCCACTTAACAACAATGGAGTTCTGGTGTGGTGCACTTAACAGCATTTAACAACAACAACAAATGGAGTCCTGGTGTGGCACTATAAGATAAGCACTGGATGCAAACCCCCTTCCACGACTAAGACTCAATGGGAATACACACTCTGATTGGTGACCACGCTCATCACCGATAAGGGGAAGTGAGGGGAAAACAGCAATGAA
>NW_006408560.1:8639983-8645118 GCF_000296735.1 Chrysochloris asiatica
TCAAGGGACCAATGAAGATACCAAAAGAAAAGAATGTCCACACCTTTATCTCAGCGGTTCTGCCAGGCATCTGTGGCCGCTCCGATCCTTCCCCCACGTGGTCTCACCCAAGATGGCGGCTCCTGGCGCAGCCGAGCAGCCCAGACAAGAAAGCAATAGATTTCTTGCTTCTGCCACAGATTCCCCAGCTGTGAGCCTTCCAATCTTCTAAGTATTCCTTTATATGTGGTTCAGAGTTCTGGGACCAGCCCCTGAACCTGCTTGGTCAGGTATTCTGTGTTGTTGTTGGCGGAGCTCTCTGCTATACGTCCACCCGATCCGCCATCTTGTTTGTTGTCCTCAAATACTCTTTCAATCTAGACTTTCCGGAGCCATGGAGATTGGATGAACCCCTGAAACTATTGCCCTGAGATAATCTTAGATCTTAAAAATATCCCCTGAAATCACCTTAAAATCAAACAGTAATTTAGCATAACTAGGAAAAAAAGGGTCCACCTTGAGTATTATGTTTTGTTTTGGTTTTTCTTTTCAAGTCTTTATTATGAACTGAGTGATAGTTTACATGGGAGAACATTGGCTTTACACTATTATATCATTGCAATGATTACAATCTCCCCCGTGCATCATCATTCAACAGTATTTGCTTCCATTCCCTCTGTTGTGCTTTTTGTTTGTTTTTTTTTGGTGTGGGGATGTACACAAAAACACACATTATTTTTATATATAATTAATTAAACAACCAAAGGGCACATTCTGCAAGCCTGCCTCCTGGTCGCGAGCACCCAGCCCCTCTCTTTCCATGAATCCAGAGTCCTCAGCTGCTCCCTCTCTCCATGTCCTCATCTCTGCCTCCACCTCTGGTGTTGCTGATTCTCTGGATAGGGTCCTGCATTCTGCCTGTGCTCTTCTTCCTTGATGGTTCAAGGGTCCTCTGTTTCTGGACTGTAAGATTAACTACTCCCCTGTTTTTGTTACAAAACCTCTATCTTTACAGTTATGACAGTTGCAATTAGTCATGATAACAATTACTATTGAATCACAAGAATCCTGTCCCTATTTCCTTTCACCAGGCCTGTCTAGACACGATGGAAATTATTCAGTGGGGACTCTACCCTCTCCCCCACACTCTTAAACTAAACTCCCTTTTGAAAACTTACAAGCCAGCCACTTCGTGTGTTTATCGCCCCCTCATTTTAGGTAGCCAATGTTTAAGTTTCCTGTCCCTATCTACCCTGTATACAGAGGGGATAGGATTGATACTTGATGTGAAGACTCCTTCCTTCTCAGTTGGTACCTTGAGCTACTACATCCATGAGTATTGATCAAGTCCATCAAACTGTAGCAATTTACACTCGTTTCCTTCATCAAAAACTGTTGTTGTTTTTAAATCTTCCTCTAGTCGAGTTCTGATTATCAAGCCATCAAGGGTATGTTAAATGGGTACTATCTGCAAGTTTGGGTGTTCTTGTGCATCTCCCCTCACTTTATACTAGCTGGATGCTTCACTCTCAGCTCTAATCCTCCATGCCTATATCCTTTTCCATGGGCTCAGGTGTCCCCAGGTCTCACCACACTTTGGACCAACCAGCCCTTCCTCTTCTCTCTCTCATCTCCAGGTCAGTGGGAGTCTATGGAATGTGGTTGAACTCAGACCATTTCTTCATTGCTGCCTTTCTCCCTCTTCCACTCACCAGTAGACTAATGTGGTCACCAGCAAGCTTACATGCCTGCTCATGTGTTCCCTTTGAGTTTCAGTGTTGGAGAGGGGAAGTATTATGCTTTTTTAAGAAGCGTAAATATGGAGTCAGATTGATAACAGCAACAGGAAAGGAACCTGAGGGGCAGTGAGTTGATGTTAACAAGGAAGGAACAACTCAGAAAATGACAGAAAACAGTCACATAACTTAAAGAACATAATCAGTCACTAAAAGGTAAGTGTAGAAACTGTTGAATTGGTGTATGTTTTGCTGTGTCTATTCTCCACAACAACAAAATAAAGAAGAGAAAGCTAGAGAGATGGTTCTTAGCCAAGATTTGTGTACACTTACAAAGCAGCTTTCCTTGGGAGGTAGAAGGTGGGTTACAGGAGTGAGGACCTGATGATGGAGAGAAATACAGCATTCAGTTGGCCCCTTTCCAGTCCCCTGGGTTCGTAGGGTTCATCTATGTTCACTAGTCTTTGTTCTTGGTGCTTGGTGTGTTAGCTACCATTGAGTGGGCCCTGATTCCTGGCAACTTTAGGCATAACTAAATTAAATGCTGCCAGGGTCATGCCATCTCCATGATTGGCCATTGCTATCTGGAGGGTTTTTGTTGGATGATTTTCAGAATTAAATTGCCAGCCCTTTCTTTCCAGTCTGTGTGCGTCTGGAAGCTCTGCTGAAACCCATCATAGCACCATGCAAGCTTCCACCGGCAAGGTGGGTAGTGGCTACTGCTGAGGTGCTTCGGCCAGGACTTGAACTTGGATCTCCTACATGGAAAGTGAGTACCACCACTGCTCTTTAGCATCCATCCTTCTAAATTTCAAATGGCAACTTTTCTTTCCCTTCCCTGTGTTTTAGTCATGGTGGGGATTTCATTTGTGGCTACTTTAAAAATCTAGGGTATGTCATTCCCTAAATGACCTAATCTCTGGTTCTCAGGCTCATTCTCTTTAAAGAAAAATATATGAGGTTGGACCAAGGTTCTGTTCAGCACTAAAATTACATGGCTCTTTGAGGGTGGGGAGCTTAGAATAGACAATGCATTCTGAACATATTCAGCCAGTGACCTGAAAACTATGTTTTTTATTTTTATTTTTTGCCACATGGATGTACTGCTGCGCCCCCAAGTTGCGACCACTAGAGGGCAGCAGGTCCTTGGACACCTGGGCAGGTGGCTGTGAGCAGTCCAGCTGGCAGTTTCTGCTCAGACTTCAGACGTCATGGTCAGTGCCTGGGTCTCTGGAGTTTTTGTGTTGTAAATTCCAAACTGTATTCTTTGCTAAAGGGCAGCAAGCCAGGTTGGTGCAAGGCGAGAGAGCAGTTTTGCAAATTAGGTCTAGCATCAGGAAGATTAAATAAATAAATAAAAGGCGGTCTTAACAAGAAATTGGAGTCTAGGAAAGTAAATATTTGATGAAAAATTGAAAATGTATTCTTGTCCTGGTTTAAGTTGCCTACAGCTCAGATCATCATAGGAAGAGCTCTAAGAAGAGCTTGGGAGCATTTTACAGGCTGACAAAATTTTTGACAGGCTGAAAGATGATTTAAAAACTCATTTAGAAAGCTTGTATGTGAGACCAGATTTTCCTAGAGTGCCTTGATAAACTGCAGTTCATTTTGCTCATGTCTAATAAGCCTACTCTGGAAGTAATTGGTTCTGGAAAATTTCCAGGAAACACAGCCATACCTATTCCCTACCCTACCCCTGTGCTGCCAGACTCCCCCACCTTGGAGAGGAAGAAATGATGATCAGAATTATTAAGTGTTCAATGACTGGAGAGAACCAACCTGGGAACCATATGGGGATAAACAGACGGAGAAGACACTCAATGAGGATAGTAAGTCTGACTGGGTGCTGGCCTGCCTCATTCTACTAATGAAATTGGGTGGCCCTTCCACCTCTCTACACAAGACCGCGGTTCCCCATTTTATCAAATATCAGGTTCTCCAATCAGCAACAGTCCCATTTCAAATCATCACAACCACCCAAAAGTTTCAGAGGACTGACAATTTCTTTCAGAAAATCCACAAAAATGCTGGACAATGAAAAAGGAAAACCAAAGAAGAGTTTATGCATTCAAATGGTGGTGTGGGCAAAGCATATAGAATGAATAAACTACAGACTGACAGAAGGAGGAATAGATCTGTCTTGGAAGACGTACAAATCAGAATGTTCCTCAGAAGTAAGGTTGGTGAGTCTTTGTCTAACTTACTTTGGACACATTCTCATGTACAGGAACCAATCACTTGGTAAAATAGAGGGTCAGTAAAAAAGTAGGAAACCATCATTGAGATGGAATGATGCAGAGCTCTAACAATGAGCCCAAACATGGCACAGGATTGGGCAACATTTCATTCTGCTGTACATCAGGTCGCTATGAGTCAAAGTTGATTTGATGGCAGCTTGAGAAGATAAAGCCAAATATTACAACAAAATGTACAAAAATCTGGAATCAGAAGACCAAAAAGGGAAGACCATGCTCAGCATTTCTCAAGCTGGGAGAATTGAAGAAAAAAATCAAGTCTCAACTTTCGTTATTGAAAGATTCTCTTGGCAAATTATTGAACGATGCAGAAAAGCTTCAAGAGAAGATGGCAGGAATACACAGACTTACTGTACCAAAAGGAAACGGTTAATATTCAACCGTTTCAAGAGGTAGTATATGATCAAGAGCCAATGATACCGAAGGAGGAAGTCCAAGGTGCATTGAAAGAATTGGCAAAGACCAAGACACCAGGAATTGATGGAATAAAAATTGAATTCTTTCAAGAAAGTGAGGTGGCACAGGAGTCACTCACTCATCTCTGCCAAGAAATTTGGAAGACAACTGTCTGGCTGACTGATTGGAAGAGATCCATATTTGTGCTCATTCCAAAGAGAGGTGACCCAACAGAATGTGGAAATCATCGGACAATCTCTTTGATACCCTATGCGAGTAAAGTTTTACTAAAGGTAATACAGAAACGGCTGCAAGTATACATTGACAGAGAACTTCCAGAGGTTCAAGCCGGATTCAGAAGAGGCTGTGGAACGAGGGATATCATTTTTGATGTCCGATGGATTTTGGCCAAAAGCAGAGAACATCAGAAAGATGTTTACCTGTGCTTTATTGACTATGCAAAGACTTTTGATTGTGTGGATCATGACAAGCTATGGACAACCTTGAGAAGTATGAGTACTCCAGAACACTTATTCCAGAACATGAGGAATCTGTACCTAGACCAAGAAGCAGTTGTTCAAACAGAACATGGGAACACTGAATGGTTTAAAATTAAGGAAGGTGTACAACAAGGTTGTATTCTTTCACTATACTTATTCAAATAATCTGAGAAGCTGGGTTATAGGAAGAGAAACGTGGCATCAGGATTGGAGGAAGACTCACTAACAATCTGCAATATGCAGATGATACAACTTTGCTTGCTGAAAGT
>NW_006408560.1:8645693-8658539 GCF_000296735.1 Chrysochloris asiatica
AGGGTCAGAGAAAAAGAGGAAGACCCCCAACGAGATGGACTGGCCAAGTGGCAGCATCGATGGACTCAAGCATGGCAACAGTAGTGAGGTTGGCCTAGGATCGGGCAGTGTTTCATTCTACTGTGCGTAAGGTCGCTATGAGTTGGTACTGACTCAATGGTACCTAACAACAACAACAAACAACAAGAATGGAGTCCTGGTGTGGTGCTGCAGGATAATGCACTGGACCTCAAAGTTGGTTCAAACCCCAAGACTGGTGGTTCAAACTCAGTAGCCGCTCCTCGGAAACCCTGTATAGATTTGCTATGAATTGAAACCACCTAGATGCACTTAAAGGAGTTCTGGTAGCGTAGTGGATACAGGTCAGGCTGCCAACCTCAAG
Organism: Chrysochloris asiatica; assembly: GCF_000296735.1. Taxonomy (NCBI): domain Eukaryota; kingdom Metazoa; phylum Chordata; class Mammalia; order Afrosoricida; family Chrysochloridae; genus Chrysochloris; species Chrysochloris asiatica. The sequence goes on from NW_006408560.1 coordinate 8,646,076, forward strand.
GTCAGCAGTTCGAAACTACTAGCAGTTCCACGGGAGAAAGATGAGACGTTCTGCTCCTGTAAAGATTTACAGCCTCGGAAACACTGTGCAGGATCACTAGGAGTCGGCGCTGACTCCAAGGTACTTAACAACAACAGATGGCACTTAACAACAAGAACAACCATAAAAAAGACTTGAGGGTATGATATTTATATAGAAAAAGAACATTGTTTACTCACTAGCAACAGGACTAGAGCTTTGATTTGTTTCACCCCCTCTCTCCCAGGGCCTTGCAGAGGTCGTGGTGGAGATTAAACTGCTTTACTCGCTCAGCCAGTTGTATGCTAAACACAACCTGTTCTTTCTTACCTTGCTGCTTTTGTATACGTGGTTCCTGGCTAGAATTCTTTCCCTTGCCTTATCTTTCTGACAAGCTTTTATTCATATTCGGATAACACTTGTTCAGTGAAGTCTTTTCTGACTCCCCAGAGAATCCCAGACAGAATTCATCATCCCTCTGCAGTGCTCCTATAGCAGCTTGTACAAAACTTACCATACCGTGTGGTAATTGTTTGCTTTCCTGTCTGCATCTCCCACCATACCTGAGAATTCCTAAAGGTCAAGAGCAGATTCTTCATCTCTGTGTCTCCAGTCCCTGCTCAATGCCTGGTACTTCGTGGGGACTCAGTCCATGCTGGCTGAACTGATGAGGTTTTTCTTTTCTATAACCAGTGGGCTATTTTATGAAGTAGCTGACCAGTGTCTAGAACAAAAGATAATCATTTCTGGAGGTGGCCCTAGAGGATGCCCTGGGCACATAGTTGGTAAAATAAATAAATCAAACAAAACAAAATCCGTTGTCTTGACTCCATTCCCACTCATGGCAACCTCACAGGTTTCAGAGTAGAACTGTGCTCCACGGGGTTTTCAATTTTGTAATCTGGTGTGGCGTTGTGGATCAGCACTGGACTGTGAACCACAAGGTCAGTAGTTCAAATCCACCAGCTGCTCCTCGGAAACCCTACACAGGGTTTCTGTAAGTCAGAACTGACTTGATGGCACTTAACAACAATAACAAATCTTATGGAAAAAGTCCCTAGATGATGGAAATGGTTAAGTGCTCAACTATTAATCAAAAGATTGGCTGTTCAAACCCACCCAGAGGCACCAAAAGATCACAGCCTTGAAAACCCTATGGAATAAGTGGTCATCTTAGATACAAAGATTAGTCTCTTTCCTTCTGGACTAGAGGAGAGTAAAGGAAACCAAAGGAAGACTCAAGGAAGAAACTAGTCCACAGAACTAATGGTGCACTCAAACCACAGCCTCTTCTAACCTGAGACCAGAAGAACAAGATGGTGCCTAGCTACCACTACTGAACGTTTTGACTAGGGACATAATAGAAGATCGCAGTTAGAATGGGAGAAACATGTAGAACAAAACTCAAATTCATTAAAAAAAAAAAAGTGGACTTATAGAGACTGCAGGTACCCCTGAGACTATCACCTTAAAATACCCTTTTACCTGGAACCGAAGCCACTCCCAGCGGCTACCTTTCAGTCAAATAATGTTGTCGTTGTTGTTGTTAAGTGCCGTGCCTTCAGTAGGTTCTGACTCATAGCAAGTCTGTATAGGGTTTCTAAGGAGTGGCTGGTGAATTTCAAATGATAACCATGTGATTCAAACCAATCCTGTGGTCCAGTGCATTATCCTGCAGCGCCCATGAGAAATGTGCTCCTTTAAACAATCAAGTATACAAGATCAAAAGATCAACATCAACACCGACCCAAAAGCAAAGATGAGAATGCAAGGCAGGGCAGAGAAACCAGATGGAGGGAGAGTGAAAATGATGAGAGTGCTGACACATTGTAGGAATTGTAATCAATGTCACACAACAATTTGTGCATGAATTGTTGAATGAGAATCTAATTGGCTATTTTAAACTTTCAACTAAGACACAAAAAAGGCAATTTTAAAAGAAAAAAACATTTTATGAAGCAGTTCTACTCTGTAACACGGGTTTGGCATGGGTCAGAATTGACTTGATGGCAACTAACAACAATCTTATGGAAGTAGATGTCTAGTCCTTTCTTCTCAAGAACCTCTGGGTAAGTTTGAACCTTTAATCTTTCAGTCAGTAACCAAGTGAAAACCATTTGTACCACCTACGGACCACTCACCTGGTGTCAAGAGCTAAATGCAGAGAACTGAATACTAACATTAAATGTTTGTAGATTGAAAGGCATACATCCTGCAAAACTGGAGGCCATTTGGCTAGAATATATTTTAATTCCAGAAGATTACATGTAAGGGTAAACTTTCTGATAGTGTGATTCAGCTCTGGGACATGAGATCAAAGGGGTTTGTTAAGTGCTCCATAATCTAATTTGTCTGTGATATTTTTTCAGTAAAGACTGCTTGGAGTGAGCAGGTTTAATATGAAAGAATGACCTTTGATTTTGAATTTATGTTATAAAATTGGATAGGCCTTTTGCTCAGCTCTGGGCATTGCACGGGGCAGGGGTGAGGGGGGTAAGGTTTAGTAGTTTCCGGTAGAATGAACTAGCTCTCTGTGGATGCATGTTGGGTTTGGAAACAAGGTTGCCACTTCCCTGCATGGCTCCTCATGGATTTGCCTCTTTTGCAAACATCTGAGGTATCTGTAAATATTAGTACATATGGGTTGTCAGTAAATAGACTTGGTGAGAGCTGCCAACACCTGCTGGTGCTTGTGTTTCTCTTTGGCTTTGAGTCTTCCTCTGCGCCTTCTTGTCCCAAAGGCTCTTGGCATGAGTACAGGAATAGTCAGCTATCTTGAAAGAAGAATAGAAGATGAAAGAGGAAAGGTGTAGGTAACCTTCAAATGCAAAGATAAATGGATATCATAGTTGATTCTACTCTGTGTCGAGGACTCGCTTGGAGGGCATTTATTATGGCTAGGATTTCTTGACTTGTACTTCAATCAAAACAATCATGGATCTGAAGAAAGAGGTAATAACTGAAGTTGGGAAATGGTTATCGCCCACAAATAAAAACAGGCAAAAGTTCACTATTACAGTTAAGACAGGAAATCATGAATTTATAGCACATAATGCCTTTGCCTCAGGTCTTAAACAGGCTTATTTTTTTAATTATCTTTTTTTTTTTTTTTTTAGTGAAATATATATAACATAAACTTTGCTATTTTAGCCATTTTAAAGTGGCTTTCAATGGAATGAATTACATTCACAATGTTGTGAAACCATCACCATTATCTATCTCCAAAAGGTTTTCATCACCTCAAACAATTATTGCTGTAGCCATTAAGCAATAACTTCCCAGCCCTCAGCTCTTCAGCCCTTGGGAGCCTCTCATCCACTTTCTATCTCTAAAAATTTGCCTATTACATCAAAAACTTCATTTTGCTCTGATTCACAATCAATGCTCATGGAAGCATCAGTCAAGAAATCAAATAACTTATTGCATTGAGCAAATCTGCTGCTAAAGCTCTCTTTAAAGTGATTAAGAACAAAGATGTCACTTTGAGGATAAAGTGTGCCTGACTCAAGTCACAGTATTTTCAATCACCTCATATGCATTTGAAAGTTGGACATTGAATAAGGAAGACTGTAGAAGAATGGAAAAATTTGGATTATGGTGTTGATGAAGAATATTGAAACTAGCACAGACTGTCAGAAGAACAAACAGTGTTGGAAGAAGCACAGCCAAAATGTTCCTTAGAAGCAGCGACGGTAAGACTTCATCTCTCATACTTTGGATGTTAGGAAGAATCAATCCCTGGAGAAAGACAACATGCTTGGTAAAGTGGACGGTCAGTGAAAAAGAGGAAGACCCTCAGTGAGATGGATTGATACCAAAAAATGGCAGAAACTACGGGCTCAAACATAACAATAATTGTGAGGATGGCATAGGATCAGGCAACGTTTCATTCTGTTGTGCAGAGGGTTGCTATGAATTGGAACTGATTTGACCGAGTCCTGGTGTGACACTGTAGGATAAGCACTGGACTGTAAGGTTGGTTTGAACTGCAAAGTTGGCAGTTCAATCTACCAGCTGCTCCTTGGAAAGCCTCTACAGGGTCACTATGAGTCAGAACGGACTAGATGGCACGTAACAATATCAGTAACATTACATCATACAATATTTATTATTTTGTCCATGGTGTTATTGTAATAGACATCATCACCTCTAGAAACCAAGTTGAACAGAAAATAAATGCATCAGATACAATTAGCTGCTTACCCAAGTCCATCCTTCCTGTTCCCCTCTCCCTCCCATCCTTCTGTCTTCCTTTTGGCAGAACCCAATTTTGTTCTGGTATCCACTGACAAGCCATGTACCCAGAGAAGTCCTCTTAGCCCAGGAAGGAGTAGGACTTGATTGTTGTTGTTGTGTGCCATTGAGTTGACCCATAGTGACCCTGTACAGAGTTTCTGAGGCTGTAAATCTATGGGAACAGAGAGTCTCATCTTTCTCCCATGGAGCAGCTGGTAGTTTTGAACTGCTGACCTTAAGGTTCACAGCCTGATTTGTAACCACTACGCTACCAGAGCTCCTTAGGACTTGATTAGTTTGAGCCAAAAAGGTCATTTTAGTCTCTTTGCCAATGATTGGCTTAAGGATGGGCGTATGATACTATTTTGGCCCATAAGACATGAGAAAAATCTGATGTGATGCTTCTGGGAAGTTTACTTTACTTTCATAAAAAGACACAATACTTAATGTATTGGTCATATATGTTGGTGATGCCTGGAGTTCAGCAGCCATCTTGCTACCATGAGCAGAGTTATCCAAATGATACATTTGTATGATGATCCACTGGCAATGGCAGAGGAGAGAGATGAAAGAAATCTTTTATGTGAATGAGCTACTGAATTAACTAGGTCTGGAACATCCCACCTCTAGTCTTGCTATTTATGTGAAATATAGTTCCTTCTTGTGTCATCCACTTTTGAATTTTCTGTATTTACAGCTGAAAGCATCCTAATCAACACTTTCAGGATTAAAGTTAATGAGGAATCAATGCAGACAAACAAACTCTCACACTTCCCCTCCCACTGGATGATACTAATGACTCCAAAACCCTACTGGAATTTTTGTTTTGAGAGCTTCCAATCTATTGCATTATTTCCGAACCATTGGCTCTGGGAGATGATTTCAAATTAAAAAGATCCCTGGAAAATCGAGTCTGATTTTGCAACCCACCCCCCCTGAAAAAAAAGGCACTAGAGAAAAACACAACTACTAGGATGACACCTGCCTAGGGAGTTGCAATGGGATGGATGGTGAGAAATGGGATTTTGGAGTGGCTCTTTGAAACATCAAAGTCAGGTGTGGTGAAAGGGAATGAGAGCAAACAGCCAGACAGCATGTCTGTAAGAATCAAGGAACTTTTCAATGGGAAACCCAGCAAATTCCAGAGAAGTAGTTTGTGGCAAATTGAAAAACTAGAACATAATATGAAGATAGCCAGGCTTTGAAACCTTGCAACTATAGAGTGTTAGTAAAGAACTAATATAATGATAACACATGCAACATTTGTTGGTCCAGGCGGTAGACACATGACTCAAGGAAGGGCCAACAATGTCCTATTTTGGGAAATGATATACAGATGCTGAAAAAAATACAGTCTTTGGGGGTGGGGTGGGGTTGGATGGGAGTAAGGAGTGAGGGTGGAAACTATAGCTAGATCTAGGCCAGGTCTAGGACTTCACTGAGTGCTTGTGTTATGGTTAGGACTAGAGTTAGTGTCGGGGTAGTGGTTAGGCTAGGACTAGGAGTAAGGCTTGGTCTAGTTTTTAGGATTACATTAGGTTTATTTATATATATATTTTAAAGGTTTTTATTATGGATTGAGTGAAAGTTTACAGGGCAGATCGTCAGTTTTACATTCAACAAATCATACACCTTGTTTCATTACAATGATTATAATCCTCACCATGTACCGTCAGTTAAAAGTATTTCTCTCTATCTACTTTAGTTTTTTAAAAAAACAAAACACTCAGGCATATATAATAATTTATATCCCCAAATGGTACATTCTGCAAGTCTGCTTCCTGGCCACAAGCTCTTTGCCCCTCTCTTCCCATGAATCTAGAGATCTCAGCTGCTACCCCTCTCCATTCCCCCATCTCTGCCTCATCTCTGGTGTTGTCGCTGCTTCTCTGGATAAGGTCCTGCATTCTGCCTGTGCTCTTTTCCCTTGATGGTCCTAGGGTCCTCTGTTTCTGGACTGTAAGATTAACCATTCTCCTGTTTTTGTTACAAAACTTCTACCTTTACATTTGTGACAGTTGCAATTAGTCATGATAACAGTTATTCACTATAGAATCTTACGAATCTTATCCCCATCTCTTTTCAACAGACCCATATAGACAAGATGAAATCTATTCAGTGGGGACTCTTTCTTTCCCTCCACTTTACACACATTTTGAATATATGTTCCCTTTGAGTTTCAGTCTTAGAGGGGAGGTTTATTTTTTTTAAATTTCTTTTTCTTGAAAGCAACTTGATTTCCTCTTCATTTGGAAATTCTGTAACTACATTATTCCTTCTTTTATTTTTTTGTTATCATTGTTGCACCTGGATCTCGTTTTCTATTTTCAGTCTTGTAGGTCTGCTTTACCTTGAATACTCCTATTTCTGGGTTGAGTTTTGGGTGATATTGTCATGTACATTGTTGCTATTGTTAAGTGCCGTCGAGTCGATTCCGACCCATAGCGACCCTGTATAGGGTTCCAAGGAGCAGCTGGTGAGCTTGAACGGCCGCCCTTGCAGTTCAAACGGCTTTGCAGTCTGGCACATTAACCCACAGCGCCACACCAGGACTCCTCATGTACGTTAGTCTCTGGTTATTGTCTGCTGTTGTTGGTTTTCAGTCCAAAGAACTCCTTTTAGTATTTTTCATCAGGTTGACTTGGTTTTTACAAATTATTTTAATTTCTGTTTATCTAAAAATGACCTAATTTTGCCATCAGATTTGGTGGATATTTTGCTGGGTATATGATTCTTGGTTGGTAATTATTTTTTGTTCAGGGTTATATATATATATCATTCCATTGTCTTCTTGCCTGTGTAGTTTCTGCTGAGACATCAGGCTTAGTCTTCGTAGTTCTCCGTTGCAGGTAACTTTTTGCTTTTCATGAGCTGATCTCAGGATTCTTTCCTTGTCTTTGCTTTTGAAAAGTTTGGTTAAAGTCCAATTAAAAGTCTTGGTGTTTTTCTTTTGGAGTCAATCCTGTTTGAAGTTTGTTTAACTTCTTTCATGATGTTAGGGCAGTATTCTTCCTCCGACAACTCTGGGACAGTATTGTATACGTTTTTTGTTGTTGTTGTTGTTGTTGTTGTCTCTTCTTGTTCTGGAATTCCAAACACACATAAGTTATTCCTGTTGCTAGTGTCTCACATAAATGTTAGGCTTTCTTCAGATTTTTTTGTTCTTTTTTCTGATTGATTCTCTAGCAGAAGAATACTGAGAAAGTAATTTGGCCATCCATCTATTTAATTCTACTTCTTTGTCCTTTCATTGTATTATCTATTTCTGAAGTTTTCATATTAATCTCATGGCCTTCTAAATGCAGTTTTTATTTGGTTCCATTTTTCCCTTTATTGTGTCTGTTTGGTTCCTGAAATCCCCTGTAGTTTTCACCATCATTCTCTCAATCCACTGAAGGTGCCTAAGTAGCCTTCTTTTGAAATCCTTATTAGGAGTTCCAGTACCATTTCTGGTATTGTATTTTCTAACTTTGTACTTTGACCACTTGTTTGAGATACTCTGTCTTGTTTCTTCATGTAAGCTGAAATTGCCCCTTTTATCCAACACACTGTGGTTTCGTATTTATAGTTAATTGATGATTGTCTATTGATGTGTCCTCAGGCCCTTACCACTGTCTTTTGGTAGATGTGGTCGAGACTGGAAGTGTGAGTGTGGTTTTCTGTTCACTGTATAGTATAGCTCACTGTGGGTTCATGTGTCTCTAGAAGCAGGGTGCTATGTCCAGGATGGGGTGCCACTGGGTACACAATGACAGGGACTGGCCATCATGCCCCTAGCTATCAGGAGGGCATGTCACAAAGGAGAACCACATACCCCTTGCTACCTACCTCCGGCATGTCCTGTGCCGGGAATCACTGTATTGACAGCTGCTCACAAAAGCTCAAGATGACTGCGCTACCCCACACCAGCCAATAATCAGCTCGTTTTTCTTCTGTCTCACGGCTCCTACCCCATTTCCTCTTCTAGTTGGCACTCAACTAACTTTTCTGTACTATCCTGTGAAGCCCAGGGTTCCAGGGTCACCATCTGTATCAGTTTTATTTAGTCTCCGATGTCTTTGTTGCTGAGGGTCAGCTCAGTGTTTCTGCCTACTTTGCTATCTTGCCCCGATAGACAAAGAAAAGAAGAGCTGAGCAAAAATGTGAGACAGACGAAAAAGAGAGCGGTAGCCCTATACTGTTTTAATTCTATGAACTATCCCAGTAACAAGGGTCAGTGGCTCACACCCACCAGCCGCTCCTCAGAAACCCTATAAAGGGTCGCTATGAGTTGGAACTGACAAAAATCCCAATATGGAAGATTATAGGTTACAAAGATGGTCACCCATTTATGTTCTAATTATAGTGTAGCACTGCCACCCTTCCCATCAAATAGTGAGCTCTATGTCCCATCCTCTTGAACCTGGGCAGAACTTTGTAACCACCTCAACCAAAATGGTATATGGAAGTGGTGGTATGGGATTTGTGAGGCTGTCATAAATATGCCATGCACTACTGCTTTATTCTCTCAGACATTTGCTCTGGGAATTTAGCCACCATGCTGTGAAGCAGCTGAGTAGTCACTTGAAGAGGCCATGTGTGAGACCAATAGCCCCTGTTGAGATTCCAGATGACGGCCAGCTTCAACTGCCAAGTATGCCAACCTGCAGCCCTTAGGCCTTCCCTAGCTGTTGAGTCTTACCAACTGAGGCCCCAGGCCTCATGTGCTGAGACAAGCCATCCCCATTGTGTCCTATCTGGGTACGGGCCCACAGAGCTCTTGAGCATAATACAATGATGGTCTTACAGCACTAGTTTTGGGATAGTTTGTTAAGTAGCTTGATGAACTGGAATACCAGTATCTTCTTAGCTATGTGAACCAACAAATCCTCTTTTTTGCCTAAGCTAGTTTGAATTGAGTTTTTTTCACTGTCAACTAAAGGAATCTTGACTAATAAAACCTCTAGTGCTAAATATTATCTACTATCTGTAAATTAGTTACTAATGTGACTTCATGGAAGAATTGTAGAAAGGTGATTAAGAGAAAAGAAGAGTCAGAATTAGGGAAAGAGCTCTGTGAATCTTAAAAGCTTACGAGTGACTATCTAAGGGGCAACTATTGGTCTCTCCCCATTTAGAACAAAGAAGAGCGTGGGGAGGGGGGGAGGAATCAACGACTCATGATAAAAATTCACCCCAAAGAAAAATGGGTCACATGAACCTCCGAGTCCATAACCCTGAGACCAGAACTATATGCTGCCTGGCGACCACTATCATATGCTCAGAAAGGGATCACATTAGAAGGTCCTAGATAGAGTGGGGGGGAAATGTTGAACAAAATTCAAAATCATTGAAACGATTAGGCTTATGGTTGGATAGAGACTGGTGGAATCTCCAATATTAAGGCCTTTAGTCACTTTTCAGGCCTGGGACTGAAGCTCAATTTTCAGCCAAACAACAGACAGATCTCTAAGATGAATAGTAACACCTGGGAGATACTCACACCTTAGCACAATCAACCAACCATTCAAGATCAAAAGGGCAGCATTTGCCCAAGGACAAAGTTCAGAAGACTGGAAAGGCTAGGAAAGGAGGAGGAATGGAAATGGGGAACACATGGAGAAAGCCCACTTTATGTATGATGTTACATTATGGGGACTGTAATCAGTGATATTAAACAAAATGTATATGAATGGTTGAATGGAAAATCAGTTTGTTCTGGAAACCTTCACCCAATTCACAATTAAAAACAAAACAAAACAAAACTGGAAAGAGCAAGTCTGTGACTCCCCATGTCCCCACCTTTTTCTTTCTTTTTTTTCTGGTTTTCACAAGGTAATGGCATACTTCTTTAAGCCATTTAATTTTTCTTCTTAGGGTTGAGTTCTGGCCACTGACTTGAGTTCTGGCAGAATAACCTTGGACAAATTGCTGTGTTTTGCTGGGTCTGTTTCTATTTTGGAGGTGGTGGTGGTAAAAGGGGCTATTTCATCACCAGCAAAATAAAGGAACGGGGCTAAATGTGTTATTTATTAGTATTATTAACACGAGCCATGGTTTAAGTATTGTGTGTAGTTTCCACATATACCTCAATTACTCCCCACCACATTCCTCTGCAGCGTGTGGTACTAACCACGTTATGGTTCTTTCCCGGGCTAGCATTCTATAAACACTTGGTGAGCTTCCCTTCTGTGCATCTTACTCTCATGCACATGTGTATGACGAGTCATGTGTGACTAGTTCCTGATTTTCAAAAAGCTTATGTTCAAGTTAGAAATATATAGCTAAAATAGATATTGGATTTTTATGGTCCAAACTGCGTGGCACTGACCATAAACGCTGTGTTAACAAATTATCACCAATTTAGCAGCTGAAAACAACACACACTTATTATCCCACAGTTTCAATCTGTCAGGTGTTTGGACCTAGCTTAATTGGGTACTCACATCAGGGTCTCACAAACCTATAGTCAAGGTATCTATTGGGCTATGTTCCTTTCTGGAGTCTGGGGTCCTCCTGCAAGCTCATGGAGTTGTTCCTCTGCAGAATTCAAGTTTCCTGTGGGTGTAGAACTGAGGGTCTAAATTCCTGCTGACTGTCAGTGGGTGTAGGACTGAGGGTGCATTTTTTTTGCTACCAGTTGGAGACTACCCTCAGCTCCTAGAAGTTCCTGTAGTTCCAAGCCATGTGGTCCTCTGTGCAGACTAGTCACAATATGGCAGCTTACTTTTTCAAGGTCATCGGGAGAAATCTCTTGTTCTAGTCTGCTAAGGAGTTTTACACATGTAACATAATCATGGGAGTGACATCTATTCATCTTTGCTATATTCTTTTGCCTAGAAGTAAGTCACAGGTTCCACCCACACTCAAGTGGAGAGGATTATACATGACTCATTGGGGGAGTGGGAGGTGTTACCTTAAGGTGTATTTGTCATAGGAGCTTAGAAAAGGAGAAGTCAGAGTGAACTGGAATCATCAAGGGAGACTTCATGGAAGAGGGACTTAGACTCTTCTTTCTCAGTTTTTTCATAGGATCCCTTCCTCTCCCAGTCTTCTAAACTGGGAGGAGGAGAATTCTGTGGGTTCTGGCCTTGGCATTCCATCATCTCAATATACACTCTAATTGGGGGTTCTCATCTGCTACCACTGAGAGCTGATGGCTCCTAAGCCCCTTCCCCCAACGCCAGACTCAGGCATTGACCAATTACTGGGCAATTCCTCTTGGATCTCCTACAGGTCCCTTAAATGTAACATGCTCCAAACTGAACTCATTATCTTCCCTACAATTCTCTTCACCTTCCTTTGTACGCCATGTCTCAGCTACTCTTTTACCCAAACCAGGAATTTTATGCTATTCTTTCCTCCCTCACCCTCACACCTAAGATCCAAGTGGTCACCAGTTCTTTCTCATTAGTGAATCACCTCTGTATTCTCACCACTGCCTTACCAATCCTCACCTGAATTACTGCAATTGCTTCTTAATTGATCTATCTCAATTCATTTCCACACTTCCCACAGAGTAAGCTTTCTGAAATATAAATTTGATAATACTCCTGCTCTGCTTGAAAGCATTCAGAGGTCCCTAAATATTTAGGAATAAAATTCAAACTCCTGAGTAGGATATTTAATATCCACAGTCCTTCCAGATCTGACTTTTGCCCACTTCTCTCTACTTCCTTCCTTATTTCCTCTGCTCCAGTCCTGATGTGGTGCTGTAGGATAAGCATTGGACTGCTAAACCTAAGAGTAGCAGTTCAAACCCACCAGCTACTCCTCGGAAACCCTATGAGTTGGAACCGACTCTATGGCACTTAACAACAGTCCTACTGAATTGCTTGTAGTTCTTAGATTGCATCAGGTTCTTTTAAATCTCTGTGTTTGACAGTTGTGGAACTATTCTCCTTGTCAGAAATGCCCTTCAACCACGACTTTCCCTGCCTTGTTAACTCTTATCATCTATGAAAACTCAGCTTAGTGAGTTCATTTCATGAGACATTCCCCCTAAGTCCTATTCCTCCAGATGGTTGAAGGCTCCTTCTATGTGCACTTCTAGCAGTTCATGTGAGTCCTGGTGTGGCGCTGTGGGTTAATGTGCTGGACTGCAAAGTCGGTTTGAACTGCAGGGTCAGCAGTTCAAGCTCACCAGCTGCTCCTCAGAAACCCCATATAGAATCGCTATGGGTTGGAACTGACATGATGGCACTTAACAGCAACAACAACAACAACAACAA
>NW_006408560.1:8658849-8662495 GCF_000296735.1 Chrysochloris asiatica
ATCTTTCTCCCGCGGAGCGGCTGGTAGTTTCGAACCGCTGACCTTAAGGTTCGCAGCCCAATTCGTAACCACTACGCTACCAGAGCTCCTTAATAGTATTTTATTTTACTTTCTTATTTTGATGCTCTGACCACTTTTCCTTCCAAACTGATCTTTCCTAAATCTGTTAATTTACTTTCTTTTTGAATAGGCAGCACATTCACCTGACTGAAAATACAAGTTATTTTAATAAGACATATAATAAAAAGTCTCCCTCCTACCCCTGTCCGCAGTTCACCTCCCTACGCCTCATCCAGAGGCAATCAATGTTATCAGTTTCTTGTGAATACATCTTGGAGATATAACCACATATATGGTTCCCGTTTTACATTCAAATGACATCATGGTCTATAAACTATGCTGCACCTTGTTTTCACCTAATCATGTACAGTATTCAAGAGATCATTCCATAGTTTCACACAAAGAACTTCATTATTCTTTCTCTAGTTATTCAGTTTTCCATTGTGTGATCTATCATAATTTGACCTATGAACATTTATGTTATTTCCAATCTTTTGTGAATACAAAGACTACCGCAATGACCAACCTAATAAAACACCTCATTTCACAGGTGTGTGAGTGGGATAGGAAAGTGAACGCCTAGAAGAGACTTGCTAGATCAAGGGGTATGTGCATTTGTCATTTGTCCATGCCACATTGCCTTCCATGAAGCTTGTAGATATCATTTTATTTGTCTCTGTATCCCCTACCTACTGCTACAGAACCTGGAATAGAGAAGGTATTCAGACCATCGTAGTGAAATAAAAGAAAAGAGAGAGAGAGAAAGAAACTCTTTTAGTGGAAGCTTCCTTCTTTTTCCTTTTTCTGACTCTTGGCTTTGGTAGATAAATTCTCCCCCATTCAGTGCACAGTTCAAACCAAATGATTCATATTCAGTCCCAATGCCATTATTATTTTGGACAAAGTTCTTATTTCAACTCACATTAATTTTCATATTTTTATAACCAATAGATACATTTCTTCATTAGCATGTGGTTATAAAATAGGTCACAATTATCTTTATGTTCTAATTATAAATGACTCTGAGTCCTCATTCCATATTTCATGACGTCTTAATTCTTTTACTGGATCTTTCTCCCTCACCCCCTTGAGCAATTCCTGGAAAAGCATATTTCACAAATTCTTTCAGGAGCTGTTTGTTGCTTTTTATCAGTCACAGACCTATGCAAGTTGACTTTTTATGGTCTTTTAACTACGTATCTCTATTGCTTTGGCTGGATTCACTGCTTCTTAGCTGTGTGAACACTGTAAGCCTGTTTCCTTATCTATAAATGAGGATTAAATAAGAAGATAGATGTAAAATTCTTAGGATAGTGTTTGGCACATACTACTAGTGGGAGAGATCATCATCCATGGGTCTTCTGTGCACCTACACACCTTCATGGATATGACAAGAATGCAAAGCTGTGACCACTCTTTACCAATGTTATTTTTCAGGACTGTGTAAAGTGAACAATCTTGGGGGATGACGTTATCTCTCTCTGCAGAATAAACAGCAGGTTTGTTTACTGCTTCCTATAAAATGGCAGATTCTACAAACTCAGTGTTCCTTAGTTGTGATGGGAATCCACCGAGTGTATAGCATTCATCCCTTTGTGTCATCCCATGGGACTTGGGGAGGCAAGAGGAACCATCACACACTTTCTGAATGCTTGCTGCGTCATAGTAATAGTCCTTTGTCTCTCATTGTGTCCTCTGTCAACCTCCAAGAAACAGTAAAGGATTTAATTTACTAGCCTATCAGTAGGGCAAGATCAAATACTAGACCTGAGAAGTAAATGCTTAATTAAGTAGACTATATATGTTGTTTTCGTTCTTTTTCTTGGGAGGGGGCTCCAAAATGTTTGTGGAAAAACGCAATGAAAGGATAATGTAATTTCTCCAAGAGCTCTCTGAAGCCCCCTTGTACTTGCTTTAACAAGGCACACTGCACAATACTTGTAAGTTTGTGTTTTGGTACGTAGTCAAAAACATCAACTGTTGCCCCTTGCAAAGAACTATGTTGTGCTGCTGAGGAAGACAAAAATAATTAGAAATAAGGGTAACTTCAAAATTGTTCATTTAAATAATTATCACTTAGTCTTTCTAATGGTAGTGGTGGTGGTGTGCCGTGGAATCGGTTCCGATTCATAGCGACCCTGTACAGGGTTTCTGAGGCTGTCAATCTTTACGGGAGTAGAAAGCCTCATCTTTCTCCCACGGAGCAGCTGGTAGTTTTGAACCGCTGACCTTAAGGTTTGCAGCCCGAATCGTAACCACTACGCTACCAGAGCTCCTTACCAGAACTCCTTAGCCTCTCTAAATACCCAAGTTCTAAATCACTAAGACAGTAGTTTCCGCTTTACATAAACCTTTCGTATACTTTGGGCATAATTTTCATGTAGTTGCAACACATGAAAGGAATAGTTGCATAAAAATAACTGGGCCTTAGTTCCTGTTACTTAATAGTTACTTAATAACTTTGAACAGAGGAAGGTTCAGCTTCCTGCTGTCTGAAATAGGGAAACTAATTCATGATCTATTTGTCGTACAAAGTTGTTGGGACTGACGAGTACGATAAGATGTCTGTATCTGAACACATCAACTGAACAAATAAGATGTTATTATAATTCAAGACCATGTTGAATCACAAATGTCAATTTAGCGCAATGTTTTTAGAGGTCATAAAATGAAAGAGGCTATAAAAGTAAATGAGAACAAAGAAAACCAAACTTGCCACCACGTGAGCCGCAGAAACATCTCACCATGCTAGGGTGAAATGTTTTACCATCGAACTCAGAACTGAACTTCTGAAAGAGAAACTCCAATTCCCATCAGGCTTTGCTCCCGAACTGCGTCAGAACCTCAGCTCCGGCCAGCACCCAGCCCCGTCTCCGTCTCCGCCTTGCAGAAACTACATTTCCCAGGAGGTTCCACTGTGCTTAACCTCTCGCTTTCTCCCCGCCCCCTGCCTCCCCTTTTCTCTCACCGGCAGCTCGGTGGCCGACTCGGGTCCCTTGGTCGGCGGAGCGGGCGCGCGCCGGGGTTCGCGCGATTGCTGAGAACGGCTAGTGCGCGTGGGGAGGGAGTGGAGGCGTAGGGGGGCGGGAGTACGAGTCGCTCGCGCGCAAGATGGCGGATGAGGACGGGGAAGGGATTCACCCCTCAGCCTCTCACAGGAACGGAGGCGGCGGCGGCGGTGGCGGTGGGGGGCCTGGGCTCCACTGCGCCGGGAACGGCGGCGGGGGAAGCGGCGGCCCGCGGGTGGTGCGCATCGTCAAGTCCGAGTCCGGCTACGGCTTCAACGTGCGGGGCCAAGTGAGCGAGGGCGGGCAACTGCGGAGCATCAACGGGGAGCTGTACGCGCCGCTGCAGCATGTGAGCGCCGTGCTGCCCGGGGGGGCGGCCGATCGGGCCGGGGTGCGCAAGGGGGACCGCATTCTGGAGGTGTGAGTATCGGGGCCACCCGCTGCCCCACCCTGCCCCGTCCCTGCATCTCTCCTCTGCCCCTGTCACCCGCCGGCCGCACCTTCCCCCACCCCCCAACTGACCCTCGGGACCCCTGCCCTCGCCAGCCCTTTGCTGCCCCGCACCACCTTGTGGCTTG
>NW_006408560.1:8662595-8678513 GCF_000296735.1 Chrysochloris asiatica
CGAAATCTCCAGTTTGTGTCCCTGCGACCCCAGTCCTTTGGCTTCACCTCCTTTCCTGCCCCTTTCCCTCCCGCGTTGGCACGCTGCTTTTCTGTGCCTCTTTGCCCCTCGCTTTACAAGATGAACCTTTTCTCCTTACTGACAGCATCTCCTTTTCTGACCCAGCCACTACCGTGTGTGTCCTCCCCAAGTTGGCATGTCTAGCATCATAGTTTCTTGCTCTCCACCACTCTGGTCATCCCCTGTGGTCTGTCCCTTCTGCCCTCTAGAATAAGTAGGCAGGACCACTCGTCCGCGCCTACTTTTCCTCCAGAATCACTGCACTCCTTTTTCTTTCCCTACCGTGTCCTTTTGGTTTGGCATCCCCCATATTTTTCCATTCTATCGTGTTCTTTCTTTCCCTTACCTCCCCACCTTTTTGTGTTTATACTCCAAGATTATACCTTCTTTTCTGACCCTTGCATTCCATATTTAGTCTTTGACACTGTAGTTCCCGTCTCAGTAGCCCTTGTTTTACACCCGGTTTTGAAATCTGGTGTCTCCATCACGCATCCCTCAGAGTGAATCTCTGCTCCAGCTCCTGCTCTTCACTCCTGTACCTTGCTCATTCATCTTTTTAGTCAGGTAGAGCTCTCTTTAGCTCTTCTCCCAAACTGCACCCCTCTTTCCAGTCCTTGACCCTCTAATTTTTCAGGACATGCCATTTCATCTCCATTGTCTTTCTTGTATTCTCAGCGATCCCACACTTGATCCTATTCTTTCTCTCCTCTAGGCTGCTTTCCCTGCCTCATTTTTTAAAGCCCCCCTTCTTCTGCTGCATCCCACCCTCTTTTCCTGCTGCAGTCCCTCTCCCTATTACTCCTCATCTTCACTGGTCCCTCAAGCTTTCCTTGGATGCTGCCTGTTGTCATTTCTGTGCCCACCTCCTTCACTACCCTAACCCAGGTGTTAACATTTATGATATTGTACATTGTATTGAAATTTGTGTAGCGATTGTTGTTTGACTTGTAGGTGTATGCTTTCATTGTTTCCATTTTCAGCAGCCTTGGGTCTTGGATTTCTCTGCTTACTGAACCTATAGTGTGGATTCTTTTTTCACTCTTTGCTCTTTACCTCCATGCTTGTATTTGCCCTCATAAAATCTTCCTCATTTTTCATAAGTTTCATTGTACTTTCCACAGCCTTCAGTCTCTAGTAAAATAGTAGATTTGTGCAAGGTTTGCAAAGGGGGCCAGTGTCTTGAACATCTGGCCTGTACAGAAGTCCATTCCTTCTTCTCCTTATGCCCCTTTCCCTTTATCCTTGAAATTCTTACTCTGGTATCCGCTCATTTTGTTTCCTCATCCCTTCACCTTAGAATAGCTCACCAAAGCAAGTGTTTGGAAATACTATACTTATCTTCTGTCTTTTCTGTAAATAGGTGCTGTCTTTTTCCATTAATGTATTATTATAGTTTTCTAGTGTTGTCTGGCACTATGGCTTAATCTTTTGGAAGGTAGTACACATAGAACGAGGAGTCCTGGTGTGGCACTGTAGGATAAGCACTGAACTGCTAACTGCAAAGTTGGCAGTTCAAACTCACCAGCCGCTCCGTGGAAACCCTACACAGTGTTGCTATGAGTTGGTACCAACTCGACAGCACTTTACAACAACAGCAACATATATATATATACATCTGTATATGTATATACACATGTGTGTGGACTTGTTTATAGGTAGTCTTCAGGTTACGAATGAGATCCATTCCTAACCCTGTCTTTAACAATTTGTAGGTAAATTGGAACAGGTGCACATGGTAGTCTTACTTGAGCGCAAGAAAAGACTCGAAGCTTTTTCAGTGATTTAAAAGCTGTATGTGTGGCAAGTGAAGGTGATTGTGATAAATTTGTTGGGAGTAGAGGTTGGTTCAATAATTTCTAAGTGAGGGGTAAATTTATGTAACATTAAAAGACAAGTAGGAATTGCTCTGAAGTCAGACATGTGTAGCCAGGGGACAAATATATATATATTCTCATTGACTCTTGGAATGGTAGTTAGATGAAATTGAAGCCAATTTTATTCAGTTTATCCTTTCTCTTTTCAAACCTGATGAGATTTTAGCTGGTTGGGAAAGAGGTATATTGCAGGGTTTGGTACTGCAGTGTGAACAAGCCCTCTGGGCTCTAAATTTTACTGCAGTGGGAAAGCTTTCTTGACTAGTTATATATGTGCTTTTCATACTTATAAAGTATATATGTAAATATCTTACAAAATAATGTAAGTAACAAACATAGTTGGTGGATTCTTGCCTTAGATGTTTCTACAGCAGAGCCCAAGTATGAACTAGGTATTGATAAGAGCCCGCAGATGATTCCCCCTAGAACAGGTTCCCTTCCTCCTGTAAATTAGGAGAAAAGACATATCCTTGGTGGTGAGGAGAGAACATTCTGTAGTGTACAGGGCACTTCAAGGACCTTTTTTCTGTAAGGTTGTGATGATCAGTAATCTAGTATTGGTTTCCCAGTTTTTCTTGATGTGTGTAAATTTGATTTCCAAATTATTTCAAGTTTCTCTGGTATCATAGTGGACACAGTGCTAGTTTCAACACAGCTGAACTAATTGGTAAATTTGCTGACACAACTGTATAGTTTCTTTCTCTTTCCTAACCTTTCAAAGTTTGCATCTTTATAAGGTTTCGAGTGAGGGGAAAGTATCAGCCACCAAACAGACTTGCTTTTTGAGGGAAACTGGTGCTTGCTACTTGTTTTGATCTCACTTAGGTTGTTGCTGATTTTCCTGTATGTAGCATTCTCTAGGCAACACTCCTTAGAGCTTTCTCTGCCTCTTACCTAACTTCTTTAAGTTAACCTCCCTGGTGTCCCAGGAAAGCTAGGAAGTGGCAGCTGGGGTTAGGGTTAGGGACAGGTATGTAGATGTAGTTTGTATCAAGTCATAGCTGGAGATCTAGACCTTGATATTTAACTAAAACTTCCCCCTATTTTAGGTTCTTCTTCCCTAGCTACAAATTGTTTTTCCCAATGTTCATATGTTATAGTTATTTGGACAACTAATAGAGCTGTGAAAGAACAGAGTGACTTTGGGATCTGAGATTTAAGAGATAACGGGCTTGGACACAACAGGCATCAGTTTTAAATCTATTTACCAATGCCCGGTCTTCACTGAATCTTAAAACAGTATGTAGACTAAATTGAAGCCAGCATGGTTCAGTTTGTCCTTTCTCCCTTCAAGCCTGTCAAGATTTTAACTGGTTTGGGAGGGAAGCATGTTGCAGGGCTTACTACTGCCGTATGAACAAACCCTCGGGGCCCTAAATTTACTGCAGATGGGAAGTTTTTTTGATTAGTAATATTAGTCTCCACCTTGTAATTTTTCCCAGTGTAACACACATTGAGTGTCTTTCTTTTGATGTGTATGAACCTGGAGGCTAATGAGTAAAGAGTGCTGTCAACAAATAGAACCAAAATAAAAATGTCTTTGCACTAATTATATAATATGTGAAGTAATATTTGACTTCAGGTTACTTTTCTGAAAGTGTAAAGTATTCCCAAGGGCTCCTGGTTGGTTTTTTGAGGGACACCCTCAGGAAGGCTTAAGTGTGCAATGGATATGTATATGGCACTGTATCTTTGCCATACTAGCTCTGTTGGCTAGTTTATTTGTTATTTGGGCAGTGTAGTCTTTAAGTATGGACACCTAAAGTTGACTTGAGCATTTGAAATGCCAGTCAGAGAATATAGAGTCCTGGTTGTGGCGCTGTGGGTTTATGTGCTGCTGGACTGCAAAGTTGGTTTGAACTGCAAGGTTGGCTGTTCAAGCTCACCAGCCGCTCCTCAGAAACCGTATACAGGGTTGCTATGGATTGGAACCAACTCGACAGAACATAACAACAACAACAACCAGAGTATATATGAGGGGACTTGAAAATATTTGTGGAAAAATTCATTATCTTTTAATTCCATTTTCCCACAAATGTTTTGAATTCCCCCCATTGTACTGTCCTCCTTGATAGATATACTCATCAGCTTTCCTTGGTGAAAGTTAAGACCATTAGGGAAATTAAAGCTGTAATATCGATTTGTTTATTGTGAGTCAGTTAATTTTAATAACTTGTTAATATCTCATGATTATTGATTTGGGCTTCCTTTTATGTGAAAGTTTGAAAATCACTGAATAAAAAGAGGTTGATGATGCAAGATTTTTACAAATGTGAGTCATGTACAATTGAGTGCAAAATGACATTCGTAACAGTAACGGAATTCTACTAGGCTCAGATTTTCCAGGTAGATGTTGGTAATGGTGTTTGAAGTCATGGTGATTGACCAAAGGGAAAACTTTTTTTTTTTTTTTTTCATTTAATTTTTTCAAAGGGAAAACTTTAAAAAAATTTTTAAAAAAGTATTTGATTGTGTTTTCAGCGAAAGTTTACATAGCTGATTAGGTTCCCATTTGACAATTTTATACATATTGTTCAGTGTCATTAGTTACATTATTATCCACAGTGTGTCTGCATTTTCTTTAATTCCATTCTGATGGTTCTGTTTGACCAAGGAAGACTTTTTTTGGGAGTGGTTCTGAAGCGTTAGCATACAAGAATCACTTGGGTGCTTGTCAAAAGTACAGATTCTTAGGCTTTTGGAGTTATTCACACAATCCCTGGGTTACAAACCAGATCAGTTTCTAACTGAGTCTTTGAAGTCTTTAAATGGAATTTGCAGATGAGTTGAAACAGGTGCGTACAGTTCTTATTTAGCCTGTAGTACTATAGGGTCACAATGAGTCGGATTCAACTCAGTGGCAGTGATATTTGGGTTTAGTGCAGGAAATATTCTTTTCAGTGATTTAAAAGCGGTGTGTGCAGTAAGTAGAGGTTAAGCAAGTGAAGGTGATGGTGATGAATTTACTGAGAGTAGGGTTGGGTCATTCGTTTCAAGGGGAGGGCAAATGTATGTAACATTAAAGGGCCAGTAGGAATTGTCTTCCAGTAGGACAGAACCAGAGGACTGCTTGGGGCCTAGAAATCTTTATTATAGGGATGCTATGAATTGGAATCAACTCCATATTAGTGGGAGTGGGGACTGCCAGGCATGGGTAGTGCAGACAGCCCTCCAATTACACACCTGGGGTGAACCTACAGATTGTAGACTTTGGGCTCTCAGTTGATCTTCCTGATTATATTGAGTCATGAGCTAAGCCTATACCTACAGAACTGTAGGAGTTTATTAGGCTTCTGAATTGTAATCTAAGTGGAAAGTCAGTTAAGTAGATAGTGGACTACCTACTATATCTGATTCATCTATACTTTATAAATTTTTGCTTAGCTGTTGTCATAAAGATAAATGGTTTAGGACCAAATAAACCCACTGCCATTGAGTCAATTCCAACTCACAGCCAACCTGCCTAGGGTTACCAAGGCTATAAATCCTGCTGGGAGCAGAAAGCCTCAGCTTTCTTTCTAGCTGCTAGTGTGTTTGAACTGCCGTCCTTGTAATTAGCAGTCCAGTGTCTATCATACCACACTACCAGGGCTCCTTAAAATGGTTAGGTAAGTAGAGCAAATTAACACAAAATGAACCAACCATCCCTCCTATAGCACTCTCTGCTGAGCTGATTGGGTAATTCATTGCAGTGTCAGTTGGGTAATTCATTGCAGTGTCATACAGAACTCATACTCACAGTTAATGGAGTTAATTCGGGAAGATCACAGGTTACAATTCAGGACTAGAAATGCTCAGGGCACAGTTCTTCCAGTTAGGACAATCTCTTGGCTATCCCCACAGGCAGGCTTCTCTCTGACTCCCTGCTCCAGCAGTGTTACAAAGCTCCTTTAATGCTACTGATAAATACCCAAAGGGCACACCACTCCACTGTAAGCAGAGGTCCAAAGGCATTCACTGTATAGCTCCATCAGTCAGCAAACCTAGCTTCCCAATTAAGTGCCCCAATTCCACAAATAAGCCTGCTCAAAGGCACTCAGCTTTACTTGCTCTGTGGACTTTGCTTTGTCTTGTACTCTAGTTCTGCTGTCCCTATGCCACTCCTCTGGTGTTATAGCTCTATCACCAAAGTCAAGGAGGTTCACTGTATAGGGATCTCAGGGTTCAAAAGACAAACTCCATTTCCGGCTCTTCCTTGATGGTAGTGAAGCACCTCCACCACCATTACCACTTCCCTACTTCTGAGATGGCTCAGTTTATGCCCAGCAGGTTACTCACCAATCATTTGATCATCATACCGCATTTTAATTTTGCATTTGAGTTTCACTTCAGCCTAGTGAGATAGGGAGATTACAAACCAATTGAGAGCAGGGACTACCTTAGAGCTGTAGCTGTCAGACACATAGAAAGTACTATTCAATAAATACTTGCTGATTGTATCCAGGAGTACTGCTGTCTCTGATTTTATAAAACTGGAAACTGAGTGTTGCACTAAATGTAGCAACTAGATTTAAACCTAGGTCTTTGGACTGTAAATCTAGAATATTTTTTGTTTGCCACCACCAAGTCTCTATTTTCTCAACTATTCTTAACTCTGAATAGTTGCTTAAAGTTCTTAAAATTCAGTCACATCCATATAAACTTGGATAATGATTGAACTTTGAGTTGAGTATTGTGAAACATTCACATTTTCTATGGCTAAACACTTGGCCATTAACTAAAAGGTTGACGGTTTGAATCTAGCCAGGAAAAAGGCCTGGAGATCTACTTGCAAAAGACCACAGCAGTTGAAAATCCTATGGAGCAGTTCTACTTTAAAACACATGGGGCTGTGATGAGTTAGAATCAGCTGGGTAGCAACTGCAGAAAAAATTGTGAAATGTAACTGTCATATATATTTATCCTCCCCCAACCTCTGCTCCAATGTTGAATTGGGTAGGAGACAGGTGACCAAAGCAGGCATTTTTTTTGTCCTTATTTTTACTATCTTTATAAGGTTGATTATCAGTGAAGAGAAAATGGCAGTCAAATTGTAACCCCAAGATATTTTAACTTTATAAGTAGTTGAGTTTGCAACAAATCAAACTACATTTGAAAATAGCATTTACCTTTCCCTCAGAAATCACTTTTACAGTGTTGGTCTGACTGGAATATCTATAATTATGAGCATAAAGATTTGTCTGGATTATGTATATTATTGTGAAGAACAATTCTCTAACTGTCACTGACTAGTTTGTTTTGCATGTTTTCAAGGATAACTTTTTTTTTTTTAAGGCTAAGTAAGTTCCATTGGAAATTTCTATGATCTGGTAGATAAGCAAAGAGACTCAGTTGACAAACACTTAAAATTTAGGATTACTTGTAATGCTTGGTGAATGTGATATTTGGTGAGTTCATTAGATAGATGATGGTATTACTGACAAAAAAATATGGTTTAGGTTAGAGCCAATTAGGTTTATTCTGATCTTTAGGTATCAGAAGAATACATGTTCTCTGCTTCACTGAGGCAATCCAGTGAGAACCTATGTGTGTATGGGTGGTACAGTTCCAGTCCCACACATGGAAGAAATTACTGAGACAGTTTTTTAATACTTTAAAAAATGTGCAACTCACATATGAAAGATAAATTTTATATTACAACCCAGTATCCTTCCCCCCCGCTCCCAAAACAAACAAAAAAACTCATCAAAACTCGTATTTGCTAACATTGTGCCATCTGGAATTTTTTAGTTTATTCAGTATTTAGTTTTTTAAAATGTTTGTTGTAGTCCACTATATTAACTTTGTGACTCATTAGATTGTGATCCACTGTTAGAAAAATGATGATTTAGGGCATCAGCTTTCCTGATGTTGGCCTACTAATATTGCCTCATTATGAAGATCTGGTCCCATTACTAAGCACAAACTATGTATAAAGTACTGTTAGGCTGTATGAGTCACAGAGTTCCAGTATCTCTGCCTTTGAGAAGTGTCCATTGCAGTGAGAAGTTACGTGTAAACAATTTACTGTGTGTAAAGGCAAAATGACAGGGGCCCTGGTGGTGCAGTGGTTAAAATGCTTGGCTGCACCCAAAAGGCTGGTAGTTTGAATCCACTAGCAACTCCATGGGAGAAAGATGTGGCAGTCTGCTTCCATAAAGATTTTTAGTCTTGGAAACCCTCTGGGGCAGTTCTACTCTGGAGGGCCACTGTGAATTGGAATCCTCTGGATAGCAGTGGGTTTGGTTTTGGTAAGGCAAAATGAAATATACACTAGAAATAAAGGAAAAGCACAATGGGAGTTTAGAGGAAAGAGTGGATGTGCTTGAGAAGATTGGTGGGGAGATAAGTCATGCACGACATGTAAACTGTGATTGAAGTATAGTTTCAGCAGGCAGAGAAAGGGGAAAGGACTTTATATACTTGAGGGAACTATAGACTCAGCAAGAAGATGTGAAAAGTTCTTAACATTGCAGGATCTAACGTGGCTGTTTGTCTGTAGCCGATGGTAGTTTTGGAGGGAGGTTGAAATAAGATCAG
Source organism: Chrysochloris asiatica (assembly GCF_000296735.1). Lineage (NCBI taxonomy): Eukaryota > Metazoa > Chordata > Mammalia > Afrosoricida > Chrysochloridae > Chrysochloris > Chrysochloris asiatica. The sequence goes on from NW_006408560.1 coordinate 8,671,049, forward strand.
AGAGCTTTGAATATAATGTTAAATTCAGATTTTATTCTCTGAAGTCAGAATATCGCTGTTTGTGGGTCAATATTCAGGACTTCGTATGAATTTAGCTTTTATTTAATTATTTACCAGAAGAGGTTGAATAACTTTTCCAAGGCCAAAGAGAACAGCACTATTAGGAAGCAGAATGAAGAATTTCCAAGCGTTTAGTCTTAGACTGACTTGTACTATATAAAGAAGGGAATGAAGAACAACTAAGCTCTAACATCCAGAGCTGGGAACAGCTGGTGAGGAGCTGCGTGTCTTTGACTTGAGCATGCACTTTATTTCACAGTTCAATCCATCTGAGTCTCAATCCATTTCTATTTCCTTCATGTTTTAAATGATGATACTCTTGGTAAATTTCATCCGTATGCTGCAGGCCCTCATGTACTCTGCCCTATCTGTGATGTTGTTTGCACCAAGTCCGTTCTTCTGATTTAAAGACACCGTCTTTAACTGAAATCTTTTAGTATACAGCATGTTGTCAGGAGCTGAGGGGACTTAAGACAGATGGAAGCTTTAAGATTTACGCCTTCAAAATGAAAATTTATAGAAAGATCCTTGAAATAAGTGTAAGAATTGATGATTCTAGTGAGTTTTTGCTTTCCCTGAGTGATGTAATGAGTACTTCGGGATTACATTTTGGGTATGGTATCATATGTATGTGGTGTCTTTTGTTCATTATTTATTGCTCCTTACCAACTAAATAACCTTCTCATAATAGGTGAGGAAATGCACCTTATGTGCAGGGTATTTGCTTTGCTAAGGAGCTGTATTTGAGTATTCTTCTGTGTACTTCCTCTCATAACTTCCTTTGTTGTGAAAACATTAAAAGTGATTTGCTTTTGCTTAAGCTATCTGAAGTTTAATATTCTTCAGAATCATGTCAGACCTCAGAGCAAGACTAGATGACAGGGCTGCGAGTATTCTGTGGACTTGAAACACAAGTAATTAGCTTCCTTCTCTTTGGAAAAGTACAGGGCGGTCTGCAGAGTCAGCTGCTTGTGGACATCCCCCCAGCTGCTCATTACTCTATGAACTATTCAGTGAGATTAACCAGGAAGTTGTCTTTTTTTCCTCCCAAATACTCTAGCACTTTGATATCTTTGTACCGATCTAGTTATGTTTCTTTAGCATATTTTAAAAATTGAGAGGTTGATTAAAAGAGTATATGAAGATCTTGGAAAGTGAGATGACTTCTGTGAAAGTTGTGTAAACTTCTTCCTCTCACTGATCAATTTAATCAGCTATAAAGTTTGTAACCTTCCCTGTAGTTTGTCTACCAAATGCCCCATGAGGGTTACTTCGTTCTTTTTACCTCATATTATGGTCACTTTGAGTCTGGTATTGGGGTCTTTTGGGGCCTGTTTTCTCAAGAATCATAAACTGTACCTGTCTTTACTTGGAAACAGAAATGGATTTTGTTTTTTTCTACCGGGTGTTTTGAATCCAAGGAAATGTGACACTACATTTCCCTTGCGAGTTTTATGCTGATAATTATAGATTTCTTTTCCCTACCCAATTATTTTTTATATTTCTGATATGTAAGAAGTCCTGCTAGACCTTTCTTCAAATGTTGAAACACATTACAGACTTATAAAAACTATAGTCTGTGTTTCTCAGCTTTCCAAATAAATAGTCCAAGTTTAATTTGGACTAAAAGAGGATATTAGAATACTAAAGGGGCATTTGTTGTTGTTGTTATTAAGTGCCATGGAGTCATTCCCCACCCATAGCAACCCTGAATAGGGTTTCCAAGGAGCAACTGGTGAACCTGAACCACCGAACTTAAGTTCAAATTGACTTTGCAGTCCAACACATTAACCAAAATCGTTTAAAAATGGTATCTCGCCATTAATTTAAAAATGCTTTCATACATAATAGTATTTTGGTCTGTCTTTGCTTGCTTGTTTGGTTTTTCAGTAGTAGTGGTAGATTTACACTATCCACATTTATATACAATATCTTTGGGGATGCTGATTTTTTTTTCAATTGTAGATTCAGTAAAAGTTTACAGAGTGAATTAGTTTTCCATTCAGCAATTTATACACATTTTGTTTCATGACATTAGTTGCAATCCCCTCAATGTCTCAGTACTCTTCCCACTCTTTTGGGACAAATTGAATATTTAGGAAATGGGTGGTTGGGATTCAGATGCAGTCTGTGACCCCAGATCAAACTTATCCTAAACATAAGGAATTGTGCTTTTAATTGCATTTTGCAGTAATTCTGAAATAATAGTTGAGTAGATTCTGACTCATAATTATACTATAAGATAGAATTAAACTGCTCCATAAGGAGCTCTGGTAGCATAGTGGCTACAGGTTGGGTCGCTAACCTCAAGATTAGCAGTTCGAAACTACCAGCTGTTCGTGGGAGAAAGAGGCTTTCTGTTCCCGTAAAAATTGATAGCCTCGGAAACCCTGTGGTTTTTCAGGGTAGCTATGAGTTAGAATCGACTCCCACAGCACACTACCATCACCATGGGGTTTTAAAGACTAAATCTTTACAGAAGTAGACAGTCTCACAGAGTTTCTCCTTCATGAAGCAGCTAGTGGGTTTGAACCACCAACCCTGTATGATGCATAACCTACTGTGCCACCAGGGTTCCTTTAATAGTGAAATAGAAATTTCAAAAATTAAACTTGCTTCTGTGGCAATTTATTTGACTTGCAAACTAAAGTTGATGATAAAACAAGTAGATTTCATTCTTTCACTGTGTTGAATATACCAAATTTAACTCATTTAAAGAGTTACATTTAAGTTATCTATGTAGTCCTGGTGTGGCACTACAGGATAAACACTGGAACGCAAGGTCACTTTGAACCACAAGGTTGGCAGTTCAAAATCACCAGCCACTCCTTAGAAAACCTATGCATGGTCACGGTGAGTCGAATTGACACAGTGGCACTTAACAATAACAGCAACAACAATGTGGGCAGTGACCCAGAATATATCAGATCTCAGTGTTAGTTGTGCTTGTATTGTTGGCAAACAGTGGAGTGAGGGATCCTCAGAAATGGGGTACAGCAGAGGGTGGGGAAACCACAATACTATGAGCAACTATCTTACCCATCTCTAACATTCATTGTCCCACATGTGTGAAGTAGTAGCCCATTGTCATATCCAGCCTGAGATTTGATAGAACCACCAAGTTTTAAGGACAAAAGTTTGAAAAAACAAAATAGAAAGATAAATCAGTGATGTATATGTTCATAGTTTTAGTGTCTGAGCTTATTTTTTAAGACTTCACTGATAATTCTCTCTTGTGTGAGGAGGGACCCTGTGCTTAATTTTTTTCATGCTAAACTTGGTACGTTTAGTTTTCATGAGGTGGAGGTGATGGTATCGGTTCCAACTCACAGTGACCCTGCATAGGGTTTCCGAGGCTGTAAATCTTTATAGGAGCAGAAAGCCTCATCTTTGGTGGAACGGCTGGTAGTTTCGAGCTGCTGACGGTGAGATTGGCAGACTGACTCATAACCACGATGCTACCACGGTTCCTTGGTTTTCATGAGGTAAAACAATGTAATGAGAGTATTACTGGAATTCACATGAAATGAAGGTTTGCTTTTTAAATGCCAGTGCATTTATTTTGTTCCTCCTTACTTCATCTTGCTATCCTCGGAATCAATGTTTGTATTTAAAAATTTGTTGAAAAACCAATTTAATTACTTTTAAATTTTACTTAAAACTTTCCCAATGTTTTTCTAATGAAAGAAAGCATATCCTCACTTTTAAATTGCTTCCATAATTGAAAGGCATATTTTATAAGCATAATTTTTACTGCTATCCATAGTAGAAAGCACAAAATTGTTAGTATTTCTCCCTCAAATAGTGGAACCAGTATAAAGGTTAAAAATAAGGGAAAAAATCTGAAAGTAAATGAAGAAAAACCATTATTGTGTTTCTATGTAAACCTTAATTTTATTATGGTGGTGGTGGTGTGCCGTGGAGTTGATTCCAACTCTTAGCCACTCTGTATAGAGTTTCTAAGATTATCGCTCTTTACAGGAGCAGAAGGCCTCATCTTTCTCTTGTGGAATGGTTCTTGATTTCGAACTGCTGAACTTGAGGTTAGCAGCCTGACTTGTAACCATTGTGCCACCAGATTCTAAGTCTGGAATGTTGTATTGTGTTTGAAGGGAAATTGAATGTTTGTTTTTATTCTTTGTGATAAGTTAGTTACATTGACCTTAACAGGTAATCATCAGATAACAAATAAACTTTACTTCTGAATAGTCTGGTTATATTTTATATCTATTTTCTAATACTTTATAAAGTCTTTAAGACTTCTTATACTTCCTTTTCTTGAATGACAAATGTATTAATTTGTTCAGAAATATATCTTCTGATCCAGGTTATAATGCTTTCATACTGATTGTAAAGATAATAGAATTTTTCCATGAACTTTTGAAACCTTCTTATACACACCTGAGTACCTTCTCCTGGCTGGAGTTATTAAGGTTGAAAGATAGATGAGCCTTGTTTGCACTTTTCCCACCTCAGGTAGCATTCTTTGTGAAATACTCAGCCAAGGGTAAAAAGTTCCATTGATGGTTAGCAGCTTTTTGACAGGTTATTTGTTCTTTTCTTTCCCTTTTTGGGAAGAAAGGAGCTCTGGTAGCATAGTGGTTATGAATCAGGCTGTGAACTGCAAGGTCAGCATTTCAAAACTACCAGCTGTTCTGCGGGAGAAAGATGAGGCTTTCTGCTCCCGTAAAGATTTACAGCCTTGGAAACCCTGTACAGGGTCACTATGGGTCAGAACTGACTTGACGGCACATAACAACAAACAACAGATGTTGATGGAGATACTTCTCAGTTCCTCAACCCTGCCAGAGCCAAACTTTATTTTCATTAATACTCCCGTTTGCCCAGCATTAAATTTATGGGTGTAGGTACTTATAATGATTGAATCTTGCTTTGATACTTAAAAAAGCACCAAGGGATTTCTGAAGTAGCGTCCATAGAATATTGAGAATCTATATACTTTGGTCTACGTGTAGTTGATATTTATTTGTTACCCCCTCCCCCCCACCACCATTTACCAAAGATCATCAGACTCAGAATCTATAGCTCAAGTTTTTGTTTTAAATTTTGGCAGTAGTTTGAGTAAGATAGTTATTCTTTCTCTTCCCCCAGCAAAGACTAATCTGTCAGAATTACTGCATTAAAATAAAAGGCTGCTGTGGTAGTGTAGTGGTTACGAATTGGGCTGCTAACCTCAAGGTCAGCAGTTCAAAACTACCTTCTCTTTCGCGGGAGAAAGAGAAGGCTTTCTGCTCCAGGAAAGATTTCCAGCCTCGGAAACCCCGTACAGGGTCGCTGTGAGTCGGAACCGACTCCACGGCACACCATCTCCACGATGTGATCATGGTCTTCAAAAATCAAGAAGAGAAAACTGAAATTGATGGTAATTTGGTGAGCCTGTATGTGTGTGTTTATTTATATATATATATATATATATATATATATATATATATATATAAATGTTTTATTGCGAATTATGTGATCGTTTACATGGGAGAACATTAGCTTTACTTTCATCCTATCGTATATCATTTTATTGCCATGGTTACAAGCCCCTCTACGCATCATCAACCAACCAAAGGGTATACCCTGCAAGCCTGCTCCCTGGTCATCAGCGCCCAGCCCCTCTCCCTCTCTGGGTCAAGTCTCCAGCCGGTGAGCCTATGCTTTTGATTAGTAGTTTTACTAGTCATTTGTATTTAGATACTTGTTCAGGTTTGAAAATGGTTTCAGTAAATCATGGAGAGAGGGAAGGTAGTTAGTTTTTTGGTTTGCTTTTTGACTTGGGGACAGGGATAAAGGGCAATTAGTAAAATTGTTTTGTGACTCTAACTTCCTAAATGAAAATAAAAAACCATTTAGCTCTTTAAAGCTATAGCATTTTTTCTGCTTTGAAGATTTTAGATCTTGGTTTCATTTCATGACAGAAAATGCAATAATTCATTCCATGCTGTTATTAATTCATTGCTTTTGAGTTGATCCCGACTCATGGCAACCCCGTGATTAGATTGTGATTGTGGGTTTTGGAGCAGAAGGACACAGAAGTAAAGTGACATTTTTATCATTTCATCTAAAGGGTACATGTTGTCAACGTGAATAATTATAACCATCGATGTTGACCCTGATAGCCTGGCTGGTCAGGTTTCTCCATTGTAGTGATTCTTCCCATGACCATTTCTAGACTGTACTTTTTGGACAGAAGTCACTATGTGCAGCCCACATGTAATTATGCTCCTCTTCCTTTAGGGTGGAGTAGCTGGATAATTTGTTTGGAATTCTTTTACACAAGAGACTATTCTCCTTACTTATTGGTTTATTCAGTCACTTATTTTTACCAGTATAGACTTGTGGATATTCATTTTATACTTTGGATTATAACATGACCTTATTTGTTCTAGTTGTTCTAGTTTGGGCCATTGAAAGTTATTTCAATTGGCCTTTGTGCCCTTTAGACATACCTACATCAATATGTTTTTTTGTTTTTTTAAGTATTTCCATGCTTTCTGGTACTCAGAGATGCCTCAGACTCATCTTGTGCTATTTTCTGACCCTCTACTAGAAACTGCCATTTATCTAAGGGCCCTGATTCCTTTTATAGGAGAGTAGTATTAGGAACCAAGATCTGGGCTCTAGGTGAAGTAGCTGCTACTCAGCTGTCATTTCTTTTAGAGTCTCTCAGCAGACAGGAGAAAGAAATACTCCGCAGTACAAAAGCTTTGTTCTGTTTATCTAAACATTGGTGCCTTGAACTCCCCAGCTGTACTGTACAGGAGCAGTCTGATGATCTACTTCCATTAAGATTACAGCAGAGAAAACCATAGGGAGCACTGCTACTCTGTAACACTTGGGCTCAGTTGGAATCTACTCAAAGGCAACTGACAACAACATACTAACTCTGTACATACATATTTAGAAGTCATTCTATATGCAGTCATTTGTATATATATTAAATTAAACATGGCTTCTTAATTAGTATCTTTTACCTCTGGTCCATTACCACATGTATCATTCTGGCTTCCTCCTCTTGTGATTTGTAAACTCTTACTCCTATAGTGAGAAGCTTGGTTCCTCCCCCCCCCCCCATCTGTAGTTCATTTATTCAAGTGTTCAGTATCAGTATACATATATAATGGTACCAGGATTGTCATCCAGTACACCTCAGGGTCGGGGGTGTGCAGTGGCTCTAGAGGACAAGTACTGGACTGTGAACTACAAGGTTAGTGGTTTGAGCCCACCAGCTGCTTTGTGGGAGAAAGACAAGGTTTTCTGCTCCCGCAAAAATAACAACAGCAATAACTTCTGTGGGGAGCAATGTTATTGAGCCAGGGTATAGTGTTTACAACCAGAGTGCTCCTTGGAGGCCAAGATGGCTAGGCTTCATCTCTCATACTTTGGACACATTGTC
>NW_006408560.1:8678938-8696069 GCF_000296735.1 Chrysochloris asiatica
TTTTTTTTTTTTTGCATACATTAAGTTCATTCTTTGTGTTAACAAAGTTCTTTAAGTTTTGACAAATGCATGATCTCAGATCCGTCATTATAGTACACAGAAATAGTTCACTCCTCTAAAAGTTCCCTTGCTTCACCTATTTACCCTTCCCTTCCCCACAAACTCTGGCATGCACTGATCTTTTTATAGGTGTTACAGCTTTGCCTTTTGTAGAATGCTATATGATTGGAATTGTACGGTATGTAGCTGTTTCAAACTAACTTCTTTCACTTACGTGCCGTGGAGTCGGTTCTGACCTATAGTGACCCTGTACAGGGTTTCTAAGGCTGTAAATCTTTATGGGAGCAGAAAGCCTCATCTTTCACCCGTGGAACAGCTGGTAGTTTCGAACTGCTGACCCTGAGGTTTGCAGCCCAATTTGTAACCACTACGCTACCAGAGCTCCTTCTTTCATTTAGCAGTATGCATTTAAGGCTCTTCCATGTCTTTTTGTGGCATTTAATTTTCTTCCATGTCTTTTTGTGGCTTAATAGCAAATTTTTTCTTTCTTTTTTTTAATAGCTCATTTCTTTTTATAGCTGACTAATATCCGTGGTGTGGCACTGTAGGATAAGCCCTGGACTGTTAACCAAACGGTCTGTGGTTCAAACCTACTAGCCGCACCTTGGAAACCCTATATAGGGTCGCTGTGAGATGGAACAGACTCCATGGCACTGAACTATAGCAACAACAGTACTTCATTTTATGGATATACCAGTATGTTTATCTATTCACCTATTAAAGGATATTAAAAACTGCTCTAACAATACATAGACAGAAAACTGCCAGAGGTTCAAGCCAGATTCAGACATACAACAAAGGATATTGCTGATGTCAGATGGATCTTGGCTGAAAGCAGAGAATACCAGAAAGATGTTTGCCTGTGTTTCATTGACTACGCAAATGTTTTCGATTCTATGGATCATGGCAAGCTATGGACAACATTGCAGAGAATGAGTATTCCACAACACTTAATTGTGCTTCTGAGGAACCTGTACATAGACCCAAGAGGCAGTTGTTTGAACAGAACAAGGGAACACTGAATAGTTTAAAATGAGGAAAGGTGTGCACCAGGGTTGTATTCTTTCACCATACTTATTCAGTCTGTATGCTGAGAAAATCATTTGAGAAGCTGGATTATATGAAGACAAGTGTTGCATAAGGATTGGAGGAAGTCTCAGTAACAGCCTGTGACATGTAGATGATTCAACCTTGCAAAGAGGACTTAAAATACTTACTGATAAAGATCAAAAACCACAGTCTTCAGTATGGTTTGCACCTCAATGTAAATGTAAAGAAAACAAAAATCCTCATTACTGGACCAATAATAACATCCATGTAAATGGAGAAAAGATTGAAGTTGTCGGAGGCTTCATTTTGCTCAAATCAACTATCAACACTCATGGAAGCAGCAGTCAAGAAATCCAGCAATGTATTGCATTAGGCAAATCTGCACAAGACCTCTTTAAAGTGTTCAAGAGCAAAGATAACAGTTTGAAGACAAAGGTGCATATGACCCAAGCCATGGTATTGTCAATAACCTCACATGCATGTGAATATTGAACAGTGAATAAGGAAGGCTGTAGAAATGATGCATTTGAGTTACGGTGTTGGAGGAGAATATTAAAAGTTCCATGGACTATCAAAAGACAAATCTATATTGGAAAAAGCACAGCCAGAAAGCTCCTTGGAAGCCAGGATGGCTAGACTTCATCTCTCATACTTTAGGCATATTATCAGGAGGGCGCAGTCCCTGGAGAAGGACATCATGCTCCATAAAGTGGAAGATCAGAGAAAAAGAGGAAGACCCCCAACAAGATGTATTGGCACAGTGGCAGCAACAACGAGCTCAAGCGTAGTAGCAATGATTGTGAGGTTGGCAAAGGACCGGGTGGTGTTTTGTTGATGTGCATAGTGTCGCTATGAGTCAGTACCAACTTGATGGCATCTAACAGCAACAATAACATTGAAGAACATCTTGTTTGCTGCCAGTCTTTTGCAATTATGAAAAAAGCTGATGTAGACATTCATGTTGTGGCTTCTGTGTGGACATAAGTTTCAATTCAGTTGCGGTTAAATACTTAGAAATGCAGTTGCTGAATCTTATGGTATAGCCATATTCAGTTCTGTAAGAAATTGACAAATTGTATTCCTACACGAGTAACCATTTGCATTCACATCAATATTGAATGAGAGTTCCTGTTGCTCTATGTCTTTGCTAGCATTTGGTATTGTCAGTTTGTTGGATTTTAACCATTTGGAAACCCTATGTGGGATTGCTGTGAGCCAGAAGTGACTCGAAGGCACTTAACAAGAACAACGGTAGGTTCCTGGGTAGTACAAATAAATGATTAACATGCTCAACTGCTGGATGAGGCTTTCTGGATTTAAAGCCTCGGAAACCCTATACAGGTTTGCTGTGAGTCAAAACTGACTCCACAGCATTTAACATTGATTGGGTAGTACAAACTGTTAACATGCACAACTACTAACTTAAAGAAGCCTACCCAGAGGCATCTTAGAAGAAAAGCTACTTGTGAAAACTCAGCTGTTGAAAAAGTCTATGGAAGCACAGTTTTTGACATACAGGATAGCCATGAGTTGAAATTTACTTGATGGCTTTTTTTTTTTTTTTTTTTTTGCTTCATAGGTTGTTGCTTTAATTTATAATTTACTAGTGACGCTTGATACTGATTATCTTTTAAAATTCTTATTTGTCATCTATATATCTTTGATAAAGTATCTATTCAGAGCTTTGGCCTATTTTTTTTGTTGAGTTTTAAGAATTCTTTTTGAATTTAGGATGTAAATCTTTTATCACAAAGTGTTTTACAAATATTTGCTCCCAGCTTATTTTCTTGTTCTTGTTCTTTAAAACAGTGTCTTTTGCAGAACAGAAGTTTGTAATTTCAATGAAGTTTAACTTACCAATTTTTTCTTTTATAGATTGTGATAAAATCTCATTGCCAAACCCACGGTCACTTGGCTTTTCTCCTGAGTTATCTTCTAGAAGTTTTATGGTTTTCTATTTTTGTAATCCGCATTGCATTGCCCCAAATATATTGCTGTGTTTTGTTTTTCATATTTATCATTTTAGTATTTATCTATAGCAGCTTTTCAAATGATTGTTCTATAACTGTCTTGACCATTCAGTCCCTTACTGTTAATTTTTCTAAGAACAGAGATTTGGAAACAACCTAAATAATGGTGGATTATTTCTGCCTCACTTTTTCTGTGTTTAGAATTATCTGTTCTTTCAACAAATACTTGAGATCCTTCTACATGACACATATAAAAATATTTGCCCTTGTGGAACTCCTGTTCTGGTGGTTTCCTTGGGATAAATTCCTAGTGATGCCATTTTAAGTTGAAAGAATTTGAGAGTTTTTTTGGACTCTAAACATATTACCAGTGAAAATGCTTTCCTAAGAAATTTTATCTATTTACATTATCAGCATCTCATATTCCAAATGATACCAGTTGCCATTAAAATTAGTTAAGACAATAATTTTGCCCTTTTAAATGGTTGCCCATATTTTCTGTTTATTAGGAAAACATTTTAGAAATCGTGATCCTTTCTCTAGTTGTGCTTCTCTTATCTCACCAACAACTTAGATGTTCTAAGATCTAGATATCAAAATGTTCATTATTTCTGAAATAGAATTTCAAAATGTTCTTAATATTTTGTATTTCACATAAGTAATTCTGTTCAGACACGGTCAAGCTTTATGTCCTTTGGTGCTTTCTGAATCTCATATCTCAAAAGAATTTAAGGGCGAAATGCAGCATGATTGCCAGACAGTTTAGTTAATGAGAATATTTTCTTATATAATTGTTTGCCTAAGTAAGGTAACAAGGAGGCAGAGTTGAATGAAAAAGAGCCACCATAAAACCATTCATGCAATTTAACTGTAAGATTAGAAAGGACGGATCTTTGCATTGAAGGGATAGAGTAGTTTCTTGCTTTTACAGTTCCATTTCTATTGTAACTGTACTTACCAAGTAGGCACAGAAACAGTTAAAAGTCAAAAGAAAGGTCTCTCTTGTGATGTGTCTCGACATGTGCCTTTTTCGGTATGTGAAGTCTTAACCTAATTTTCAAGGAGTTGTGCTGTGGAGAAAGTAGGGACTTCATTTAAAAAGCAACTTAGTTAAACATTTTAAATTATCCATAGATAATTTTCAGTTATCAACTGAACTCACCTGTTTTCAGTTTTTATACATTGTACCTTTCTTACAGGCAAAAATGTTTTATGTGCTTGCAATTAAAGTGGACAGTATTTTCCTGTTTTAAAAGCAGATAATTTGTTCTTTTTTTTGGGGGGGGCACTTAACATTAGAACTTTTCTGTGTGTGCATATATTCTCCATAAATATTTAAGAGATGCATACTCCATTTTGTAGTCCTGGTGTGGCATTGTAGGGTAGCACTGGACTACTAACCACAAGGTCAACAGTTTGAACGCACCAGCCCCTCCTTTGAATCCCTATACTGGGTTACTAGGAGTTGGAACCAGCTGGATGGCACTTAACAATAACATGGTCCATTTGCTTAATGTATTTCATGGTGGTTAAGAGTTTCCTCTAATATGGAGTCCTGGTATGGTGATACAGGATAATGCATTGAGCTACAAGGATAGTTTGAATTGCAAAGTCGATGGTTCAAACTCACCAGCCGGTCCTTGGAAACCCTATACAGGGTTGCTATGAGTTGGAACCGACTCGATGGCATTTAACAACAACATGAGTCAGACCTAACCCGATGGTACTCAGCAACAACTAATGTGACTGACACTTGGCTGACAAATTTTCTTTTCAAATCCTCTGTCAGAAGAAAATGCTTTACAGTCTTGAATGACTAAAAATCTAATGAATTTAAGCTCCCCTAAAAAATAAAATATGAATTATATTTATAATGTAGTATTGTGGTGTTTGTCTTGGTGTGACATTGGAGGTTAAACATTGAACTGCTAACTGCAAAGTCAGCGGTTCAGATTTACAGCTGGTCCTCAGAAACCCTGTACAGGGTCGCTAGAACTTATTGGACAGTACTTAACAACAAACAACAACATAGTAGTAGTAATCCAACATTAAGTGAATTTGACTTTTGACTCTTGAAAAAGATGCTGCTGCTATTTGGCCAGACTTTGTAATCATCTGTTACTGAAGCTCTTAACTACACTATGCTTGCAATGTGTGTCCTGTTGTAGGAGATTAGGACCAAAAACCAGGGCCATAGCAAGGGTAAAACTCACTCTAGACTTAATTCTCTCTTCATTACTTTCATGAAGTAAGTTTATAAGACATGGTAAAGTATGGTATACACTGTTGATAGGCACAGAGGTTCATCTACCAGGATCTTTATAGCAACATTGTGAATAACAGCAAAAAATCAGAGTAATCTAGCAGTACAGTCAGGGCTGTTTTTAGTTTCATTGTTTTGTTTCTGATGATGGACTACTATTTCATATTCTAAGAATGTTATGGAGTCCTGGTGTGGCACTGTATGATAAGCACTCAATCTCAAGGTCGATTTAAATCACAAGGTCAGAGGTTTAAACTCAACCAGCTGCTCCTTGTTGTTGTTGTTAAGTGCCGTCGAGTCGGTTCCGACCCATAGCGACCCTGTACAGGGTTTCCGAGGGTGTAAATCCTTACGGGAGTAGAAAGCCTCATCTTTCTCCCGCGGAGCGGCTGGTAATTTCGAACCGCTGACCTTAAGGTTCGCAGCCCGATTCGTAACCACTACGCTACCAGAACTCCTTAGCTGCTCCTTGGAAACCCTATTAATCAGAACCTACTTGATGGCAGTTAACAACTTAAGGATCTTATGCAATGTTTTGAAATTTTTGAAGTCAACTTTATGAAGTTTAGTTTACATATAATCTGAAGCACACAGATTATTTGTCAAAACATATTTTGACAAAAGTATATATTCACTTAACTACCATCCCAGTTAAGATACAGAACCACCCCACCCCCCAAAAAAAAAACAACACACTCACACAAACAGGGAATATAAGCAAATATTGTTGAATGATGCATGGAGGGAATTGTAATCATTGCAATGAAATGAGTGTAAAACTCATAATCTCCCATGTAGACTATCACTCAATTCACAATAAAAACATAAAAAAAAAAAAAAAAAGAGAACTCTTCCATCACTTAAGAAGCTACCACCAACCACCCTTACATTCTAGACCATGACTGATCGGATTATAGCATAGTTTTGCCAGTTCTGGAATGTCAAATGAATAAATCAGACTTTTCTGACTGCTGTTGCTCAGTGTGTTTTTAAGATCATGTTGTGGATATCAGCAGTTTGTTTCTTTATTACTGAGTAATATTACATTGCCAAATGTGGGTAGACATTTGGGCAGTTTTCAGTTTTAAAATTTTATGGGCGAAGAGGCAATGAACATTTAACTACAGTTATTTGTGTGGACATGTTTTCATTTCTTTTGGGTGAATACCTAGGAGTGCAGTTGCTAGATTATGTAGTAAATGTATGTTTGACATGATAAAGAATTACCAGATTGATTTCATTTTACAACTCTCATAAGTATATTATTTATCAACATTTAATTTTGTCAGTCTTTTTTTTTTTTTTTAAGGTATTGTCCACATACAGCTTTTGTGTTTTAGCCTGTAAAATTGAAGACTGTATTTCATTGCTTACGGTTAATAGGAATTGTTTATTTTTTTACAGACTGTCTCTGAGGAACTGATTACTCTTTAATTACTTTTTTGCACGTCCACAGGGAATACAAGATCATATTCTGCATGTAGAATGGTTCCTTGCTGTGGTACATGTATTGAGTGGCTTTGTCATATTTTCATATGTACCTAGTTCTCTGATGCAATGGTGATATGAAGGTAGCTGTCTTATCAGTCTTTTATATTTAGAAAATTCCATCTTACTTAAAGATACAAGAAAAATGAGGGAAATTGTTAGTTGTTGCTAAGTGCCATAGAGTTAGTTCCGACTCATAGCAACCCTATATAGGGTTTCCAAGGAGTGGCTGGTGGGCTTGAATCACCGACCTTGTGGTTCAAACTGACCTTGCAGTCAGTGCATTAAATCACAGTGCCACACTAGCAAATTGGTGGTAGAAAGGCCCGAAATACTACCAAACCTGCATGCCTGATGTATATCGCATGAATTGTTACTGTTTATTGAGTGGTAAATTGCCGTGTAGTCTGTGCTAGGTGTTACCTCATTTTAGTGCTTAAAACAACTCCATTACTCTAGGCCCATGGACTGAGAAGCCATGTGGCTGTGGGCAAGATTCTGGCTTGCAAAATGTATACCCTTTGGACATTTAAATGAATATATATTTTTTGTTTTGTATGTGTACATCAAATACTTTTGCTTTGTTGATTTGTGAAAAATAAGATGATAAAGATAGGAAACCACAGGGAGGAAGCAGGATAACTTGTTGCAGGGAGGTGATTGTAATCATTTAGATGAAACAAAATGTATGATTGGTTGAAAGTAAAGCTGATTGATCTTGTCTGTAAACCTTTACTCACTTCACAATAAAAAGTTAAAAAATAAAAAAGACCAACTCCATTAGCTATGGGTATTACTAGTCCATTTTCCAACAAGGAAATAGAGGTTTAGTGAGATAAAATAGTTTACCTTAGGTCTCATAGCTGTTAAATGGCTGTTGGTATTCAAACGTGAGTCTTTTAACTCTGAAGCCATGGTTTGAACTATTGAAAGTTTCTTATATTGTGGAATTTGCATTTTGCATTCATTTATGGTTCAGAGTTGTCCGTCTTAGGGGTACATACCTAATTTTAACCTGGTATAGTTCCCTTCTTGTGGAAAAGAACCTATTATGTAGACGTTTTTATGACCATGAAGACCTCTTTAATTCTTAAGGAGACGGACCCTTTTTGAAATCAGACATCCTGAGATTTTTCCTGACCTCATTTCATTCTCTGAAGAATGAAGGAATTTCTAGCTTTGTATTAAACTGTGACATGTGTAGCATTCCTTCTGTGGTTGAACCAATTAAATATTAGCAAGTATGTTTAGAATGTGACACTGATAGTTCTTTCCTGTGTCTGTTTTTTTGGGTTTTTTTGATAAGTTTTTGGCATGATAGCCAATTTGAAGCTTGTTGAAGCTTGGCCTTATTTATAAAGAGATGAAACCTAAGCAAGCAAGTTTAAAGGAGCCCCACTATCTTGCCCGCTGGCCTCACTTAAGGTGTTCTGACTATTCTCCAAGCTTATTTTTGTGAGTGACTTTAGGAGCAGTGTATTCTGACTTGAAAACTGAGTTGAGGAGAAGTGTGCATTTAAAGAAATCGTTCTGAACCTTTTGAAGATTATACTAAGGAACTTCAAAAATTTCATGGAAAATGGAATGAAAAGATTGTGGAATTTATCTACAATCTCTTTGAAGTCCCCCTCACATATTCCTTAAGCTGATGTAAGTTGTAGATCCTCTTTCTTGAAAAACAATGCATATGTACACATATACAATTATATATACCAAGTCTGAAGTTTAGTGATCTTTAGACCTATTGTCAGAGTCCCCAAATTAAGAATTTTGCGTTTAAAGGGGAAAAAATGTGAGTTGAAAAGTAAGATTTGAGCATTAGTTCTTAGACTTTTTCTACAATGGGCCTCTAAAACGAATTGTAATAACATAAAAATTCTGTTTTAGTACCTATGGAGTTCTGTTCAGTTTCTAAAGTGTTAGTTTTCCTCAACAATAAAAATAAGGTTATTTGTGAGAAATATATGATCTTAGAGATAGATGAAATTCTTTGATGATTTCTAACCATTGTGCTTCAGTTTTATAGCGTAGTGGTTACGAATCGGGCTGCGAACCTCATGGTCAGCAGTTCGAAACTACCTGCTGTTCTGCGGGAGAAAGATGAGGCTTTCTGCTCCTGTAAAGATTTACAGCCTTGGAAACCCTGTATAGGGTCGCTATGAGTCGGAACCGACTCCACAGCACATAACAACAACGACAACCATCAAATAAGTCAAACCAAATCATCAAATGAGTGAAAGAAGTCAATCACAAAAAGACAAATACTGTGTTATATTATAAAAAATCAAGAGTAGATATACACACGGAGAGCAAAGATGCCAGGGATGAGAGGAAGTGAAAGATCTTAGATAGTAGACACTTGTTACTTTTGGTGATGGGAGGCAAGACCAAATATGGGTAAAGTCAATTCAACATGAGCAAGGTAAATAAAGACACTAAAAAGAACATAAGAAAAAGGGGCAATACAGTAAATGCTATGTTAGCATATACGATTTTGCAACAGTAGTAAACGCAACCAGAAAACATGGGTAAATGTGGATGCATATGTGTATGTAGAAAAGCATACACAAGTAAATGTATGTGCATATGTATATACACATTTGTGTGTACAGCATATATATTCACCTGTATAACTAACCACATAGGGGCTAGTTACAGAGGATTATCCAAACAACTTAACAGAATTGGGTTTACTGTCTCAAGGGCCTTAGGACCATAGTCTTGGAGGACAGCTGAGTCAATTGGCATAATATAGTTCACAGAGACAATGGTCTACATCCTGGTTTGTTAAGTAACATTTGTGGTCTTGCAAGAAGCCATTTAAAGTGCAACCATTGGTTTGGTTTCTACTTGTTCAGCTTAAAAGAATTGTTGTTGTTGTTAAGTGCCATCGAGTCGGGTCCGACCCATAGCGACCCTGTACAGGGTTTCCGAGGGTGTAAATGTTTACGGGAGTAGAAAGCCTCATCTTTCTCCCGCGGAGCGGCTGGTAGTTTCGAACCGCTGGCCTTAAGGTTCGCAGCCCGATTCGTAACCACTACGTAAATAGTGGAACTAAAAAAATCCAAGAAGAAACCAATCCATGGGACTTATAGCCCACATGAACTACAACTTCATCAAACCTGAGACCAGACACCTAGATAGATGGTGCTGTCCAGTATCAGTACCAACTGTTCAAACCAGGGACACAATAGAAGGTCCTTGACAGAATGAAAAAAAAAAAAAAATGTACAACAGAGCTCAAATTTCTTAAAAAGACCAGACCTACTAGATCAAACTTCTGGTGTGGAGCTGTAGGATAAGCACTAGACTGCGGACCACAAGATTAGCAGTTCAAACCCACCAGCCGCTCCTCAGAAACCCTATACAGGTTGCAACTAGACCAAAAGAAACTAGAGGAACTCCCAGAGCTATCATCCTTTGATGCTATCTCTGTTTAATTTGTAAGCCAATGGTGCTGTGGGTTAATGTGCCAGACTGCAAAGCCATTTGAACTGCAAGGTCGGTGGTTCACGCTCACCAGCTGCTCCTTGGAAACCCTATAAAGGGTTGCTATGGGTCAGAACCAATTTGACGGCACTTCACAACAACAGCAATAATAAGTTGGATTACAAATTAAACAGTATCACCCATGAGCAATGTGTTCCCTCAAACATTGAATTATATGAGACCAAACTATCAGCATTTACACAAGAACAGAGGTGAGAAGGAAAGAAGGGAAAAGAAGTAAAATCAGTGGAATCAGCAAGCAGAATGGAAATAATGAGAATGCTGGCACATGGTAAAAATTGTAATCAGTGGCTAAATGATTTGTATAAAGACTGTTAGTGTTGGCCTAAAACACAGTAAAATATCTTCCAAGTTTGTGGTTCTTTCCTAATTCTTAACTATATAGGTTTCCATTGCTCTAATTTTTCTTGATAACCAACGTGTACATATAACTTATTTTTAAGCCATGTTCAGGCATTGCTTTAGACAGGTTACATGTTTTATTACATTAATTCTCACTACAACACTGGTAAGGAGTTATTTTTGTCTCCATTTTACATACATGGAAAGCAAGGCCAAGAAAGGTTAAATAACAGGATCAAACCAATTTTGATATAATAGGCAGAGATAGGATTTGAACCCAAATCTGGTTCCAAAGCCTGTTTTCTTTCCATTTTACCCATTCTGCTGTGTGAGTCAGGAGTTCACGAGTATCACTGGTCTGACTTGATCTGGATTTTAAAAAGCCAGATTTCCATCAGATTTCAGTTAACTAGTCTGTTGTAAAACTACTAACTATTTTTGTGTAATATGCAAGGATTTAGACTGTTAAATGCCAGAAATGCTGAATGTACTGTCTTGTTTGTTAAAATGAGGAAGGAGGCTAGCTGGGTAAGATTGTCTGCCTGTACTGTTTACATAAATAGATGTTTTGTATACCAGACTCTGACAGAGACAATTCCAGTGACTGAAAAGTTTATGGAAGGCTTTTTACTAAAGGAGCTCTGGTAGTGTAGTGGTTACGAATCGGGCTGTGAACCTTAAGGTCAGCAGTTTGAAACTACCAGCCGCTCCGCGGGAGAAAGATGAGGCTTTCTACTCCCGTAAGGATTTACACCCTCGGAAACCCCGTACAGGGTCGCTATGGGTCGGAACCGACTCGAAGGCAATTAACAACAAAACAACAACCATCATTTTCAGGAAGAAACAACCCTAATGGTTTGGAACAGGAGTGAAAAAAGAATTTAAAGGCTTTGACTATCAAATTGATTAGGGGCCAGGTGTGTATTTCCTATCTCTCTGGGACAGCCATGGGAGGGCACCTCCATACCAGCTGCCTGGTGGCTTTTGCTGAGACAGCAGGCTGGGTCAGCAATCTAGGAAGGTAGTTGGTTTTGCTGAGTGAGTTTTATGAAACTCAGCATCTTTCTTAACAAAATTACTGTTCTCTCCCAAACCTGTGCTTTTCCTAGTTTCAGCCTTATTATACAGTGAAACGGGAAGGAGAATGAGCAGGTTGATAGGTTATGTACTCACAGACATATATTTCCTTCTTGGAGCTACAGACCAGAAAGAAAGTGGATAGTCTCATAAGAGATGAAGTGATGGGAAAAACAAAGAAAGTTGGGCCAGTGAGTAAGATTTTAGGTAATCTTGCTTCTTCAAAACCAAATGATATAGGAAACTAGGTTTGTATGGGAATAAATGCCATTTAACTTTCAAGGCAGTGAGACTTGGTCAAGGAAAATTACATTAACTAAAGTATGTGAGAAGAAATTGGATATGAATATAAAGAAATTAACTTGAATGATATTTTTTGAGTCTTTTTATTTACAAATTAAGGTATGCATTTTACGAAAAGTTTCTTTAAACAGAACGGTAATGAAGTTTAAAAAGAACAAAGTACATTTCAAAAGCCACTTTGATTATATTGTATACATGCTTACCTAGGGTGAGGTAATTGGACTGTTTAGCTTAAAAAGCTTTATTTCCTTCTCAGCTTCACCCTCTGTTTCCCATGTACTTTCCTGAACTGTGTGTGAGATTCTAGTCTAGAGGAAGGGTAGTCCCTCTCACCTGTTTCCATTCTCCCCACCATAAGTTCACAAAACAGTTTTTCACATTAGGATCTGTAAAAACATACACAACTTTCCTGGAACCAAATCTTTTGATTTTATGGTCCATGTTGAGTGACACTGGAGTGGGGGCAGGAGGGTGGAGATATAAGGTGTTTGGACCCTTCTGGTTTATGGGATTGTCTTTTTCCCTTTTTCCCCTTAGGAACGGCGTGAATGTTGAGGGGGCGACACACAAGCAGGTGGTGGACCTGATCCGAGCAGGCGAGAAGGAATTGATCTTGACAGTGTTATCTGTACCTCCTCATGAGGCAGATAACCTAGATCCCAGTGACGACTCGTTGGGACAATCATTTTATGATTACACAGAAAAGCAAGCAGTACCCATATCGGTCCCCACATACAAACATGTGGAGCAGAATGGTGAGAAGTTTGTGGTGAGTGTCAGCCCAACTTAGTCCTCCGACATTTAGCTTTTGTTTTTCCCCATCTTAACGTTTACGATGTATGTTAGAGCCATAGACTAAAAGACTGCAATGTAGGTCAGTTTATCAGGAAGATGGGCTCACACAAAAAGACGTTGATCTTGATTTACTGTAGCAGTAAATCAAAACTAAAGTAATGAAGAGTCCTGTATTTGCTTCCATTTTTTCAGAACAGTTTTAAGTTTTCATTCTGGTCTGTAACAAGTTATAAACAAGTGTGAAGAGTTTTTTGTTTGCTTCTTTGTTTATTTTAATTTTGGGGTTGTTGTTGTTGCCCTATCGCTTTTTGCTAGTAGCAGTCTCTCACTGTTGATGCTGATGCTATAGAACAAGATATAAAAAGGTTATATCTTTCAAATCATTGGATAATACTGAGCTCATCCATTTCAGAACTACATTTGTCCTACACTGCTGTCCACAGCATGCTCTTTTTCTCTTTGTTCAAAAATAATCTGTACAAGTGATTAACTCTTGTTTTTCTTCAAGATCATGATTATGCTCTGAATGTGATTCACATAGGCTGTTTTAACTCCTTTCCAAACTTTGCTGATGTAGATATGGAAGACAGCCCATCTTGAATTCTGCATTATGTGTGCCAACTCCTTTCTTGCATATGTTTGTTTGTTCTCGAAAACATAATTGCCACTGATAGCTCAATCTACTTAAATTTTCTCTTGGTTACAGTATGCTTTGTTTGCCTTTGATTATTTTAGCGGTGTGATGTAATGAGAAATGTTCATTATTCTTTGTAGAAAATGCTGTGGGTCCTATTAGATACTTGCAGAGAGTCCATAGTTTAACACTGATCTGCTGACTAAAGTTGCAGTCTCTGAAATCAGAATTTTTCCCTTGGATAGGAATGAGCCACTAGACATGGTAAATCTTTTTTAGTGAGGAGATTAGAAGGGCAAGGAAACTGCAAAAGTTGCAGAACGAGCAAATACTGTTTGACTGCACCTGTAATTGAGCTGTTGTTATGTGCCGTGGAGTCGGTTCCAACTCATAGCGACCCTGTACAGGGTTTCTGAGTCTGTAAATCTTTACGGAAGCAGAAAGCCTCATCTTTCTCCCACGGAACAGCTGATAGTTTTGAACTGGTGACCTTGCGGCTTGCAGCCCGATTCATAACCACTACACTACCAGAGTTCCGTATAATTGAGCTAGAGAAGATGGTATTAAGTGCCATGGAGTTGGAGTTAACTCCAACAAAACAAAACACTGCCCACTCCCATGCCATCTTCACAATCATTGCTATGTGTGAGCCCATTGTTGCAGCCACTGTGTTAATCCAGTTCATTGAGGGTCTTCCTCTTTTTCACTGACTACCTATGTTACCAAACATGATGTCCTTCTCTAGGGACTGGTCCCTCCTGATAACATGTCCAAAATATATGAGACAAAGTCTCACCACCCTTTCTTCTAAGGAGCATTCTGGCTGTACTTGTTTAAAGACAGATTAACTTATGCTCTGGCAGCCCATGTTATGATATAGGCAAAGAATATTGAATATACATTGAATATTCTTTGACTATATCATAATTCAAATGCATAAATTCTTTTTCAATAATTCATGATGCAGCTTTCACTTGTATTTGAAGTGGTTGAATATACCATGACTTGAGATCAGACATACCTGAGTCATCAAAGACTCAAAGACATTGTTGCTTTTTTTTTTTGAACTTTAAAGAGGTTTACAACAGATTTTCCCAATGCAGTATGTTGTTTGATTTCTTCACTGCTGGTTCCATCAACATTAATTGTGAATTCAAGTAAAATGAAATCCTTGACAACTTCAGAATTTTCTCCATTTATCTTGATGTTGCTTATTGGTCTAGTTGTGAAGATTTTTTTTTTATGTTGAAGTATAATCCATACTGAAGTCTGTGGCTTTTGATCTTCATCAGTAATTGTTTCAAGTTATTTTCACTTGGAGCAAGCAAATGGTGTCATCTGCATATTGCAGGTTGTTAATAAGTCTTCCAGGCCTGATTCTGTATTCTGCTTCACATAGTCCAGTTTCCTGGGTTATTTGTGTGGCATGCAGATTGAATAGCTTTTACCTCACCAGTTGCCAAATTGTTTTCCAAGTGGCTGTACCATTGTTGCATTCACATAAAAAGTAGGGAGTTCCAGTTGCTACAAGATGTCGTCAACATTTGATATTTTCAGTCTATTTGATTCTAAATAAACCAGATGGTATCTGGTTTAAATTTGCTGAGAATT
The DNA here is from genome assembly GCF_000296735.1 of Chrysochloris asiatica. NCBI lineage: Eukaryota > Metazoa > Chordata > Mammalia > Afrosoricida > Chrysochloridae > Chrysochloris > Chrysochloris asiatica. The sequence goes on from NW_006408560.1 coordinate 8,694,042, forward strand.
CATTGGAGTCCTGGTGTGACTCTGTAGGATAAGCACTGGGGTGCTAACCACAAGGTCAATGCTTCAAACCCACCAGCTGCTCCTCAGAAGCCCTATGCAGAGTTGCTATGAGTTGGAACCGACTTGACAGCACTTAATAACAACAATAACTAATGATTATGAGCTTGTTTTTATGTTGTTGGTGAAATAACTGCTCAATTCTTTTGCTCATTCTAAGACTTGGATTGTTTATCTGCTTATTAGAAACAAGATAGCCCTGGAGTAAAAACAATGGACTGCTAACCATTGGGGTCTGTGATTTGAGCCTACCAGCTGCTCCATGGAAAAAATGAGGCTTTCTGCTCCCACAAAGATTTACAGCCTTGGAAACCCTATAGATAGGTTGCTGTGAGTCGACTCTCTACATCACTTAACAACAACAATCTGTTCATTGTTTTGTTATAAGTTTTTTTTGTGTGTATAATATATACATACATACATATGTTGTTGTTAAGTACCCTTGAGTTGGTTCCGACCCATAGCGATCCTGTATAGGGTTTTCAAGGAGCTGCTGGTGAGCTTGAACCACCAACCTTGTGGTGCAAACCAACTTTGCAGTCTAGCACATTAACCCACAGTGCCACACCAGGACTCCATATAAATTCACTGCCATCAAGTCAGTACCGACTCATAGTGAGGGTTTCTGAGACTGTAAAATTGTTTGGTTCTTTTTACACTTTTACTGTGACTTGAGTGAGGGTATGCAGACAATATCATCAGTTTTACATTCAACACATCCTTCACTTTGCTTCATCTTAATGATTGTAATCCCCTCCGTGCAACAACAGTTATCCTGCTTCCTCCCTGTGGTCTCTATTTGCATTCCACCCGTCTTCCCATCCCTTAACTTTGTCCTTTAGATAAATGTTGCCCTTTTGATTTTAAATGATTGACCATTCCATGTGAGTATACCTTCCTAATGTTTTCCCTCCTATATACCTATCTACTGCTTAACTAGAAATTGGGTCATGGGAGTGAGCTCCTTTCCAGACCTGAAAGGTGAGTGAGGGACATAGTCTAAGGTTTTTCCAATCTCTTTCTGACCAGTAAGCCCAGTCTTTTTTTAAAAATAATTTTGAGTTGTATTCCACATTTTCTCCCTCCCTATCTGGGACTTTCAGAGCAGTTGGTGGTGGTTACTGGGCGCTGTCTAGTTCTTCTGGTCTCAGAGTCATGGAGACTCATGTTCCGTTAGTCCATTGAATTAATTGATTCCAAGCATCTTTAATTCTCATCACTCCTCTTTCTTCCTCACATGGAGAAATCAGTAGTTACACCTTAGATTGCTTCTCATGAGCTTTTATGAAACCAGATGCTACTCACCAAAGTAGGATGTAGAACATTGTCTTTGTGGACTGTGTTATGCCACTTGACCATGGTGTCCCCTGAGACTATGGTCCTGAGCCCGCAGGCCTAGCAACATAATTGCCTTAAGATGTTTGATATTATTTAAGGCATTTTCATCATTGTATCTACTGTATGCTATACCACAATCATAGTTGTGTTTGCAGGAAAGGTAAGCACCCATGTACAAATATCCCCTTTCAAACTCTTGATATATTTGTGAGTATGCTCCTACTCTTCCTCTTGTACCTGTTCAACCTGTGTCTCTGTTCATACATCTACCTGCAGAGCACTGTTTTTCCAAGGTTGTGTATGTATCACTATTTACCTCTATTCCCTTTATATCTTGTAGACTTTTGTATGAGACTGTAAATTTTTATTGCTGCAGCCTTATCTTTCTCCTAGGGAGGAGCAGTTGGTGGGTTTGAATTGCCGACCTTTTGTTAGCAGCCTGATGCGTAACTCAAAACACCACCATGGCTCCTTATTTTTTATATCTGGATATATGGGAGCATAAGTCCTTTATATCATATACATGTTTTACAGATACTTTTTTCTCAGTTTGTTGCTTACCTTTCTTTTTATTTATTTATTTTAATTTAAGGTTTTTATTGTGGATTGAGTGAAAGTTTACAGGGCACATCA
>NW_006408560.1:8699129-8716640 GCF_000296735.1 Chrysochloris asiatica
TCTAAATATTCCTTTATATGTGGTTCAGAGTTCTGGGACCATCCCCTGAACCTGCTTGGTCGGGTATTCTGTGTTGTTGTTGGCTGGAGCTCTCTGCTATACGTCCACCCGATCTGCCATCCTGTTTGTTCCTCCTACCTTTCTTTTTTTTAACAGTGCATTTCAAAGAACAGAAGTTTTAAATTTTGGTGAAGTTCATTTTATCAGCTTTTCATTTATAGATAATGTTCTCAGTGTTCTAAGAAATATGTTTAACGAAAGAACACAAATCATTTTTGTTTTCTTGTAGAAGTTTTATAGTCTTGGCTCTTTTGAAAAATGTCTTTATTGAGGTGTGATTCAGATGCCATGTAATTCACTAGATGAAGTATACAATCCAATGGTTTTAGTATGTTCACAGAGTTGTACAATTATTGCCCAATCAATTTTAGGACATTCTCTTCATTTAAAAAAAAAGAACAAACCAGGAGCTGTTAGTCATCACCTGCCTTGCTCAACATCCTCTCCAGCCGTTGTTGTTAGGTGACATCAAGTTACTTCTGACTCATAGTGACTCTGTGCATAATAGAACTAAACACTACGCTAGAGCCCATTGCTGCTGCCACCGTGCCAGTCCATCTCAGTGGGTGTCTTTCTCTTTTTCTCTGCCTCTGCACTTTAACCAAGCATGATGTCCTTCTCCAGGGACAGGGTCCTTCCTGATAACATATCCAAAGTATGGGAGATGAAGTCTCATCATCCTGGCTTTTAAAGAACATTCTGGCTGTACTTCTTCCAACACAGATTTGTTTGTTCTTCTGACAGTCCATGGTACTTTTAGTATTCTTCTTTAGCACCATAACTCAAATTCATCAATTCTTCTATGGTCTTCCTTATCATTGTTTAACTTTCACGTACGTATGAGAGTATTGAAAATACTATGGTTTAGGTTAAGCACACAGTAGTCCTCAAACTGTTATCTTTGCTCTTGGTCACTTTAAAGAAGTTTTGTGCAGCAGATTTGCATAATGCAATATGTTGTTTGATTTCTTGATTGCTGCTTCCTTGAGTGTTGTTTGTGAATCTAAGCAAAATGAAGTCTTTGACAACTTCAATCTTTTCTCCATTTATTACGATGTTATTTATTGCTCCAGTGGTGAGGATTTTTGTTTTCTTTACATTGAGATGCAATCCATACTGAAGGCTGTGCTCTTTGATCTTCATCAGTATGTATTTTAAATCCTCCTTGCTTCCAGCAAGCAATGTTGTATCATCTGCATATCACAAGGTGTTAATGAATCTTTCTCCAATTCTGATGTTACTTTTTCATATGACCCAGCTTCTCAAATTATTTGCCCAGCATATAGATTGGAATAGTATGGTGAAAGAATACAATCATGGTGCACACCCTTCCCTGATTTTCAACCATTCTGTATCCCCTTGTTTGAATGACTGCCTCTTGGGAGGTTCCCCATGATCACAATTAAGTGTTCTGGAAAACAATGTTTTTTTGCAATGTTACCCATAGCTTATCTTGATCCACACTATCAAGAGCCTTTGCATAGTCAATAAAGCACACATCAACATTTTTCTAAATTTTCTACATTAAGCCAAGATCTATCTAACATTAGCAATGATATTTCTAGTTACATGTCTTCTTCTGATCCAGTTTGAATTTCTGGCAATTCCTTTTTGGTGTACTATTGCAGCCATGTTTTAGTTATCTTCAGTAAAATTTTACTTGCTTATGATATTAATGTTGTTATTCAATGACGTATGCATTCTGTTGAGTCACCTCTCCTTTGGAATGTGCATAAGTATGGATCTCTTTAAATCAGTTGGCCAGGTAGCTGATTGAGTGCCTCCAGTGCTTCATCATTTTTTTTTGTTTTTTTCTTTTGAGAGATTTCAATCTGTATTCCATTAGTTCATTGAGCCTTGTTTTTCACCAATGCCTTCAGTACAGCTTGGACTACTTCCTTCAGTATTGTTGGTTCTTGATCATATGCTACCTCTTGAAATGGTTAAACATTGACTATTTCTTTTCGTCTTTGTGTGTAAGGTGTGTCTCTTGTAGATAGTATAAGGATCCTGTTTTCTTATTCATTCCACTACTCTTTGTCTCTTGACTGGTACGTTTAATCTATTGATGTTCCATGTAATTATTGATAGGATTGATTGCAGTCATTTTGCTGTTTGTCACCTCTCGTCACCAGAGAAGAAATGAAGTAGAAGAAGATTCAGAATTTAGAAACAATCACACCTTTGTCTTTGTAAAATACAGGCAGGCTTCTGCAATGGGAATGCTCTCTTGTCTCTTAATCAGCTCACTCTTGTTCAAAATAGCTGCCCCAGGTCACATTGACTGCTTCAAATCAGAAGTCACCTTCTTTCTTGCTTCTGTTCAAATTCTTTCTCTTGGTAAGCACTGGATCCACTTACTTATCTCTTTTTCTGAAGCTCAGAGTTCTGGAACCTTCCTCTGAATCTGTTTCGTGCCATGTCTTTGCCAAGGAGAGTTTGCATGGCCTTCCTGCTTAGTTTGCCGCTAAGCCCTGCTTCTGACCATTTCTTTTGGTCCAGTGACTCTCTATTCCTTCCATCTACTTTTGATGCTTTCTGTATCTTTAATATTTTTCCCTGTTGTTTTTAATTGCTTTGAGTCAGTTCTTTATCACAGTGACCTGTATTGTGTTTCTGAAAAGTGGGTGGTGGGTTTGATCCGCCGACCTTGTGGTCTAGTGCTTTATTTTACAGTGCCATACCAGAACTCCCATAGAATCCTTTAATATTGCATGTCAAGACTTGACGTTTTTCTTCAATTCTTTCAGCTTTAAAAATGCTGTGCTGTTGACCATTTTGATTTTCTTAACTCCAGCTGTAGGCAATCACTAATCTAGCTTCTCTGTCTACAGAGTTTCAGTTTTGGACATTTCATATAAGTGGAGTCATACGTGGTCTTTTGTAACTAGCTTTTTTCACTTAGCTTAATATTTTTTAGGTTTGTCTGTGTTGTAGCATGTATCAGTACTTCATTCCTTTTTATTGCCAAATCATACTCCATGGTGTGGTTATACTACATTTTATTTATCTATACTTCAGTTGATGGACCTTTGGGTTATTTCTACTTTTTGGTTATTATAAATAATGCTATCATGAACAATGTGTACAAGCATTTTTTGGACATATATTTTCATTTCTCTGGGATATTTACCTATGTGTGGAACTGCTGGATCATATAGTTACTGTGATTAACCTTTTGAGGAACTGCCAAACTGCTTCCTTAAGTGGTTGCACCATAGTTTTATCTCTTACATAAATTAAGCCTGTGATCCATTTTGAATTAATTTTTGTATATTGTATGATATAAGGGAAAAGGTTCTTTTCTTTTTTAAAAAATATATGGATATATAATTGTTTCCGCAACATGTATGATATGGAGCTACTGAAAGTTCCTGGGGAAGTGGAATTTTTTCACCAGCTTTTTGAAGCTCTCTGATATTGAAAGAATATCCTTTTTCCATTGAATTCCCTTTGTTGAAATGCAATTGACCATCAGTGTTTTTCTATTTTTGGACTCTATCTTGTTCTGTTGATTATGTATCTGAAGATTCCAGCATCTGTGCTATTTTGGGGTTGTCTTCTATTGAGGGTCTTTCCTTGATAATGAGTCATATTCTCCTGGTTCTTTACATACCAATACTTTTGGATTATATCCTAGTTAATATGTAGACTATGAGTTCTGTCATATGTTTTTGAGGATTATTGATGTTTTTGTTTTACCTGGCAATGAACTATAAGCTGTGTCACTTTCTGTGAGTCATATAGTAATTGTCAGTGTAATTCTTTGCTATTTTGAGTTTGTCCTACGTATATATTGTTCAGAGATCAGCCTTAAGATGTTGTTATCATCATTGTTAAGTGCCGTCGATTTGATTCTGACCCATAGCAACCCTGTATAGGGCTTCCAAGGAGTAACTGATGACCTTGAAGCCTGAGATGTACGAGTTATTTATTGACTGGATTAAGGAATCCTCTTATCTGACTTTCTCTCCTCTGGAATTTCCCTACTTATTCTGGTGGCAGCCATGGTTTTGGGCACTTATTACTTGATGATTGATGATTCCAGAAAAAGTATCACATTCATCATCAAAAAGAACATAGCAACATCTATCTTGAAGTACAACACTGTCTGTGATAGGATAAGAACCATACGCCTACAAGGAAAATCAGTTAGTACAACTACTATTCAAATTTACTCAAAAACCACTAAACCCAGTGAAGATAAAATTGAAGAATTCTACCAGCTTCTTTAGTCTGAAATGGATCAGACAGGCAATCAAGATGTATTGATAATTACTGGTGATTGGAATGCAAAGGTTAGAAATGAAGAAAAAGGATCAGTAGTTGGAAAATATGGTCTTGGTGATAGAAATAATGCTAGAGATCACATGATAGAATTTTGAAAAACCAATGACTTCTACATTGCAAATACCTTTTTAAACAACATAAAATATGATTATATACATGGACTTTACCGTATGGACTACACAGAATCAAATTGACTACATCTGTAGAAAGACACGGTGGAAAAGCTCAATATCATCAGCCAAAACAAGGCCAAGGGCAGACTGTGGAAAAGACCATCAACTGATCACATGCAAGTTCGGCTGAAACTGAAGAAAACAAAAACAAGTGCATGAGAGCTAAACTCTGACCTTGAACACATCTGACCTGAATTTAGAGATCATCTGAAGAGCAGATTTGATGCATTAGATGCTAAAGACTGAAGCCCAGAAGAGTTGTGGGATGATATCAAAACATTATACAGAAAAAAAGCAAAACGTCATTAAGAAGGTAAGAAAAAAGACCAAAATGCATGTCAGAAGAGACTGAAACTTTCTCTCGAGCACAGAGATGCTAAAGCAAATGGAAGACATGAGGAGGTAAAAAAGCTGAATCGAAAATTTCAAATGGCAAATCCAGAAGAAAAGTCAAATATTTCAATAAAATGTGCAAACATACAGAGTTAGGAAACCAAAAGTAAAGAATACATTCAGCGTTTCTCAAGCTGAGGGAAATGAAGAAAAAATTCACGCCTCAAGTTGCAATATAGAAGGATTCTCTGGCAAAATATTGAAAGATGCAGAAAGCATCAAAAGAAGAATACACAGACTGACTGTACCAAAATGAAATGTTCAATGTTCATCCATTTCAAGAGGTGGCATATGATCAAGAGTCAATGATACTGAAGGAAGAAGTCCAAAATGCACTGAAGGCATTGGCAAGGAACAAGACTCTGGAAATTGATGGAATATAAATGAAAATCTTTTGACAAACTGATGCAGCACTGGAGGCATTTACTCATCTAGGCCAAGAAATTTGGAAGACAGCTACTTGGCCAGCTGATAAGAAGGGATGCATATTTGTGCCCATTCCAAAGAGAGGTGACCCAACTGAATGTGGAAATCGTCAAACAGTATCATTAATATTACAAGTAAAATTTTGCTAAAGATAATTAAAAAAACAGCTGCAAAGGTACTTTGACCAGAGAGATTCAAGCCGGATGAGAACGTGGCATGAAGGATATCATTGCTGATGTCATATGGATGTGGCTCAAAGCAGAGAATACCAGAAAGATGTGCTTTGTTGATTGTGCAAAGGCTTTCGATTGGGTGGATCATGAAAAGCTATGGGCAACATTGCAGAGAATGAATATTCCAGAACACTTAATTGTACTCATGAGGAACTTGTACAAAGATCAAGAAGCAGTTTTTTGAACAGAACAAGGGAACCACCATATGGTTTAAAATGAGAAAAGGTGTGTTCCAGAGTTTATTTTTTCACTATACTTTGTCAATCTGTATGCTGAGCAAATAATTCTAGAAGTTGGATTATATGCAGAAAAATGTGGCATCAGGATTGGAGGGGAAGACTCATTAACAACCTGTGGTATGCAGAAGTTACAACCTTTCTTGCTGAAAGTGAAGAGGACTTAAAATACTTACTGATGAATATCAAAGACCATAGCCTTAGATATGGGTCGCACCTCAGTGTAAGGAAAACAAAAATCTTCACCACTGGACCATTGAACAACATTCATATATATGAAGAAAAAATTGAAGTTGTCTAAGACTTCATTTTGCTTGGATCCACAGTCAACGCTCATGAAAGTAGCAGTCAAGAAATCAAACAACGTATTGTATTAGGCAGATCTGCTGTGTAAGACCTATTTAAAGTGCTGAAAAGCAAAGATGTCAGTTTGAGAACTAACGTGCTCCTGACCCAAGCCATGGTGTTTTCAGTAACCGCATATGCATGTGAAAGTTGGACAGTGAATAAGGATGACTTCTGCAGAGTTGATGCATTTGAGTTGTGGTGTTGGAGGAGAATATTAAAAGTACCATGGACTGCCAAAAGACCAAACAAAATTGTGTTGGAAGAAGTATAGGCAGAGTGCTCTTTGGAAGCCAGGATGACCAGACTTCATCTCTCATACTTTTATTATCATGAGGGACTAGTCCCTGGAGAAAAGGATATCAATGATTGGTAAAGTGGTGAGTAAGAGAAAAAGGAAGACCCCAATGAGATGGATTGGCACAGTGGCAGCAGCAATGGACTCAAACATAGCTCATAGATTGTGAGTTTGGCACAGAACTGGGAAATGTCTTGCTGTGTTTTGCATTGGGTCGCTATGGGTTAGTACCAACTCGATGGCACATAACAATAACTTGATGATTGTAGCAGCTAAAATTTCTTACCCAGTTTTAAGTTTCAGGGTCAATGATTGTAAGCCATGAAAGCCATATGGGTTATATACAAACCCTTCCGTTAGCCGGGACTGGGTTATCGATGTGATTACCCACGATCCCTGAGGCGCAGTTGTTAGTAGGCCCAGGGAGGAAATGTATGTGACCACTACTGGATTCATTGCCCTCAAATCCTGAACTAGTTTCCATTTCCCATTTGGCTTCTTTACTACCAAAGTTGGGGTGTTGCAAGGTGACTTCACTACCAACATGCTCGTGGCAAATACTAGTTCTGTAATAGGGGACAAGCCTTTTCTCACTTCAGTGGAGAGAGTAGTACTGTGCTCACCACGGATATGGTGCATCAGGCTTGAGTTGGATTAAAACTGGGTTTATTCCTGTTGTCTTCTGTGAAGTTGCTCTTGCTCACACTTTAGGATTGGTATTTTCTAGTTGGGGTGGTGTAGTATATTCTGAATGAGAATACTATTTGGGGCTCCCACCCAAAGAATTGTTTTTGGGTGAAACTGCAATTGGAACTCCAGTTTTGTTAAGAAATCTTGCCCTTGCCCTTGCCAAGGGTATTGGGACTTCAGGAATCAATATGAACTCCCTTCACAGCTATACATCAATGATGTGGTTTTATGCTGCCTGGTGGGACACATGTCAGTGCCCACAATTAGACAGGAGAAAAGGGATAGGAGGTCGCCAAAAGATTTTAAAATGAAGGAAGTTGCTCCTATATCTATAAAAAATTAGTTAACTTACCGGCCATATCCATAATTACCTGAGGTTTGTCAGAAGATATGAAATTGTGTGAGAAGGAGCACTCCTCAATCCTGGGCTCTGTTATGTTCTTGCTCTCCTGCCACTAGGACCTGATGACTTGCTCTTTGTTCCTGCAGGAATGAAGGGTAGTCATGGGCTCAGTGGCCATGCTGCCCCACATTTTGGGCAGGGAATATGAAGGTCACTGGCTTAGCCCTTTTGGACTCTGGGTTTCATTAGGCTGGTGCTTGACACTCATGATAGAAGTGCCCCTTCTTATTGCACCAAAAACATCCTCGGGTTGCCAGAGGTGGCTGGCACATTTTGAACCACAAGTGCCGCAGTAAGAATTTTTGATTTTTGGTGGTCTCTTTCCGTTACCTCCATGACCTGGTTGTTATACACAATGGTGGCCACTCCCAACAGTCGAGCCAGTGTAGTGTGCATATTCTGTAATTTCCTGCGAATATAGGGGGCTGACTGGTTATTGAAGTGAGGTTCAGCAGAGTTTGAATTCAAGTGCTACAAAATTTCTGTAGTGCCTCCATCAACTGACTTCTAAACACAGCTGGGTTTTCATCCTTGCCTGAACTACTTCCATTCAATTGCTTAAGTGTACCAGTTTGATTTGAATCATCTTCATGCCTTCTACTAGACACATGATCAGATCATAGGATTCCTCAGAGTCACATCTGGCAGATGGTGTTGGTGATTCCCCTCAGGGTTCTGCTTGCTTAGTGGAAGGGCTGGTTGGTGTATGTGTATGTGGTCACCATATACCTGACTGGTGACACTAAATGCAGTTTCTCTCATCAGGAGTATAGCAATGAGAAAACAGAACTCACATCTTTTCAGGTTAATTTAAAAATGAAAATGATTTGCTTGAATTCTTGTATGAAGTTGGAAGAGTTGGCCAAAAAACTCCCTAATTTTTCTTTTGTTGTTGTTAAGTACCGTGGAGTCGGTTTGACTCATAGTAATCCTGCACAGGGTTTCCAAGGCTGCAAATCTTAATGGAAGTAGAAAACCTCATCTTTCTCCTGCGGAACAGCTGGTAGTTTCGAACTGCTGACCTTGAGGTTAGCAGCCTGATTCGTAACCACTACATTACCAAAGCTTTATTGTTAAGTGTTGTTGAGTCGGTTCTGACCCATAGTGTCCCTATATAGGGTTTCCAAGGAGCAGCTGGTGAGCCTTAGAACCCTTCAAATTGGCCATTGAGAAAGGCATATGGACTTTTATGGGCTACCCTCCAGGTCCAGATAAGAATGCAGCTGGGGTCTGGGGACTGGGTGGCTTATATTCCAGTGATGGGGTACAAGAGGGAGTTGGTGGAGTCTCCTTGGGATTTTCTGTCTTAGGGGAATGTCCTTGCTAGTTTCCTTTCACTTGGGCTCTTTTCCATGCAGTTTATACAAAGCTGAGGGTTATTTCTTAGGTATACGAAAGCTTGCACATATGGGACTTCAGAACACTTCTCTTGTGTCTACAGAACAGATGTAGCTGCAAAATGATGTCATAATTAAGGCTGCCATTAACAGACTATCTTTGCTCATTTCCTAATTGAGACTCAGGTCATGAGGTGTTGCAGAAGAACTATAATTTTTGTGTGTGAAGGCTGTCAGACCTCAGGGACTTACAAGTTTTCATCAAGCGAACCATCTGGTGGCTAGGTGGTATGGAGCCTCCTTGTCCCATGGTGTCTGGGATAGAACAAAAGATAGGGAGATGGGGAGGAAGCAAGGTTCCCCAGAGTGGGCATTTCCACTTCGGGAAGCGAGAGAAGGAAAGGGGATGTCTGTGAAATAAACCTCTTGGGTTTCCCATGAATGGTTGTGTCGCATTTATCCCCATGATCAGGTGTACTTCACTGAGGACTCCCTTCTTCCAGTGGGGGTAGCGCAGCGTCCACCCACTGGCCTCCTCCGTACACTCCTTTGATTTCCAGAAGTGGTGCTCCATCCATGACTATTCCCCATGATCCTGGGTGCAAGGCAAGGCTCTTTGCATCCCTTAAAATATCTGCCCTGTATGCTTCATACTTTGCTCACTTTCTGAAGCTTATCATGAAAGCAAGGAGAACATGGCCTGTTAGCATCCCTTCTGGGTGACTGGTCCTCTGCCTTAGAGTGTCAGTGTATTGATCCAGCAAAGTATTTTTGGAAAAGGTCCAATCCAAACTTAAGTTCTTGTCCACATTATCTTCTAACTTTAAAGCAGTGGCACAGATGCCTCAGCCTCCCCACCCCCACCCCCACCCCCAGCACCCACCAGTCAGAATGGCGAACTGAAAGTAAAAGGTGGGGCAAAGGTATGCAGAGAGAACAGGGACAGTCTCGTAGGTACTGGATCCAGGGCTTCATCAGCGTCCAGTCAGACCCCAAAACCCGTGCACATAGTGAGGGAAAGAGATAATGTTATAGGGCGACTGAAGCAAGGCAAACAAGTCCCCGGCACCATGGACATCATGAGGCTTGGATGTGAACACATACCTGCCCCGAGATTCATATAAAATGATGTCTGTCTGCCTTGAGGCAAGACCATGAATAGAAATATGAAACCAAAGGAAAGAAATATCCCAGAAAAGCAACACTGACCCAGAGGAATATATCTGTTGCACTTACATTTAGGTGGTGTGTAAGAGCTCCAGATTCAATGAGGCTAAGTAACAGGCAATTTTTTGAAGTAGCAGTCATCTTAGCAGTAAGGGGAGTTTACCTGGGAGTTTAGGAAGTATGTGAATGGTTCCTGGGTTTCGGCACCAAAAATACAAAGAGGGGCCCAGAGAGGAAAAAGCAGAACGACCCGAATCACACATAACTCCAGTTACTGTGGTCCGCTCGGAAGAGACTGTTCCTGGCTGGTTCACCAAAACAGTATCTTTCTTCAGTCTTCTCTTCCTCGGCTAACTTGAAGAATCGGGAGTTAAGTTCTGAAATGGCCGAGGCAAATCAATCACTCCATCACACAATCTGTATGGGCGTAAGCAGTTTATTAGTAAAACAAAAGTATGTTCATGAAGAAGAGAACTGGATTTCTCTGCAGAGTAGAGAAGACTCAGAGAGGATCTCAGGTCTACTTTTTATTGATTAGATTCTGACATATGATAATAGGAATATTCATGGATTTTCTGGGAATGGGAGGGGAGAATTCCTGGAAATGAGGTGCCAACCTGTTTCTTGTCCTAATTTGGTCCTGGTTGGATCTGTCATGGCTCCAGTGGGTGTGTGATTTAGTATTATAATAAGGGGCATTGTCTGGTCACTAGTCCCCTAGACTACATATGCTCCAGGTCTGGAAAGTCCATTGCCTCAGGTCTTCCTCCTCTTGTGGTTAACTTCATTAATCCGATGGGCAAAATATTGAAGGGCACAGAAAACATCAAAAGAAGATGGAAGAAATATACAGTCACTGTATCAAAAAGAATTTAGATGTTCAGCCATTTCAAGACGTACAGTATTATCAAGAACCATTTGTATTGAAGGAAGAACTCCAACCTACACTGAAGGAAGTGGTGGAAAAACAAGCCTCATGAAGTAACCAATTGAAATGTTTCTACAAACTGATACAGCAGTGGAGGTGCTCAGCGCTGGAAGACAGCTACATGGCAAACTGATTGGAAGAGAGTTATATTTGTGCCCATTCCAAAGAAAGGTGAGCCAACAGACTGCATAAATTATGGAACAATACCATTAATGTCACTTGCAAGTAAAATTTTGCTGAAGATAATTTAAAACCACCTACCAGTACATGTTCCACGGAGAAAGATTAGGCTTTCTGTTCCCATAAAGATTTACAGCCTTGGGAATCCTGTACAAGGTCGCTCTGAGTTGGAACCGTCTCCACAGCACATCACCACCACCACCACCAGTACATTAGCAGGGAGGTGCCAGAAATTCAGAAGAGGACGTGGAACTAGGAAATCATTGCTGGTGTCAGATGGATCTTGGCTGAAAGCAGAGAATACTGGAAAGATGTTTACTTGTGTTTTATTAACTATGCAAAGGCACTTGACTGTGTGGATCATAACAAACTATAAATAATATTATGAAGAATGGGAATTCCAGAACACTTAATTATGCTCATGAGGAACTGTACATAGACCAAGCGGTAGTCATTTGAACAGAATGAAAGGATATTTAATGGTTTAAAATCAGCAAAGCTGTGCATCAGGGTTGTATCCTTTCACCATAGTTACTCAACCTGTATGCTGAGCAAATAATCTGAGAAGCTGGACTATATGTAGAGTAACCTGCTATCAGGATTGGAAGAAGGTTTTTTAACAGCCTTTTATTTAAGAAATTTAATGATGAAGATCAAAGACTACAGTCTTTAATATGGATTGTCCCTCAATGTAAAATAAGCAAAAATCTCACAACTGGACCAGTAAATAACATGATAAAATGAAGGAAAGATTGAAACTATCAAAGTCTTCATTTTACGTGGATCCACAATCAGCTCTTGGTGGAAGCGGCAGTTGGTTGAGAAATTGACATACTGCATTAGGCATACAAACCGTGTATTTCCAGTTGCCTTATATGTATGTAAAAGTTGGAACGAATAAGGAAGACTGGAGAAGAATCGATGCATTTGAATTATGGTGTTGGCAAAGAATGTTGAAAGTACCTTGGATGCCAGAAGAACAAATAAATCTGTGTTGGAAGAAGTACAGGCAGAATGATCCTTAGAGCATTCTCTCATTTTTCAGGCATGTTGTCAGGAGGGACCAATTCTTGGAGAAGGAAATCATGTTTGGTAAAGTGGAGGGTCAGCTTAAAAGAGAAAGATTCCCAATGAGATGGATTGTTACCGTGGCAGCAACAATGGGCTCAAACATAGCAACAATTGTGAGAATGATGCAGGACCAGGCAATATTTCACTATGACAGTACCTAACAATAATAACATTACTAGCAGGATATTGTTCTGAAGTTTTTGTCTGATATTAACATGTAGCCACTTCAGCTTTCTTTTGGTTGCTTTATTGTATATATTTTCTATCCTTTCACTTTTAATGCATTTATTATTCAAAGTAAGTCTCTTGTAGACAGCATATTCTTGGGTCTGGATTTCTAATCTGATCTGGCAGTCTTTTCTTTGGAGTATGTAGACCAATTACATTTAGTATGATTATTGGTATGTTGTGGTTATTAAGTGCCAGTGACCCTGTATAGGGTTTCCAAGGACTAGCTGGTAAGTTTGAATCACTGACCTTGCAGTTAGTAGTCCAATGCTTATACTACAATGCCACACTATAGCTTGAATCAAATAAGTCCGCCATTTTGCTCTTTGTTATTTCTGTCTCATGCTTTCTTCTCTTTTTCTGCCTTCTTTTGGATAAAAAGAACAATTTTTTATTGATTCCTTTGCTCTCTGATTATGTGGTGCAAATGGTTAAAGCGGTTGGTTGCTAACCAAAAGCTTGGCAGTTTAAGACCATCTGGTGTCCTGGTATGGCGCTAAGAACTAATGTGTCAGACTGCAGAGTCATTTGAGCTGCAAGGTCGGTGTTTCAAGTTCACCAGCTGCTCCTTGGAAACCCTACACAGGGTCTCTGTGGGTTGAAATAGACTCAAAGGCACTTAACAACAACAAGAGGTACCTTGGAAAAAAAGATGTGGCACTGTAGGATAATTCACTGGACCGCAGGTTGGTTTGAACTGCAAGGTCATCGGAAACCCTATACAGAGTTGCTATGAGTCAGAAACTGCTCGACGGCACTTAACAGCAACAAATCTACTTCTTAAAAATCAAGCATTGAAAACACCGAGGAGCACAGTTTTACTCTGATATACATGGGTTGTTGTGTTTCATAATTGTCTCAGTGCCAACCGGTTTTATTTTTTAATTTGCTGTAACTTGTTTTATTTTCTTAGTCAATGATGTATGTTTGCAGTATTCATCTTTAATACATAATGTTATATATATGTAATGTATATGAAGGGACTTCAAAAAGTTTATGGAAAATGGAATTAAAAGATAACAAAATTTTTCTATGAACTTTTTGAAATTCCCTGATATTTTGTTGCTAGTTGCTGTCAAGTTGTCTTTCATTCAAGGCACCCTTATGTGTATAGAGAGTTCAACATTGCCCAGTTCTGCAGCATTTTCATGATTGTGAGTATGTAATATATAATGAGCCCATAACACATTATATATACCATTTCCAGTATAAGAACCTTATAATAGTCTATTTCATTCCCTTTATCATTTTGCTGTTGTTACAAAACATTTTACTCCTGTAGATTTGATAAACTCCATGATACTTTGTTGTAACTTTTGCTTTAGACAGTTGTCTTTTAAAAGAGATTCAAAGTTAAAGAGTTCTTTTATATTTACATATTTACCATTTCTGGTGCTCTGCATTCCTGTAAGTTGGATGTCAATCTAGTTCACATCTAGTTTTACATCTGGTGTCGTACCCTTCTGGCTAAAGAAATTCTGTGAACATTTTTGTCAGAGCCAGTCTGAATTGCTGGAAGTGAATTGTTTGAGCTTTTGTGGGACTGAAAAAGTTTATTTCACCATCATTTTTATAAGATCCTTTTGCAGTGTATAGAATTCTGGATTGGATTGGCAGTTCTTTTCTTTCAGTGCTTTAGAAATGTCATTCCAGTCTTCTTGCTTGCATACTTCCTGATGATAACTCTTAATTTTAATTTTTATTCCTCTCTATGTAATGTTTTAATCCGCCCTGCCTACCTGTGTCTAAGTATGTGTTTCTTGGTATTTATACTGCTTGGGGTTCTCTGAACTTTATGGATCTGTGGTTATTATAACATCTTTTATTATTTCTGGAAAATTCTCAGCCAGTCTTCAAATATTTCTTCTGCACTTTTTAAAAACTTTTTATTGTGAATTGAGTGAAGGTTTGCAGAACAGATCATCAGTCCCACATTCAACAAATTATACTCTTCATATCATTACAATGATTGCAGTTCATTCTATGTACGTCAATTAATAGTATTTACCTCTATTCCCTTTATTTTTTCCCTCCGCATACTTCTCATCCAACTTGTAACCTTTATATAATAATGTTACATTTAGCAAGAAAATCTTTTCTTAACTTTTTACAACAGTGGTCTCATGTAGTCATTGTCCTTTTCTGATTGACTGATTTCACTCAGCGTAATATCCTCCAGGTTTATTCACGTCATGAAGTGTTTGCAGCTGTTGAGAGGTGTTTTGCAGATTCTTCATTATTCTTCAATGTTGTCTAATACTTCCATTGTGTGTGTGTACCAAAATTTACTTAAGCATTCTTCTGTTGATGGGCATTTAGACATCTACATCTTTTTGCTTTTGTGAATATTGTGATGAACATGGGAGTGCATGCATTTATGTGTGTTATGGCTCTCATATTATAAGGATATATACCAACTTTTTGAGATACCTCCGTACCATTTTCCATAGTGGTTGCACCATTTTATAGTCCCCTACCAGCAATGCAGAACAAAGGGTCCCAATTTCTCCACACTCTTGCCAGCATTTGTTGTTTTCTGTTTTTTGGAACTTTGCTGTTAATGCTGAAGTAAGATGATATCTCATTATTTTGATTGCATCTTTTTAATGACTTATGATCATGAGCATTTCTTCATATGTTTGTTTGGCCCCTTGAATGTCTTCTTTGGTAAAATGTCTGTTCATGCCCTCTGCTCATTTTTTATGTGGATGAGTTCTCACTGTTGAGGGGAGGGGGGACTGTTGGTTTTGTATCTGTGCCTTTAATTATGTTGAGGAATTTCCCTTCTATTTCTGTTTTGCTGAGTGTTGTTGTCAGGAATGAATATTTGATTTTATCAAATGCCTTTCTGTATCAATTGATATGATCATGTGATTATTTTCCTTTGTTTTATTTATGTGGTGAATTATATTGATTGTTTTTCTAATATTGAACTATCCCCAAATACCTGGTATGAATCCCACTTGGTCATGATTTTTATGATACGTTGTTGGATTGTATTTGATAGGAATTTGTTGAGAATTTTTACATCTATGAAAATAATTTACATCTGTGATCATGAGAGATATTGACCTATGATTTTCTTTCTTAGTGATGTCTTTGCCTTTTTTTTTGGTATCAGAGTTATGTTTGTTTCATAAGTTCAAAGAACAGCCTTTAGACATTTTTATAAAATTGTTCTGGTCATTACAAATTCCTTTAATTTCTGTTTACCAGGAAACACCCAAATTCTGCTGTTGTGTTTGAGGGACAACGTTGCTGGATATATGATTCTTGGTTGGCAATTTTTTTCTTTCAGAATTTGTATATGCCATTCCATTGCCTTCTTGCCTGCCAGGTTTCTCCTGAGAAATGAGAACTTAAGTCTTATTGTTTCTCCTTTGTAGGTAAGTTTTCATTTTTCCCAAGCTGCTCTCAGGATTCTGTCCTCGTCTTTGGTTTTGAAAAGCTTGATTATGATATGTCTTGGTGATTTTCTTTTGGGATCCATCCTGTTTGAGGTTCGTTCAGCTTCTTGTATGCTTATCTTTTCATCTTTCATAATGTTAGGGACGTTTTCTTCCAACAGCTCTTATATCTGTGCTTTTTATAGTCTTTCTGTTTTGGAATTCTGATCACCTGTAATTATTTCTCTTAAAGGTGTCTGACATAACTCTTAGGCATTCATTTTTTCCTCCTTTTTTTTCTGATGGTTCTCCTAGCATACTAGTATTGAGATTTATCTTCAAATGCACTAATTCAGGCTTCCATTACATTGAATCTACTCCCTCATCCTTTCAATATATTGTTCATTTCTGAAATCTTAGTATTACTCTTCAGGATTTCTAACTGCAGATTTTGTTTTGTTTCAAAATTTGCATTTATTTTGTCTGTTTGTTCTTGTAGTATTTTCCTGAATTATTATTAAGGTTTTGTTTTTTGTGTTTTCCTTGCAATCTTTTGTAGGTACCTAAATAGCATGCTCTTGAATTCCTTTTCAGTTAATTCCATTACCTTTTCTTTCTCAGAAATGCTTTTTGGAACTGCATCTTGGTCATTTGTTTGAGTCATTCTCACTCACTTTGTGTGAACTAATGTTTGTTGTCCCAGGGGCATTGCAGAGTTGTCTTATTTATACTTAATTGATGATTGTACGTTGATGTGTTTTTAGGTTCTCACCATCTGTCTCTTGTGGGTGTAGTTAGAGAATGGAAGCATGTGCACAGGTTTTTTGCCCTTTGTACACCTCACTTAGGGTGAGTTTGGCTGGTGTTGGCTGCTATCTATTGTTGATCAGGTGATAAAGGAGGTCGTACTGGCTCTTGCCCAGTGGGTAGAACTGCAAAGGGTACGGACATGGTTGCTGTCTCCTGTTGGGTGGGAAAGAGGAGAAACACCACTAACCCCCACCAAACACACACTAGAAAGCAAAACAGAATCAACAAGCAAGTAACCAACAATAAGAGAAAATAATTTAAAAAAAAAAATGTAGGTACAAGGAAAAACAAAACAAAACTAAAAAGAGACGAGGAACAGGACAATGGAGCTTTAAAAGAGAATATAAAAGGAAAAACTTAAAATAGCCCTTAGAAAAGCCAAGGAGAGGAAAGATGAAAAGAGAAAGAGAATAAATAGTAGTAAAGAAAGATAAAAAGCAGGGAAAGGAATAGAGGAAATGAGACAGAAGAAAAGAAGGAAAAATACACACAAAGGTTGAAAGGATAAAATTCAAGTGAATGGAAAGAGAAGGAGGAGAAAGAATAAACAAAAACAATGAAGTAACAAAAATGAAGAAATATTGCAGCTATTGGACCCAGAGATGAGAAAACTCTGGGGAGCACCTGCAAGTCAAGGATCTCATGATGTGGTGTGGGAGGGATGTGACAATGGATTTCTTGGCCCTAGATGGATTTCCTATCAGCCTCAGTGTTATCAGTGTTTACTCAATCTGGTATTATCTCTGTGCCCTCAATCCGGAAGGGGTTCGTGGAGGCCCTTGATAGAGCTGGTTTCCATGTCTGTTAGGACCACAGGGCAGCTGGGGGCAGTGTGACTGGTTAAATGCTGGTCTGGT
>NW_006408560.1:8717779-8723605 GCF_000296735.1 Chrysochloris asiatica
TCAGGTATCCTCTCCTCGTGAACTGAACCCCAATGTCGAGGCGGGTCCCCGACAGAAAGGCAGTGGGTTTGGTTTTTGGTTGGTTTGGATGCTGTATTTTGTTTTGTTGTTGTTATGTGCTGTGCGGTTCTGACTCATAGTGACCCTGTACAGGGTTCCCGAGGCTTTACAGAAGCAGACAGCCTCCTCTTTCTCCCATGGAACAGCTGATAGTTTCGAACTGCTGACCCTGAGGTTAGCAGCCCAATTCATAACCACTACGCTACCAGGGCGCCTTCAGGCTACCAGAGCTCCTTCTGGCACGTAGTTAAATTACTTAATTTTTATATGGGAGAACATCAGCTTTACACCATCATTTTATTGCAGTAATTACAATCCCTTCTGTGCATCATCATCAAAGTATTTGCTTCCATTTTCTCTGTTTTGTTTTATTGTTTGTGTGTGTGTGTACACAAAAACATTCAAGGATATATAATAATTTAAACAACCAAAGGACACATTCTGTAAGCCTACCTCCTGGCTGCCAGCATTCAGTCCCTCTCTTTCCATGAGTATAGAGTCCTCAGCTGCTCTCTCTCTCCATGCCCTCATCTCTGCCTCCATCTCTGGTGTTGCTGCCTCTGTGGATAGGGTCCCGCATTCCGCTTGTGCTCTTCTCCTTTGATGGTCCTAGGGTTCTCTGCTCCTGGACTGTAAAACTAAGTACTCGCCTCTTTTTGTTACAGAACTTCTACATTTACAGTTGTGGCAGTTGCAGTTAGTCTTGATAACAGTTACTAACTATTGAATCACAAGAATCTTATCCCCATCTCTTTTAACTAGACCCATCTAGACAGGATGAAAATGATTCAGTGAGGACTCTTATCTTCCCCACATTCTCTAAAACTAAACTCCCTCTTGAAAACTTGTAAGTCAGTCACTTTGTGCCTTTATTGCCCCCTCACTTTAGGTAGCCAATGTCAAGTTGCCCATCCCTATCTACCCTGTATACAGAGGGGATAGGATTTATACTTGATGTGAAGACTCCTTCCCTCTCAGTTGGTATTTTGATCTACTACATCCATAAGTATAGGACAGGTTCATCAAAGTGCAGCAATTTACTCTAGTTTCCTTTAACAAAAATTGTTTTGTTTTTTTTATATTCCTCTAGTTGAGTTCTGATTATCAAGCCATTGAGGCTAGGTCAAATGGGTAACATCTGCAAGTTTGGGTGTTTTTGTGCATCTGCCCTCACTTTATACCAGCTGGACGCTTCACTCTCAGCTCTAGCCCTCCGTGGCTGTATCCTTGTCCATGGGCTCAGGAGTCCCCAGGTCTCACCACACTTTGGACCAACCAGCCCATCCTCTTCTCTCTCTCATCTCCAGGTCAGTGGGAGTCTATGGAATGTGGTTGAACTCAGCCCATTTCTTCATTGCTGCCTTTCCTCCTCTTCCACTCACCAGTAGACCAACGTGGTCACCAGCAGGTTTACATGCCTGCTCATGTGTTCCCTTTGAGTTTCAGTCTTGGAGGGGGGGTTCTACTGAAGGGATTTGATTGCTTGCCTTGATGGCTTCCTGGAGAACAGTTTACTTGTTCGTGGAGTAGCCAATCATGCTGCCATTTTTGTTTTGGGTTTTTCCTGCTGACTTTCCTTTGAAGATACATCTGCTGTTGATCTGGTTGTTCTAGGCTGGTCTGCTTGTCTTTTCTAGTGGGAATGTCCTACCTCAGAAGGTTCTGGATGGGGCTCAGGATTCCACCTAAGGTCCTATACACTGTTATAAAGGCTTTTTTTTTTTTTTTTTCTTTTTTGAGTTAGGTTTGTAGGTTTGGGGTAGGTTTAGAATAGCTTTTATGTTAGAACTAAGTTAGCCCCACTCATATTATACTTCCTTTTAGTTCCCTCTTGAGTACCTTATAAATTCAGGGAGGTCTTTCTATTCTTTCTGGAGAGAAGATGAATGATTCCTGAGTGTGTGAACTCTGGAATTTGTTCATTTTACAGTCTCCCAGTCCCTTCTTCCCCCATTAGTAGTTCTTTCCTCAGATTGTTACTTATCAAAATCTCAAGGGGATCCTGGAGTTCTTTCTCTCTTTAGCTCTATTCTCTTGGATATTCTGTCCTGTTAATTCTAGCTGTGTCTTCAACTCACTGAAGTTTTGCTGGTCTCTGTTTGGGTGCCCCTCCCTGAGTTAGCATTTAAGGATTTACCTCCAGATAGTTAATAGAGTTCTTCTTGTTTATTTCACTTTCACTGAGATCACAGTTCTGATCTACCTATTGTTCAATGTCCGAAAACAGTTTTGTCCTTTATTTTTTCTCCAGTTTTCTAGTTGTTTACATTGGAAAATTAATTTCAGATCACCCAAAAGTTTCCAAATTATCTGGCAAAATAAGAATATTTTTTATTTAGATGATTAAATTAAAAGCTGATTTTTAAGTTATGGACTTTTTAAAAACCAAAAGACACTTTTTTTTTCTTTTTCAATTACATTTTTTAATGAACATTTTGAAGCCCCATTGTTTAAAAAAAAAACAGCAAACAAAATATAAATTCATTATGGTCAAGTTGGTTCTGACTCATAGTGACCCTGTATAGGGGGTTTCCTAGGAGTGGCTGGTGAGTTTGAACGTAGTTGTTGTTGTTAGGTGCCATTGAGTAGGTACCGACTCATAGCGATCCTATGCACAACAGAATGAAACACTGCCCAATCCTGGGTCAACCTCACAATTGTTGCCACACTTGAGTCCATTGATGCTGTCACTTTGCCAATGCGTCTTGCTGGGGGCCAAAAGACACTTTTTAAAAAGTGAAAAAATAAGTAAGAAACTGGAAGATACACACAAATGCAAAAGATCTTATAAAGAACTCTACATGTTAATGAGAAAATGTACAAGGAACATGTAACAGTGGGTAAAACACATGAATAGATGTTTTATAGAAGAGGGCATTCATTTGGCTAATATATGAAAAGATGTTCAACACCATGAGTAGTAAAAACCCACACACACAAACCCACAAACCTATTGAAAAGATGTTCAATACCATTGTTGTTAAATTCCATCTTCTGACTCAAAATCTGTATACAGTTTCCAAGGAGTGTCTCATGGGTTTGAGCGGCTGACCTTGTGGTAAGCAGTCCAGTTCATCTCCTACAGCACCCAACCAGGACTCTTCAATACCATTAGGAATTTAAAAGTCATTGCCACTGAGTCTAACTCATGGAGATCCTATAATTAATAATCCCCCAAATGGAACCCACTGCCATCAAGTCTACTCTGACTCAGAGGTTTCCCAGGCTATAAATCTTTACAAGAGCAGAAAGCCTCATCTTTTTTCCTGAAGAGTAGCTAGTGGGTTTGAACTGCCCACTAAAGGAAATGTAAATTAAGACCACAGTGAGAAAGTTCTTCATATCCATTCTTTTCACACAAGTTATAAGGATCTTTATATACATTGCTGATAAGAATATAAATTGGTACAAGGTGTTTACAGCTTGGCATTATTTCTAATGTCTAATATCCAACCTCACAGTTCTGTCCTTAGGTATGTACCCAGGAGAATCCTCTACTACAGGAGGCATGTATACAAATATTCATGCAGCACTGTTTAAATAGCTAAAACCAGGAAACAACTCAAATGTCCATCAATGGGGAACAGATTTATAAAAAAAAACAAAAAAAGACTGTGATATACTTGCAAAATAAAATGCTATGTAAAAGAGAATAAATCACAAGAATCTATATTTTGAATAAGACTTAGTATAATATTAAGTGCAAAAAGTAAGTCCCAGAAGATGTACTTCAGCATGATGCTCTTTATAAAACAAAAATGCCCTTAAAATTTTAATTAAGGATTATATGTAAATGCAAAAAAATCAATAAAAATAAAAGGGAATTATGTACATGATACAGCATAATAATTATTTTAGGTCAAGGAAGCAGGGAGATAGAAGAAATGAAGACTGTATGGTTAGAAATAAATATTATCAAGATCTTATTTGGGTGATTTTTGCATAATTAAAAATAACTTATATTCAAACAAAACTCTGGCCATAATGAGCCTGTATTATGAACCCAGGGTTATATGATTTCTCCAGTTCTGTGCATATGAGGTCCACACAGAAAGAAAACAGTAATAAGAGGCCATTTTAGATCCCATTAGAGAAGACACATTTACACACATACTAAAAGTAGTTACTTAAGAGCTTGCTTTTGCCTTCATGATTTTCTTCTAAGCACTTGAACATTTGGGAAGGATACATTCCATTAGAACCTCATGCATTTCACCCAGAAATCAGCTATGAGTGTTATCTCCATTTTGGTATTATAAGCGGCTTGCGAATGGCAAAGAATGTGTCAACATAAAGATGAGTTTTTAGCCAAAATTGAATTAGATGGCAAGGTGGCATTGAAAACAATTTGTTGGCCATTTTGTATATTGATGATTAATCCAGATCAATAACTTGAACCAGTTCAGTGTCTATTTGATATTTGTCACTGAACCTGGTTGCCAAAATGTCTTCATTCTACTTTCGAATCACTTTTGTGTTAGGTGGATCTTAAGGAAATTATCTTCTCTATGTTCAGTAGCACAATTTCTATTAATTATTAGAGGTTTGAGAAAAAACATTTTTATGTTTCTGTTTCATATAGAATGAGAGTTATAATTTGATTACCTTAAGAAATGTGTGAGTTGGTGTTAAAGAACTAACGAAACAAAGATCCCTGGCCTGGAATAGAGAACCCAGGTACCAAACATACCTTGGAGATATTTGCCTTCCTTTCTAGATCACTGCAATAAAGCCAAAATCACAGTAAAGCAAGTTACATAAATTTCTTGGTTTCCCAGTACATATAAAAGTTATGTTTAGAATGTACTGTGGTCTATTAAGTATTGTGAGAATTATCAAAATGTGATACAGACAAAGTGGATACATGCTGTAGGAAAAATTATGTTGGTAGACTTAAACTGGATGCAGCATTGCCACAAACCTCCAATTTGTAAAATAAAACCATATCTGCAAAATGCAATTAAACAAAACACAATTAAACAAGGTATGCTTATACAACTAGAATTCTTCCCTTAGTTTATGCTCATTGTACGAATTCACCAGTTACTATCTTCTTGGCATAAATTCCCTAGAACTCAAGTCATGAGAGAGGTGGTGGTGTGGCGGTCATATACTGTGGAGTCAGTTCCGACTCATTGCTAACCTGTGCATGGTTTCTAAGGCAGTAAATCTTTACATGAGTAGAAAGCTTCATCTTCCTCCTGATGAGGAGCTGATATATTCAAACTGCTGACCATTCAGTTAGCAGTCCAACTCACAATCCACTATGCTATAAGTGCTCATTACTGATGAGGGTTATTGTTGTTATTAAATGTCATGGAGTCAGTTCAGACTCAAAGAGACACTGCATAGCAGAGATGAAGAATCATTTTTTCTGCCAAGGGCTGTTTGGATAGATATATAACATCATTTGTGGGCCATACAAAATTATAAACTTAAAAATTAGTCTGTTGTATTTAGTCAAACATTTAATCAATTCACCCCTAATGTGAATTAAAAGGCTTTCGATTGTGTGGATCATGACAAGCTATGGACAACATTGCTAAGTATGAATATTCTGGAACACGTAATTGTGCTCTTGAGGAATCTACATGGACCAAGAGGCAGTTGATCGAACAGAACATGGGAACACTGAATGGTTTAAAATTAAGAAAGGTGTGCAACAGGGTTGTATTCTTTAACCATACTTATTCAACCTGTATGCTAAGCAAATAATCCGAGAAGCTGGGCCTATGAAGAAAAATGTGGCATCAGGATTGGAGGAAG
>NW_006408560.1:8723705-8724608 GCF_000296735.1 Chrysochloris asiatica
TGCTGGACTGCAAAGTCCATTTGAACTGCAAGATCAGTGGTTCAAGCTCACCGGCTGCTCCTCGGAAACCCTGTACAGGGTTACTGTGGGTCAGAATCGACTCGATGGCACTTGAAAACATCTTTGTTGTAAAGGATCTGTAAGGTGCATCTGCCTACTATGCATTTATGATAACAGAGTAAATGGTTTCTGTGCTATCTAGTCTGTCCTTAGTGTTAGACTAGGTCTGTGTGCCTCAAACTTAGAACTGAAGCTTTTTAAGATTTTGTACTCCTCCTCTTCATCTCAGCCAAATTATGCTGTGTGTATCTGTAATTGATCTTGGGAAAGAATTTTCTGCTCTTCCTCTAATGGTAGCATCAGTAAGAACCTGGACCTAAGACGATTTCCTGCTTTTCCACAGAAGCAGTGGATCTTTTTGCTCACTTGGTGAGAGGCTTTGCTGTTCATCTTGAAACTACTTAAGGCTTTTGCTTAGAAAAGAAGAATCTGGTGAAATTGGTGGAGCATTGTGTCTGCCATCGCCTTCTGCAAACCTGGAATACCAAAGGAGGCTTTAGCTTTTTTCTTGCTTTGCCCTCAACCTTTCTCATGAGCATACGGTAGGCCCATGGGAAAGTTCTCACTTGCAAGAGAGTGAGAACACTCCTTGAGACTGTGTTGGGAACATTAGTCTTTTTCAGATTCCTAAGTCTTAAAAGCAGAAGCAGTCTATGATAGCTACTTAATGTCCTTCCTTTTATGCTAATTCTTTGTCTTTGTCATTACTGGGTCTCTTTCTATGGACTTGACCCCCATTATTTTTATGTTGTTTTATATATATAGTAATTTTTGGTTGGATACTGTGTATTATGAGTTTTATGTTATTGGGTGCTATATTAAGGAGTCTGGTGATGCTGTGGT
>NW_006408560.1:8729073-8729964 GCF_000296735.1 Chrysochloris asiatica
TTTTGGAAGAAGTGCAGCCAGAGTGCTCCTTAGAGGCCAGGATGGCCAAACTTAGTCTCTCATACTTCGGACTTATTGTCCGAAGGGACCAGTCGCTGGAGAAGGATACCATGTTTGATAAGGTGGAGGGTCAGAGATAAAGAGTAAGACCCCCAATGAGATGGATTGGCCAAGTGGCAGCATCGATGGACTCAAGCATGGCAACAGTAGTGAGGTTGGCCCAGGATCGGGCAGTGTTTTGTTCTCCTGTGCATAAGGTTGCTCTGAGTTGGTATCGACTCTGTGGCACTTAACAACAACAACAACAAAATGTGATGACTGAAACTGCAGTTGCCTTGGCAGGGCCAGACCAAATGATTTCACAGGCCTCATACAGCCTTATCCCTGCCACTGCTGTATAAGGTATCTGAAGAGTGGCTGGTGGAATTGAACTGCTGACCTTGTAGTCAGCAACAGCACCACACCAGGACTCCAGTGATAAGGGTAGAGGGGGAATAGTAAAAATTTTCAACTTGTTTATATTGAGAGGTTTAGAAATTATCTTGAAGCTAAATATTGAAATTCCCAAATTGCAAAATCTAGAGAGATCATTTGTCACATGTTTCACTTTCACCACCCGTAGCTTCTGCCTTTCCTCTAATTGAGTCCAAATTTAGCAAACAGTATCTCACACTCAGCATTTCTCAAGCTGGGTGGGGGAACTGAAGAAAAAAACTCAAGCCTCTACTTTCATTATTGAAAGATTCTCTAGGGAAATTATTGAATGATGTGGCAAGCATCAAGAGAAGATGGAAAGAATACAGAGTCACTGTAGCAAAAGGAAATGGTTGATGTTCAACCGTTTCAAAAGGTAGCATATGAGTAGAAAGCTTCATCTTCCTCCTGATGAGG
>NW_006408560.1:8730064-8730723 GCF_000296735.1 Chrysochloris asiatica
CTGCTAATCTCAAGGTTCACAGTTCGAAACTACCAGCTGTTCCACTGGAGAAAGATGAGGCTTTCTGCTCCCATAAGGATTTGCAGTCTCGGAAACCCTGTGCAGAGTCACTATGAGTCAGAACTGACTTCACGGTACTTAACAACAACATCTTGACTCCATGCACCAAAAAGGCACACGAAAACAGCACAATTGACCCCTGTCTCATAGGTATAGCTCCCAACCTGAATGTAGACCTGTGCTGGGAGTAGATGTGGGTGGGAGCTGTCCATTCCTCTGGTCACCAAGGAATCGCATTTTTCCAGTCACTTGTGTGAGTCTGCTCTGCGAGGCCACCTTCTGCTGCCAGCACTGCTCACAAGGTTCAAGGTGGTTGTGCTGTGTCTGACCAGCCATTCACCAGTCAGTCTTCCTCTTTACCCATTCCTGCTCAGCTTTTCCTCCCAACAGGACTCAATCTACATTTGAAAGCTTTCTTCTGAAGTTCAGGATTTCCAGGGTTTTCATCTGTGTCTGTTTTATTTGGTCTTGCCTATCTTTGTGGTGTGGCGCTGTGGGTTAATATGCTGGACTGCAAAGTCCATTTGAACTGCAAGATCAGTGGTTCAAGCTCACCGGCTGCTCCTCGGAAACCCTGTACAGGGTTACTGTGGGTCAGA
>NW_006408560.1:8731274-8749375 GCF_000296735.1 Chrysochloris asiatica
CGTGGCATCAGGATTGGAGGAAGACTCATTAACAACCTGTGATATGCAGATGATACAACCTTGCTTGCTGAAAGTGAAGAGGACTGCAAACATTTACTGTTGAAGATCCAAGAGTACAGCCTTCGGTATGGATTATATCTCAATGTAAAGAAAGCAGAAGTCCTCACCACTGGACCATTAAACAACATTCTTATCAACAGAGAAAAGATTGAAGCTGTCAAGAACTACATTCTTCTTGGATCAACTGTCAACACTCACAGAAGGAGCAGTCAAGAAAATCAAACGACTTACTGCATTAGGCAAATGGTATTTTCAGTAACTTCATTTGCATGCGGAAGCTGGACAGTAAATAAGGAAGACTGTAGAAGAATTGATGCTTTTGAGTTATGGTGTTGGAGGAGAATATTGAAAGTGCACTGGGTTGCCAAAAGAACCAACAGATCTGTGTTGGAAGAAGTGCAGCCAGAGTGCTCCTTGGAGGCCAGGATGGCCAAACTTCATCTCTCATACTTTGGACGTATTGTCAGGTGAGACCAGTCACTGGAGAAGGATATCATGTTTGTTAAGGTGGAGGGTCAGAGAAAAAGAGAAGGACCTCCCCACCCCCCCAACGTGATGGATTGGCCAAGTGGCAGCATTGATGGACTGAAGCGTGACAACTGTAGTGAGGTTGGCCCAGGATTGGGCAGTGTTTCTCTTACTATGCATAAGGTCACTATGGGTCAATACCGACTCGATGGCACCTAACAATAACAACAACATCTCAGGCTGAAACTTGTTACACTCAAAAGGTGAGTTTATAGTGTCAGTATTCCAACTTAAGAGATCTTGTATGATATGGTCAGTTGAAAAGATTAATTACCAATGATCATAAAATTGCATATACCAGGAGTTCTTGTGTGGTGCTGTGGGTTAATGCACTGGACTGCAAAGTTGGTTTGATCCTCAAGGTCGGTGGTTCAAGCTCTCCAGCAGTTCCTTGGAAACCCTACACAGGGTCACTATGAGTCAGAACTGACTCAACGGCACTTAACAACAACAGCAACATTGTGTTTAGGGGACTCCTGTTGTGGCGCTGTAGAATAAGCACTGGACTGCGAACCACAAGGTCAGTGGTTCACACCTACCTGGTGTGAACTTCCTTGGAAATGCTGTACAGGATCACAATGAGTCAGAGTGACTCAACAGCACTTACCAACAACAACAACATTTTATTTGTTGATCTGCACTTGATGGCAAACCACAGGTCAAATCCACCACGTAGTGGTTCCTTTGAAATCCCATATAGGGTTGCTTTGAATCAGAACCAGCTTGACAGCACTTAATAGCAACAAGGTTGTATTTAAAGACAAGCTAGACTAACTTCCTCTAATTTCATCTATGAACTAACCAATCTGAAGATTTAAACTAAGGTGGAGAAGTCCCGAAGCATTGCATGCTAGTGTATGTCTCTAGTGTAGTTATGAATTAGTTCATATTTGACAGTGCTCCCCTTCAAGTCCAGAGAATATATTTTCTTTTGGAGATGATTGGCATTTATAACTTAACAGGCAGAGCAGCGCAGCAGAGACTAAGTGAATCAGATATTTTTTGCAAATGAATGTGTCTGAACCAAGGAAATGAATAGTAATAGATATTGGTTAATTTTAAGGATGAGTGAAGAAGAAAGCAGTCACTATCGTGAGCACAGGTAACTTAAAAATGATTTGATTTTTATGTGAGCCATCCATGCCAGCATTAAAGTATTAAAGTATTACTGAATTTCCAGGCATCCATCCTGTATAATATATCCATTCCCTTTTACTTGACATTTAAAAGGGTTATTTGATTTCAAAGGCTATTTATTTGCTGGTAGTCTCCATATCTTATGTAGAAACGGAAAGTTGAATTTATTCTCAGGGCTTCTTGTGGTAATTGTCACAAGGGCCTTTCAGGTGATAGGACTCTTTCTACTGTAGGAAATGTTTACTGGACATGAGACTACTGTGTCAGCCAGTCTTCCTGTGCATTAGCACAGACCTACTATTCTCTGGGAAGTGACATTTTGATTATCTTTGAACCAACAATGCCTCTAGGTAGTTTACCTTGGAGATATTGTGTCTTCCTTTCTAGACCACTGCATCAAAGCCAAAATCACAGTAAAGCCAGTCACACAAATTTTTTGTTTTCCCAGTACATATAAAAGTTATGTTAGAATAAACTGGTCTATTAAGTATTGTGAGAATTCTCAAAATGTGACACAGAGGATCAAAGTGAGTGCGTGCTGTTGGAAAAATTAATGTTGGAAAAATAATGTTAACTTGATGCAGCATTGCCACAAATCCTCAATTTGTAAAACACACAAAAGTACAATAAAGCACAATAAAAATAAATAAGTACAATAAAGAAAAATGCAATTAAACAAGGTATGTTTGTTCAACTAGAATTCTTTACTTAGTTTATGCTCATTCTAAGAATTTATCAGTCACTATGAATTGCCTTTTCTTTCTTCCTTGTGTAAGGAACTCAAGCTAGTTTTGCAACACCTATAGGGTTATGGACTTGCTTTTTAAGCAGAAGAATGGTGATGTTACTGGGACATTTGGTATGTTTCACTTGACAGAAATAAGTACACAAGACTAAACTGACTGACTAGGACTTGTTGAGAGTGCCTCGTTGAAGACAATGAGATATTTTCCTTTGTATGCTTTAGTACTTCAGAAGGCAGTGATGGGAATATATGATTCATTTATTTGAGTGGTGTCCACAGGAAGAAAACTCAATGCTAGGACCATGCACATGCCTAGAGGTTGTTTGAGAATGATTAGGGCTTTAGATTGTAATTGGGGAAGGGCTGTAGGAGAGGAGTTCTGAGTAAATAAATTATTAAGCATTTATTGCGCACACCCTAAATCCTGGTGTGGCACTATGGGCTAAAACACAGGACGGCAAAATCGGTTTGAACCATAAAGTCAGCAGTTCAAGCTTACCAGCTGCTCCTCAGGGTTGCTGTGGGTCAGAACCAACTGTACAGCACTTAACAACAACAACAACAGCATCCTAAATAAATAAGCATGGGAAAGATTTTGATTGAGTTTAAAGGAAAGGCCTTAGCTTGTAAATTATACTCGTTGATAAGATTTTGTTTATATGAGCACATCTATTTTGTGCTTATTTTAAATTATTTTTTCCCCAACTTTTTAATGTGAATTGAGTGGTTTAGAGATTATATCATAAGTCTTGCATTCGACGAATCATATACTTCATTACATGGTTGCAATCCCCTCCACGTACCAACAGTTAAACTTGATTTCTATTCACTTTGAGTCTCCCACTACCTTCATCTTTCCTCTGCTAGCCTTCCTCTTATCCTATATTGCCTGCCCTGTCACCCATATTAACATGTGTGTACACCCTAGTCTGTGATGAATTTTCCTTAACTCATGAATGATTTCCCTCAACAACCTTCATAGATTGTTTCTTTTATCAAGAAAATCTTTTTTCTGTCCTTTCTTTCTCTTCTAACAACATGCAGTTCACTTGGCGCGTAAGTTCTTCCAGGTTCAATCATGTTGTGATGTGTTTCACAGAATCATCATTATTCTTCAACGTTTCATAGTATTTCATTGTGTGTATATACCTAAGTTTGTTTATATATTCTGTTGATGGGCATTTAGGCTCTCTTTTTGATGTGTCTCTTGTAGATGGCATATTGAATGAAGTATACTGTTTTCTTCTCCATTCTGCTCTGTCTCTAGACTGGTGCATTTAATCTATTTACATCCAGTGTAATTATCAAGAGATATAAATTGGTTGCTGTCATTTTTTGGCGTGTGTTTTTTTTTTACTGCTAGATTCTTTGCTCTATATAATTTTCTATGCTGAGTTCATTTGTTTGTGAGTTTTTTCATTTTCTTTTCTGTTGTGTTAATGCTTACTAAATCTTTCTGGTTTTCCTCTATTTTTCATTTTGATGTGCAGATATATTATTTTTCTTTGGGGTTACTTATAATTTATTAGTTTTTTCCCTGCTTAAAACATTGTTTTATCTTGCTGTCTACTTAACTTCCTTGTCTTTTGGGGATTCTGTATCTACCCTGTTCCCTCTTTTTGCTTTGCAGTTGACTTCATTTTACATTGGTGTCTCTGGTTCCTTATATTAAGTCCTGTAGGTTTGTTTTGCTTTAAATACTTATATATCTGGGTAGATTTCTGAGTGGTGGTGTCATATAAGATAATCTCAGGTTGTTCTCTGCTGTTGGTTCTCAGTCGAAAGAAAACTGTTCAGCATTTTTTTGTAAAGTTTGTCTGGTCATTACAAATTCATTTAATTTCTATTTATCAGGAAATATCATAATTTTGCTATTGTGTATGAAGAACAGCTTTGCTGGGTATATGATTCTTGGTTGGCAATTTTTTTCTTTCAGAGTTTTGTATGTGTCATCCCATTGCCTTCTTGCCTGCATGGTTTCTGCTGAGAAATTAGTCTTATTGGCTCTTCTTTGTAAGTAAGTTTTCGTTTTCCCCAGTTTGCTCTCAGGATTCTTTCCTTGTCTTCGATTTTGGAAAGTTTGATTTTGACATGTTTTGGTGATTTTTCCTTTGGGATCTATCCTGTTTGGGGATCAATTTTCTTGAATGTTTATCTTCTGGTCTTTCATGCTGTTAGTGAAATTTTGTTCTAACAACTCTTCAACAATTTATTGTCTTTTATTGTTTGGAATTCCAGTCATTCATAAGTTGTTCTTCTTCATGGTGTCCCACATAACTCTTAGTCTCTCTTTGGATTTTTTTCAACCTTTTTCTGATTGTTTTTCTTTCATGTTAACATTGAGAGACTTACCTTCAAGTTCACTAACTCCGGCTTCCATTGCTTCAAATCTACTCCTTTGTTCTTTCAATGTATTATTCATTCTGAAACCTTAGTATTACTTTTCTGGATTTCTAAAAGCAGGTTTTGTGTTGTTTTAAAATTTGCATTTATTTTGTCTATTTGTTCTTGTAGCCTTTCCCTGAATTCTTTAGAAGTTTTTCTGTGTTCTCCTTGCTTTCCTCAATCTTTCTGTCAATCCGTAGAAGGTATCAAAGTATCATTCTTTTGAATTCTTTTTCAAGTAGTTTCATTACCTTTTTTTCCTCAGAAGTGTTTTCTGTCTCTGCATCTTGGTAATTTGTTAGGGTCATTTTCTCTTGTTTCTTTGTATCAACTAAAATTGTCTGTTTTTCTGGGACATTGTGGGGTTGTTGTATTTGTAAAAACAAACAGTGCAGTTATTAGAGTCCAAGGTGAGAAATCTCTGGTGGACTTCTGCAATTCAGGGAGCTCACAGGTGGCTGTGAAAGGGATGTGACAGCAGAGTTCTTGGCCCTAGATGTTCTGGCCCTTGAGTACCTTTTGGCTTTAGTGTTACCTCTGTTCAGGGCACTCAGTCTATAAGTAGTTTGCGGAGGCTTTTGATGAAGCTGGCTTCTGTTAGGACCACAGGGAAGCTGGGGGCAGCATGACTGGTTAAATGGTGGTCTGGTGGCTCTGTGGGTTTTGTAGGTTTGGAGCTGAACCCACCTAAATCCAGGCACCAAAGAGGCACAGTTAGATCCCTTACTCAACTGGCATGGCTCCTAAACGTGTGACTCTGTACTCCCAGAGAGCATGGTCTGTGCTGGTGGTAAATGAGGATGGGAGCTGGCCACACCTCTGGTCACCAGGGGAGCGTGGGGAAAAGAAGAAATCATATGTTACCATTGGCCTGCTTGAATCTGCTCTCTCAGGGCTCCCTCCACTACCCAGTCTGCTCATAAGATGGTCGAGCTGTGTCTGGCCAGCCATTCACTAGTCAGTCTCCCTCTGTTGCCATCTTTGCTCAGCATCTCCTCCCAGCAAACACCCCATCCTCTTCTCTAAGCAATCTTTAGAAGGTCAAGATGTCAAAATTTTCATCTGTGTGTTATATTTGGCCTATTATACCTTTGTTGTAAAGGGTCCTTGTGTTGCATCTGCCTAGTCTGCCATCTTGCCAGAAGTATCACATTTTAAATTCTTAATTGATTTTTGTTAGGCCAGTCATTGTAATTAATCTGTAGTCTTTACATTATTTGATATGTTCTACGATAGAAGCTAACTTGGATTTTTTTTGTTATTTATTATTCATTCTACCACTTTCTTTTTGTTAGACATATATTAAAAAATTGCATATACATGTATTCATCTGTTCAACAAAAACCTCTTCATGAAGATTTTCTCTTTATTGTTAAGCAGAGTTTCTTGGAGTACATGTATTCTTCCTTTTTATCATTGTTATTCCTGTCTTAATTATGGAAGGAAAAAAAAATAAATCAAGAAATATCCAACTTCAGGAAAGGATTTTTTTTAAAAAATTGTAAAAATGCTACTATTACGATGTTAAATTGGCAACAAAATACTGTGTTACATATATCTTTGCAACAATTTAAAAAAATGTCACCATTAAATCCATTGTTAGACCTTTTCTTTGGAATGAACTTTAGAGCCAGTTTAGGAGCCCCAGTGGCACAGTGGTGAAGTGCTTAACTGCCAACCAAAAAGTCTGGTTTGAACCCACCCACTGCTCTTCAGAAGACCGATATGCCAGTCTGTTTCTACAGAGATTGATAGTCTTGGAAACCCTGTAAGGAAGTCCTACAGGGTCGCTATGAGTAGTAATTAACTTACCAGCTACAAGGTTGGTTTGGGGGTTCAGAGCCAGTTTGGGCCATGTATCATGGCCTTTATTTATAACCAACCCTAGTTTTTCACGACCACCCCCTCCAAATTGGCTTGCCTGTTCATTCAATTTGACTTTGAATGACTTTTAACTGTCTGAAAATGAAATCTACCTTTAAAAGCTGATAATTCCCTTTGAAAATATTTAAAACAGTTTATTAGAGATAATTTTAGTAGTAAAAATAAGTTTGTGGCTCTAAGAAGGAGGTAGCCCTGTTTGGTATTTATAACTTTTGACATGTGTTTTTAAGTAAGTGACTTTGAACATGTTCTCAATTAAGTGTTTACCAGAATTCACCAATATCCATCTGAACCTGACTCTAGATCATTCTGTAATTTCATCCATCATAAGTGGGCTTTTCTTTGCTCTTTTCCTTCACCAGGTATACAATGTTTACATGGCAGGGAGACAACTGTGTTCTAAGCGGTACCGGGAGTTTGCCATCTTACACCAGAACCTGAAGAGAGAATTTGCCAACTTTACATTTCCCCGACTGCCAGGGAAGTGGCCGTTCTCATTATCAGAGCAGCAGTTAGATGCCAGACGTCGGGGGTTGGAAGAATACTTAGAAAAAGGTAAGTCAGACTACTGAACTCTACAGTCTTAAGTAGACATGTTGTTAAGTGCTGTTGAGCCAGTTCTGACTTATAGCAACCCTGTATAGATAGGTTTTGGGCATATGGTACAACTCTCAAATGTCATAGTTAAGTTTCTTATAACAAAAGTCAAGTTTCTAGCTACAGGTATTTAATGAGCTGAGCTTTGAAGGCACTGGACAAAAATGTCCAGTACAGTGATTACTAGCCTATGTTTTATTGGCTCACTGCACATTTAACAACAACAGAAAGATGCATACTTTGTTATTGATGTATGTATTAAGGACCTTTATTTATAGGGTTATTATTTGCCAGTAGATACATTTTATAGCTCACAGAAAGGACCTGGCTTCTTTACATTATAGCTGTGTAATTTGTTAGCTACATTATTGCTTTTTCTTGAAAATAACTAGTTTAATAGGATAATGGTCTTATCTGGTATTTAGTTATTCTTTGTCTTTTTTTCCTTAAATAAGAACTTATTGACCTAATTGAATTTAAAAAAAATTTTTTTTGGTAGAGAGTTTTATCTTGGAAAAAAATATTTCCCTATAGAAGGTAGTGAAACTTCCTAATATGTTTTTAGCTTTTTTTTCTGCCATGGAATGGCCTCTAAACATAGCTCTTGGGAAATGAGTATGTGTATAATTTTTTTAATCAAATAGAAATAAAATCATCAGTGTAATTTACCATCTTCAGGAGAGTGTGAGGAAATTAACTTTCTTAGATTTGGACGATTAACTGCCTACCTGTGTGTTCTCTTTCCTTCCTTTCTTCTTTTTTGGGGGGAAGGGGTTGTTGTTATTTTGAGGGTAAAGTCAGTGAGATAAAATGATATCCTCAGTCTATTATTTATTTGCCTACCCATTATTCCCAAAGTGACTTTAAATGCATTTATGATTTTCTGACTGACCTGTTTGTAGGCTAAATGAATATATTCCTTTTATGTTTCAGTTTTGTAACTGGTTTATTCCTGGTTCACATATCCTTTCTAATGCCTCTTTTACCCCATGCTCTATTGTTTTAGTTTGTTCATAGTTTAGGCAAGACTACAAAGTTAGATTTATTGAACTTTTTTTTTTTCCTTGTGTGACTTCCTTTGGCTATGTTTAATGTTTTTAGCAAGCTACATCTTTGTATATTCTATTATTTTCCTGTGCTAGACCATATCTAAATGAATATCTAAAATCGCATGCACGAAGGATAGCATGCTGCCTTAGCATTGCGTGCTACTGATGATTTCTCCTTAACCTTGTTATGTTCTTGAGTTTATGTTCTTAGTTTAGGACCTTGTGACAGGTTTGATTTTTGTTTTCTTTAGTGTGTTCAATACGAGTCATTGGTGAGAGTGACATCATGCAGGAATTTCTGTCAGAATCAGATGAGGTAGGTGAATAACTGTTTTAGTGACTATATAACTTCGAGCTTACTGATCAAAAGAATAATGTCAATTATGAATTGAATTATCATAGCTCTCCAAACAACTGTATTCTTTCAACATCTCTTTATATGTATTCTGCTTATTCTTGAAAACCTTATGCCAAGTACATTGTCTTTTTGAGGACTTCTCTGAGGGCAATCAAGTCATCGATTGTTTATTTCATCAAAAATGTCTCCAGTTAGCACCACACTATTATCACCTTGTTACCATCTTATTCTCTAATAATAAGATTATTACTTTATAGTTTTATCTTATATTACCATCTTATTCTCCAATAATAAGATTATTACTTTATAGTTTTATCTTACTAAAGTGAATTATGAGTCTTCACTGTTGTTAACTGGAAGGTTGGTGGTTCAGATCTACCCAGAGGCCCCCACAGAAGAATGCTTTGGCAGTCTACTTTGGAATGATCACAGACACTGAAGACCCAGTGGAGCACATTTCTACTTTGAGAAACATGGGTTCACCATGAGTTGGAATCAACTCATTGGCAACTGGTTTTTAAATTTCATTTTGGTTTTAGAATATGAACTAACTATAGGTAAGATCTGAATCTTGACCATCTTCATATTCCCAGTGTCTACCACAATATCAAACATGTTACAGGTGCTTGTTGTTGTTGTTGTTAAGTGCCGTCGAGTCGGTTTCGACCCATAGCGACCCTGAATAGGGTTTCCGAGGCTGTAAATCTCTACGGGAGCAGATCGCCTCATCTTTATAGGTGCTTAGTATGTATTAAATGGGAGAATGAATATTTAATACTAATATATTAGTATGGTATATTATTTTTATCTGTATATGACTTATAAGTTTCTTACGCACAAGAGCTTATAAAAAGTAGTGCTTAGGATGGTTTTAAGCAATTTCTTTTTTTTAAGTGTTAAATGGAGCTGGAATTGTTCCTCAATAATTATTTCTCTCTAATGAGAATTACAAGGTAAAAAGTCAGTTAAGAGGAATGTATTAATCATCAGAAGCAGTAAGAAATAAGAATTTCTTTTGAATTAAGAAAGAAAGTAATGTATCTTTGCTAAAAAAAAAAAAAAAAATTGGGCACGAGACTAACAACTCACATTCTTGAACCTCATAAATTTTTCGTTTCAGAGATACCATGATTAATTATTTCACGGTTCAGAAAGGACCTTAAGATAACCACTTGAGCAAATCAAATATACCTAATCACTTAAAACCGGGGAATATTTGTTGAAACTACCACTTTCAATTGTTGTCTTCTGTTGTTTTTGAGATCTGAATGGGGTAAAGGGAGTAACCCAAAAAATCTCATCTGTGCTTTGCCTAGACTGCTTCACACAAGATTACTATTTTGAAATGTGAACATGTTGCATTCAACATGTTTCTTTCCT
Source organism: Chrysochloris asiatica (assembly GCF_000296735.1). Classification (NCBI taxonomy): domain Eukaryota; kingdom Metazoa; phylum Chordata; class Mammalia; order Afrosoricida; family Chrysochloridae; genus Chrysochloris; species Chrysochloris asiatica. The sequence goes on from NW_006408560.1 coordinate 8,741,398, forward strand.
GTTTGTTCATCTTAAAGGTTAACTTCTGCTTTCGCCTAATAAGTCAGTTTTATGACTTATAAATGCATTGACTGTGAAAGTGTCTTTTTTTCCTCTCCTTTACATTGGAACTCAATTCTTCTCTATCATATGTTGAGTTTATTGTTAAGCTAGAGAGGGTAAATAAGTCAAATTCTTTCTCTGTGTCTTTCCTCTCAGAACTACAACGGTGTGTCGGACGTAGAGCTGAGAGTGGCTTTACCAGATGGAACAACAGTTACAGTCAGGGTTAAAAAGAACAGTACTACAGACCAAGTCTATCAGGTAAATTAAAGCTGAACAAAAAGAATGATGTAAACACTAAATGAGTTAAGACATAAGGTGATTAGCATGTCGGGTACATCACAAATACGATACATGTCACCTACTATTATTGTTGTTATTATTCATGTAAAATACTTTGCCTTCTTTGAAAGAAAAAGTGCATTAAAAATTCCAGTTTATAGTGGTTGTGATTAAGAGTCCCTGGGTGGCACAGATAGTTAAACTCTTGACTAATAGCCAAAAGGTTGGCAGTTCAAATCTACCTACAGGCACCAGGACTACTTCCGAAAGGTCACAGCCTTGAAAACCCTACTTTGAACACAGTAGGGTGCCATGAGTCGCAGTCAGCTCAGTGACAACTAATAACAAGTAGTTGTGATTACCCATGGCCAGTTGAGATGATTCTTACTCCTAGCAACCCTATAGGGTAGCGAAGAACTGTTTCTAAGGCTGTAAATCTTTATGGTGGCAGACGGCCTCATCTTTCTCTTGCAGAGTAGCTTTTGGTTAAGCTCTGCTTAACCCATTGTGCAGCCAGGACTCCTAGATGTGATTAACTCTTCCCTTTTTATTGTAAAAATCAGCATACATGAAAATGGAATAGTACAGTGAAAATCCATATTGTTGTTTTAAAGTGCCGTTGAGTTGGTACCAAATCATAGTGACCCAGTAAAGGATTTCTGATGAGCAGCTGGTGAGTTTGAACTGCCAACCTTGTAATTCAGACCGATTTTGCCGTCCTGCATCTCCACAATCATCACTAATATCCAATACGTAACAAGATTCTGCAAAATTTGCATCATCCTTTATAAGTTGGGTGGGGTTTTTTTAGCTCATATTACTGGATTTCTGTGTATTTTAGTATGCATCTGTAAAATATATATAGACATAACCACAATGCTATTGCTGTTATTTTTGTTAAGTGCCTTCGAGTCAGTTCCGACTCATAGTAGCAACCCTGTATAAGGTTTCCGAGGACCCGCTGGTGAGTGTGAACTGCCCAGTCTAGCAATTCAAACTGACCTTAAGGTTGAATGCTTATCCACGGAGCCACATCCACAATGCCATTATCAAGCCTAAAAAAATTAGTATTTCCTTGGCATTGTGTTAGTTACCTAGTCAAACTTCCCTAGTTGTCTAAAAATTACTTTTTATGGTTGGTTTGTTAAAATCTGGTTCTAAACAAGGTCCTCATGGCACATTTGGTTTTTCTGACTGCTTTAATATAGAGCAGTTCTTTGCCTGTTTTTTTGTTTGTTTTGTGTTCATACCATTGTTGTGTTACAGAAATTAGGTCAGTGTCCTGTGGAGTGTCCCATATTCTGAATTTACCTGTTTGTATCCTTGTGGTGTCATTTAATGTATCTTTGTATCTCCTTGTATTTGCTTTATAAAAATGGGCAATTTCTCTAAAGGCTTATATTAGATTCCAGTTCAGTTGTAATTGGTAACAGTATACGTAATCTTACTTCTCAACAGGAGGTATACAATACACATCTATCCCACTTTTAGTGAAATTAAGATTAGTTTGTAGGTTTAGGGGTCATAAGTGCTGTTAACCTGATCTCTCCATTATAAAGCACCCCATTGATTTCAAAGGAATATAGCCACGGATGATCACTGCCTTAATGAACAATTTCTTTAAAGGTTGCAAAGTAGTAATTTACTGATTCTCTTATTTCTTCCACATTTATGAACTAGAATTTCTGTAACTAAGGCAACTTAATTATCCTGAAATACAGTTTGTATAGTGAAGAGAGGATAAGCTTTTAATTCTTTACTTCTGTTGCTGATTTTCAGAGTAAAGAATTGATGCCCTAGTTGATGTTTAGTGGACTAATCGTTTTTTTTTCATACAATGTAGGTTTGTAGATATTCAGTGTGATCTAATCAGTTGCACAGATTATCATTTTGGCGCTTATTGTTCCATCTTTGGTTAATGGAAACACCTTCATGTCTGCTGCTGTATTATTTTGATACTACCCATTCATTTAAGATAGGTTGTTTGCTGTTCGTTATAACAAGCTGTCTGTCCCAAGCTCATCTTTATATGTTTCCTACCCTAGATACAGAATTCACCATTTACCCACATGAGTCTTGGTTCCTTTTAGTGAGTGATGGTACTTAAGGCTCCTTATTTTAGACTTTTTTATTGGCCTTTAACCCTGATACAATCAATATTTTCAAGGAGGATAACAGGTTTTGGGTATTTTTCTTTTATAGAAAACAAGAAGTCTACCCCCTATACGTTTACTCATAGACCCTATCTATGACAGAGGGTTTACATGTGGCACTGTAGAATAAGCACTGGACTGTTAATCATCAGGTTGGCAGTTTAAACCCACCAGCCAGTCCTTGGAAACCCGTTACAGGGTCTCTGTGAATCAGAATCAACTTGCAGCAATTTACGAGAATAAGGTTATTTCTGCAATTATGCAGTGATGGAATGGTTGCAAGGAAAACACTCATTTTACAGCTTGCTGAGATTTTCTTTGCTTTGCTTTTTTCAGTGTTTCTTTAGCAAAGCCTTGTGTTTTTATACTCCTCCTCTGTTTTTGAGACATTTAGCTAGGAACCAGTTTCAGACCTGGAGAACATTTTTGTTTCTATCCAGTACACTTAAAGTCTCTAGTTGTTTCCTCACCTCAGGAATGGACTGAGGTAGAATATGTGAGCAGATAGGGGAAGAAAGGGGTATGATTGTGTTTGGTTTATTCAGGAGCTCTGGTAGCGTAGTGGTGACGAATCGGACTGTGAACCGAAAGGTCAGCAGTTCGAAACTACCAGCTGCTCTGCGGGAGAAAGATGAAGCGGTCTGCTCCGGTAAAGATTTACAGCCTCGGAAACCCTGTTCAGGGTCGCTATGGGTCGAAACCGACTCGACGGCATTTAACAACAACAATTCATGTTAAACAATTTCATCTAAATTAATTAACTTCTTTATATTGCAGTTGACCTGGAAAAGCAATTTTGGTATTCTTGTATTTATATTTTTAAACTCAAGAACCAGAGCTTTAAAATAGTGTATGTTAACTTGTATCCAGAGCTCTAGTAGCATAGAGGTTATGAGTCAAGTTACTAACCTCCAGGTTAGCAGTTTGAAACTACCAGTTGTTCTGTGGGAGAAAGATGAGGCTTTTTGCACCTGTAAAAATGTGCAGCCTCAGAAACTCTATACAGGGTCGCTATGAGTCGGAACTGACTCCCCAGCATGCCAACAACTTGATTTAAATGTCGGTAGAATATGTGAGACTGGAGATGAAGGCTCTTAACATCTGTCTTTATCAAGCACATTTTCTCTAAGCGCTGTTCAAAAAACCATTTGAGGATGGAGTCTTATTTTAGAAAGGAAAGCTGATATTTAAGGAGAGACCGTTTTCAGATCATATATAGAAGGGGTGAGGGGAGCTCATATTTAAAGATCATAGTTGTTTGGGTTAAATACAGGAATTTCCCCCTTCTCATTTACAATACACAGGCATGAATGCATATACATTTGTATGCAAACAAAAATAGCTGTGAACCAGGAATTTAATTTTTGTGAAGCTAAGGTGACCGCCATTTCCCTTTCTCCCTTATATTCATATACATGTCTTCTCCCACAGCGTTGTCTGATTCACTTTCCCTGAAACTAATCTGTCCTGTTGGTATACTTTAGGCTATTGCAGCAAAGGTTGGCATGGACAGTACAACAGTGAATTACTTTGCCTTATTTGAAGTCATCAATCATTCCTTTGGTAAGTGCCGGTGGGTGGCTAATACTAAATTTTGTTTGGGGGTATTCTGTTCTATTACCATCGATTGAAGTTTTTAGAAGTTATCTAACTGAAACTATTTGCCTAGAGCAGAAGAGCTGAAGACAAAAGGAGACCCCCACTCATTAGAATTTCTGCAGTAAGCAGACCAGGCAAATCTTGTTAAGTGCAGGTTCTTAGGGTATCTGATCACTGTTGATCTGTTTTCCTCATTTGTAAGTTACATCCAGAACTGAATCAAATATTTTCATGAAATTCTTTTTAAGTCAAAGGCTCATAATTCACATATTATAATGAAACAGCCTTAAAAAGGGGGGTTTGTTTTGTTTTGTTTTTATTTAAAGAAAAATAATTTTTTGTATCCAGGAGTTAAGAGTTGTCTTATTAGAAGTTTATACTTTAGTGCATATGTTTTAAGTTTCTGTGTGACTAGATTTCTACTTCCTAGGAAATTTTATTGTACGGTGACAGGAAGTTTCTGTTATATTGTATTTTATAAAAGCTAGGACTGATGGTTACATTGGCTGCACAAAGGGGAGGAAAGCTGAGGGTTCGCTCTGAATGACATGTTTCCTACAGTTTATACATCTTTTCCACAACATTTGTAACACACACACACACAGGTTAAGGCCAGAAATAACTTAGACAATATTGATTGAATGGACCTGCCTCATCCTAGAAAGAGGGAGAGAAGTTTGGTAGACCTGGGTCCCCTTATGGTCCCAGGTCAAGTTAGAACAACCTTTAAGCAGTCATATTACTGTTATTCTTTTTCTTACTGATTTCCTGCTCACCCACTGCTGTTGAGTCTTTTCTGACTCATAATGACCATGTAGAATAGAACAGAACAGATCCATAGGGTTTCTGAGACTACAATTCTTTACAGGAGTAGACTGCCTCATCTTTCCCTCATGGGCCAGCTGGTGGGTTTCAACCACTGACCTTTTTGTTAGCATTCCAGCATTTAACCTGTGCCACTAGGGATCCTTATTTCCCTACAGTCTGACTTAAAACACACAGCAAAGACATTTGCCATCTAATCAGTTCTACCTCTTGGCAACCCTGTGTGTGTCAGAGTAGAACTGCACCCCATAGAGTTTTCAAGGCTGTGACCTTTTAGAAGATTACCAGGCTTTTCTTCTTAGCCACCTCCAGGTGAATTCACACTGCCAACCTTTTAGTTCATAGTTGAGCACTTAACTGTTTGTGCCACCCAGTCAGACTAAGTGGATGTAAATGATATTTCAAAGGATCACTAGGGAACCAGGATACTTGTGTTCTAATATCATTCTTCTTCGCTTTGATTTTACATTCTATAAAATGGGAAAGAGTATATCTGCAGTTTTCAGTATCACAAAGCCAAGTAAACAGCAAAGGAAGAAAATACTGAGCCGATCCAAAGAAAGAAAGCATAGAAATGAAAAGTGATGGTGTTTGTTTTTACCCTGAGTGTCCACTGTTCGGGTTTTTTGAGAAGCAGGGGAAGAATAACAAAAATCTTTCAGTTCTTAGTAAGAAAGCAGTTCATTGAGATTTGCAACATGAGAAATTGTGGGTGCGCCATAACTGGGTGAGTTAGAGGAAAGGCTTACTTTAAAGTAATTGATGGACATCGGCTATAACTTCCCAGAGAATGGATAAGATAATTTAAATAAATTTGTAGTTAGTGCTGTCTGCAAAGTCAGCATGTTAACTGAAGGGCCTGTCGATCAGGCCAGTTTGAGGGTCAACAGTAGTCATAGTTAAAAGGGGTAGATTTGCCTAAACAGATTGTTATTTTATACTCCCTAAGCAGAGCTTCTTGCTGTATTTGAGCTGATGTTCTGATCTCATTTGATTAGTATAATCTGCCATTCTTGATCTATCTCACACAGTTTATACTAGGAACATTTCTTATATACCTCTTCATTCTGGCTTTATTTGTTTTGTCTCCTCTAGTACGTAAGCTGGCACCCAATGAATTTCCTCACAAACTCTACGTCCAGAATTATACATCAGCTGTGCCAGGCACTTGCCTGACCATTCGGAAATGGCTTTTTACAACAGAAGAGGAGATCCTTTTAAATGACAATGACCTTGCTGTTACCTACTTCTTTCATCAGGTGGGTGAATTGATGTTCCTGGAAAGAACTAATTTCTTTTTCAGTTTGTATGGAGTGGATAATTTGCCAGTTGAGTGTGAATACTTAGGTGTGTCCGGGATCTCAGTTACGTTGTAAAATATTCTATCCCATTTCACAAAATATAGATAAGGTTGCAAAATGAAGATACCGAGTTTGGAAAAATACTATAGCTGGTTTTTCAACAACAAATGAGTATTCTGGCTATGTACATATATACACAGACTTTAAAGCATCCAATGGCTCTGCAGGGTTTATTATGAAGAACAGTAGTTTCCCCAGCCTCACCTCCTTCAGTAGGCAGCCACAGTCATTTCTTTTGGATGATTTGATTAGTTATTTACCTTCATGTGTCTGTTATAACTTCGTTATACATTGGAATTCAAAGAAAATAATATTGCCACAAACTTTTTTAAGTCACTCCAATATGACCATGCTGGCTGAGAATTTCCATTTCCACCCCAGATATATTGAATCAGATTTTACATTTTTTCAAGATCCCCAGGTGATTCTTTTAGATCCCCAGGTGAACCTTATGTATACTCACAGATCTGTACTCTGTGTCTGTACTCTGGGTCTCTATTTTATGAAGGGGTTTCAAAAAGTTTGTGGAAAATGGAATTAAAATATAATAGAATTTTTCCACAAACTTTTTGAAACCCCTCATATTGATCTGTTTCTATTTTTGACACAGTACTCCCTTTCAATTGTTGTTTTTACATAATACATTTAAATATTTGGTAAGGTTAAAAATAAGTTCTTTTAGAATGCTTGATATTCTTGCCCATTTTATGTTTTCCAAATTTTTAGACCATTTCATAACATTTAATGACATATTTTGTTACATTCTTGCTGAAATTTTGTTAAATTTATCATTTCATTTGAGCAGAATCACCATATTTATTAATGGTAGTATTCCCATTTAGGTACATGTTTCTGATTTTTTAACTGCTCATTCATTTTCCCAAATAAAAAGATACAGTATTGTTTTATTTATGCCCCCATGAAATACGTTCTGATTTTCATGAGTGCAATATTTTTTCCGTTGCATTGCTGGAATGGGAAAATCATTAGACTACGAGTCAGAATATCTGGTTTAAGTACAAACTCTACATTTGGTACATTCTTAGCATAGCTTTGCTAAAATCTGTCTTCTAATCTATTAAAGGAAAATAATAGTACCTCATAATTGTTACTGTTTTTTAAGTATAAAACTTTAAATGAGATGCATGGAGCATGTAGAATTGCTTGATGAATTGTAAAGATGTACCATAAGTATTTAACTATTTAGAAAAACTATTACTTTTGTAGTAGGATCTTGTTTTTTGAACACAGATGATTACCTCAAATGGTTCTTTGACTAGGTGAGCAGTTGTGTCTTCTGGGAGATAGTATTACATTTTTCCCTTACTAAATTTTAGTTATCTCTTATATCATACTTTGATGATGGGAATATCTAGTGCTATCATATTTTATCAGTTCTAAAATGTCATAAATTTTAAGATGGACCATTATTTTTAAAAAGGAAGGAAAAAGCCTGACAATTAAATTGACACAGTGTTCATTATAAAATGTATCTCAGTTTCACAGATATTAAAAAGTGCAACTTCAAATTGATGAAATGCTACATAATAATGATGCTAAAGATCCTTTTTCTTTTTTTAAAAAAAAGGAATAAGATGAAAATTCATGATAGAATATATTTAAATTTTGACTAGCCCAGATATATTGAACATACATATTTAAATTGCTCCTTCCTGATAGCTCACTAAAATAACAGTAGAATTTTAAAAGGCTCTG
>NW_006408560.1:8749475-8757027 GCF_000296735.1 Chrysochloris asiatica
GCTCCGCGGGAGAAAGATGAGGCTTTCTACTCCCGTAAGGATTTACAGCCTCGGAAACCCTGTACAGGGTCGCTATGGGTCGGAACCGACTCCACGGCACATAACAACAACAACAACAACAACAACATAGCCATAAAGACAGAAGCACAAGGAAGAGAGTACCACAGATGAGAAGCGTCAGCAACTTAAAAATAAAAAAGTTTGAGTAGCTTGAGAGAGGGATTTTGGTGTTTTGTTTTTCTGGAAGAATAGGTGAATAGGCACTTAGAAAGTTACAAACAATATCCCAGACAGTTATGAACATCAGGAGCAACAAAAACTTATACCAAAAAGGCACTCATAGTACAGAGTGTGGCTTCATTGCTAGCAATATTTACATCTTACAATTATGTAAATACTGGATATTGATTAACATTTTTTACTGAGAGGCTGGGAGAAAGGAAAATAGGAACGTTTGAGTTGTATGAGAGCAAAAACCTAATATTTTTACAAGTCTGGTAAGTCAGAGGTTATCAGAGTAGATACGTCATCTCAGATGATAGAGGAAAGTAATTAGAAGAAACTGCTTAACGTGCTTAGAAATGGTTAGCTTTGTGGAATTAAGGCTCTGGAATCAAGGAACTACTGTTTTTATTATGAGCCTTTTATGTTTTTTAAGTACACCTTTTGCTCAAATAAAACATATTTTATTAAGAAAATAGAAAGGACTTTAGTATGGTGATATTTATGTTTTCTACTCAGAGCTAGGCAAGCAATAATAATCTTGATTAGAAATGAGAGAGGAAAGAACATTTTTCTGCCACAGATGAAAGTAGTTCACTTAGAATTGCTGGAGTGGATGATTACTCTGAGGCTAGCATACCACTTCTGCCTGGGGAAATGCTCATTAGATATTTAAGTGCTGTTACAAACCAGACACAGAGGTTTTCAAAAACACTGACTGTCTCAGATTTGTTACTTCCTCTCTTCCAGTTGCTGGCCTCTGTAAGTTACGGCCTTGTTTGGCTTCATGTTTCCAGTACCACCACATCATTAATGTCCTTTATTTTAATCTCTCCTGAACTTCATTCATTTGGCTTTCACATTCTGATCTTTCTTTAGAGAAACATTTTTTTAATGCTTATTTTAACTTAACTGCTGTCTTATCTTCTTAAGTTTAAATATCTGTGCCTACTTTTCAGGATCCTCCATAATCTAACATTAACTTACCCATCCAGTATTATCTGTTACTGCCCCCTAACATGTACCCTTTATTCAAATCATACATACTTGTCTCCTGAATGTATGAAACTCAAACCCATTCCTATTTCTTGACTTGAGCTTATAGTTTCTTACTCAAACTAGTCTTCAGGGTCCAACCACAGCATCCCTGATAGCTGTAATTAGTAATAAGCTTTCCTGTTCTGACTGCAGTCTATCACTTAGCAGTCTGCACTGCACAGTTTTGCTCCTTCATTATGTTACCTTTGTCACAGTATTGTGCGCTGCCTTTCATTGTTCGCTAATTGTTTGGTGTGAGCCAGAATTTAAGTCTGGAAGCACCAGAAACCAAGCTCCTTACACTGTGCCCAGAACAATCCTTGAGCACATTCCAGACCCTCCTTACATGCTAGTTATTCCAGGGTAGACATCCTTGTGGCAGAGCTTGATGATGGTGATGATGATGGTGATGATGGCTACAAGCTATTCTAAAGACAAATCTTTTTATTTTTAACAAGAACATACTTGATAATGATTTTTACATTCCTTTCTTCCCTACCCCTACCTTTATTTTGGTGACAGGCTGTCGATGATGTGAAGAAAGGTTATATCAAAGCAGAGGAAAAGTCCTACCAATTACAGAAGCTGTATGAACAAAGGAAAATGGTCATGGTAGGTTTATATTCCCCATGGCCCCTTTAAAAAAGTCCCTTCTTAGCTGATTTAACTAATACCAAAGGGGAGTAGGGAATGACAGACCCTAATGCAGTCAATTGTGTTCTTCTGTTTTGAATACTAAAGAGCTTATCTTGTTATATGTAGGTGTTTAACTATTATTAATAGTAACCAGACAGTATTCAAGTGCTAAAATAAAAGATGAATAATACCTTTGCAATATGAAAAAATAGCATTTTGTGAGAGCTGGTATTTAAACTTTTAGCATTAGAAATTATTTTAATTGTGATTTAGCAATAGAAAAATCATACTTTTTATAAAAATAAGTCATTTACTTTATGTTTAAGCAACATCTGTTTCTGCAGTTGTTTAAACATCCATGCTCAGTAGTGCTTTTGATTAGAGCTGTGCTGTTCAATTCTATATCACATGCGCTATCTAAATTTAAATTTAAATTGAATTAAAAATTCAGTATCTCAACATTTCACGCACTGAGTATCTGGAAGCTACCATGTTGGACAGCACAGATTTAGAACTTTGTCATCATTGCAGAAAGTTCTGCTGGACAGGGCTATCTGCAATGTTACTTAAATATTATACAATTGGTTTACAATTTATATCTGCTATAAATACAGGGATAGAAAGTATTAAAAATTAGATTTGTATGTAGCTGAAATTTTTCCGATTGTAATGTTTAATAGTCTCATACAAAACGCATTGGTAATGATCTGACGTTGTTAAGTGCTGTCAAGTCAATTCCGAGCCATAGCGACCCTGCATAGGGTTTCTGGGGAGCAGCTGATGAGCTTGAACTGCTGGCCTTACAGTTCAAACAGCTCTGCAGTCTGGTGCATTAACCCACAGCACCACATCAGAACGCCAATGATTCTGATGAGGCCATCAAGTCAGGTCTGACTCATAGCAACTCTTATAGGGTTTCCAAGGAACAGCTGGTAGCTTCAAGCTGCTGACCTTGCAGTTGGCAGTCCAGTGCTTATCCTATAGCTCCGTACCAGGACCCCATAATATACTATGAATTTTAAAAAGATTTTATGAATGAATGAGTTAATTAAATGAGCGTTTAAATTTCTTTTGTACCTGTGCACAACTTTTATAAGAGGATGTTTATACATTTAAAATGGTTGCAATGAGAATGCAAACAAGTCAGCAATTGAATTTAACACATAATCTTTTTAAAAATTTATAGTACATCATGGAGTCCTGGTATGGTGCTATAGGATAATAAGCATTGGACTGCTAACTGCAAGGTCAGCAGTTTGAACCCACCAGCTGTTCCCTAGAAACCCTATAAGAGTTGGTATGAGTAGGACCTGATTCGATGGCCCATAACTCCAATATTGCATCATTATAATTTTTTTTTTAACTTTTTCAATTTATTATCTGGTTGAAAGTTTTAGAGAGCGGACTTTTTTCCAACAGTTTGTATACATTTTTTGTGTGACATTGATAGCAATCCCCACAAGTAACAGCACTCTTCCCACTTCCTCCCTGTGTTTGCGATTTCCATTTGTCTTTCTTTCCTATGCTTTCCAGCTTTCAGAACTTCATTGTTGTTGTTAAATGCCATTGAGTTGGTTCCAACCCATAGCAACCCTCTATAGTGTTTCCAAGGAGCAATTGGTGAGTTTGAACTGCTGACCTTGTGATTCAAACCATCCTTGCAGTGCTTTATCCTACAGTGCCACACCAGGACTCTGGGCAAATACTGCCCCTTTGATCTCCAATGATTGATTGTTCTAAGGAGTTGTTATTGTTATGTGCCATGAAGTCGGTTCCAACTCAAAGCAATCCTGTACAGGGTGTCTAAGGCTGTAAATCTTTACACGAGCAGAAAGCCTCATCTTTCTCCCACGGAACAGCTGGTAGTTTTGAACTGCTGACCTTAAGGTTCGCAGCACAATTCATAACCACTCCACTACCAGAGCTCCATGTTCTAAGGAGTAGGTAGTTCCTCCTTAATGTTATTACTCACTTTGTGGGTCTGTTTGTTGTTTGGCTGAAAGTTGATGGAGGGTGGGGAAGAAGAGGAAGGAGAAAGAAAGGGGCTTCATTTAGTTCCAGGCTTGAAGGTTTGAAGGTATCTCACTAGTTGCTCCTTAGAAACCCTATACAGGCTCGCTGTGGGTCAGAACGGACTCGATGGCACTTAACAACACAACAAAAAGAAGGATCATAGTCTCAGGTTTTACCAATCTCTATCAGACAGGCTGGTCTTTTTATGATTTTGAGTTTTTGTCTCACATTTGTCTCTCACTCTATCCAGGACCTCCTGTTGTGAATCCCTTTCAGAGAGGTAGGCAATAGTCTCAAGATCATGGAAGCTGTGGATTCTTGGACTTACTATTTTCTTGCATCTTTGATTTTCTTCACTTTTTGCTCTGGATGGAAAGAGATCAAAAGTTGAGTCTTAGATGGTCCTCACAAGCTTTTAAGACCCTAGGTGGTACTCATCAAAGTAGAGCTCTAAGTAGATTATTGTCTTTGTGGACTGTATTATGCCAGTTGACCTTGATGTTCCCAGAGACTATGACCCTGAGCTCCCAGGCCTAGCAACTCATTCCTTCAAGGTGTTTGGTTAGGGCTAAGAAGTTTGCTTAACTTAGCCATCATATGCTCTACTACAGTAGTGGTTATATTTACAGCTCATGTAAATGTTGCTGTTGTTAAGTGCTGTAGAGTTGTTTCCGACCCATAGCGACCTTGTATCTGGTTTCTGAGGCTTTACGTCTTTAAGGGAGCAGAAACCCTCATCTTTCTCCCACTAAGTGGCTAGAGGGTTCAAACATCAAACCCTGGGGTTTGCAGTCCAGTGCTTAGAAATATTCACTGTCAAACCTACATTTATTTGTGGGTATAATCACATTCACCTTCCTATATGGGTTTAGTTTGCGTGTGTATGTATCCACTCATAGATCATTGTTATTACTGTTATTGCAGGATTATTTATGTAACACAATTTATCTTAATTACCTTGAACTCTCATGCTCCTTACAGTGCGTTCCTTTTTGCCTTGATCATTTTGTGCTAATCTTCCCCTTGTTGTATACTATCTTTCCCTTCACTTGTGGGTTAATGCAGTAGAGGGCAAGGTTGGTTTTAACCTCAAGGTCGGCGGTTCAAACTCACCAGCCACTCCTCAGAAACCCTATATAGGCTTTATTAAGTCAGAACTGACTTGATGGCTCTTAATAACAACCCTGTAGTTAGTGATTTGTTCTCCTGTTCCTCCCCTTTCTACCACTGGTAATCTTTAATGTTTCTTCCTATAAGTAACCTTTTCTTGACTTTTTATAGTAGTGGTCTCATACAATACTTGTCCTTTTGTGTTTGACTAATGGTGCTGCAGAGTCCTCGTGTGGTGCTGCGGGTTAATGTACTGGACTGCAAGGTCAGTTTGAACAGCAAGGTCGGCGGTTCAAGCTCACTAGCCATTCCTCAGAAACTCTATACAGGGTCACTCTGAGTTGGAACCAACTCAACAGCACTTAACAACAACAACAACAATGGTGCTATAGGATAAAGCACTGGACCCACAAGGTCAGTTTGAACAATAAAGTTGGCAGTTCAAACCCACCTCAGAATCTCCTATACAGGGGTTACTGTTAGAACCAACTTGATGGCACTTGACAACAACAACAATTTGATTCTTCTTTTTTTTTAAGGGTTTTATTGTGGACTAAGTGAAAGTTTACAGGGCAGATCATCAGTTTTACATTCAACAAATCATACACCTTGTTTCATTACAATGATTATAATCCCCTCCATGTACCATCAGTTAACAGTATTTCCTCTCTATTCACTTTAGCTTTTTAAAAAAAAAACAACATTCAGGCACATATAATAATTTACACCTCCAAAGGGCACATTTTAAAAGTCTGCTGCATGGCCACCAGCTCTTAGTCCCTCTCTTCCCATGAATCTAGAGTCCGCAGCCGCTCCCCCTCTCCATGACCCCCTCTCTGCCTCCGTCTCTGGCTTCGCTCTTTCTTTGGGTAAGGTTCCACATTCTGCTTGTGCTCTTCTCCCTTGATGGTCCTAGGGTCCTCTGTTTCTGGACTGTAAGATCAACCATTCCTTTGTTTTTGTTATAAAACTTCTACCTGTACAATTGTGACAGTCGCAGTTAGTCATGGTAACAATTATTCACTATTGAATCATGCAAATATTATCCACATCTCTTCACCAGACCCATCTAGACCAGATGAAAACTACTCACTGGGGACTCTTTCTTCCCCCACATACCCTTAAATTAAACTCCCTCTTGAAATCTTGTAAGACAGTCACTTCGTGCCTTTATCACCCCCTCGTTGATACTTGATGTGAAGACTCTTCCCTCTCTGTTGGTATTTAGAGTTATTACGTCCATGACTATGGTCAGGTTTATCAAATTGTAGCAATTTACCCTTGTTTCCTTAATCAAAAAAAAAAAAAATTTTTTTTTCCCCCTGGTATTCTTCCTCTACTTGAGTTCTGATTATCAAGCCATTGAGGCTAGGTCAAATGGGTACTATTTGCACGTTTGGGTGTTGTTGTATATCTCCCCTCACTTCATATCAGCTGGATGCTTCACTCTCAGCTCTGGTCCTCTGTGGCTATGTCCCTCTCCATGGACTCAGGTGTTCCCAGGTCTCACCACACTTTGGACCAACCAGCCCTTCCTCTTCTCTCTCTCATCCCCAGGTCAACGGGAGTCAATAGAATATGGTTGAACTCAGTCCATTTCTTCATTGCTGCCTTTCCCACTCTGCCACTCACCAGTAGACCAGTGTGGTTACCAGCAAGCTTACATAACTGTTCATATGTTCCCTTTGAGTTTTAGTCTTAGAGGGGAGTTTGTCCTGAAGGAACTTGATTGCTTGCCTTGATGGCTTCCTGGCGAACAGCTTGCTTATTCTTGTAGTAGCCAGTCATGCTGACATTTTTGTTTGGGTTTTTCCTCATGATCTTTCTTTGAAGATGTATCTTCTGTTGCTCTAGCTGTTCCAGGCTAGACTGCTTGTCCTTTCTAGTGGGAATGTCCCACCTCAGAGGATTCTGGATGGGACTCAGGATTCCACCTAAGGTCCTATACTCTGCAAAGGCTCCACAAGAGGCCTATTTCACTGGGCAAGTTCTGGAACTCTTTTTAGGTATTCCAGTCAGTTATAGGCTGAAGACAGGCTTACAAGTTTTCTCTAATCATGTTTCCCAACATTCTTTTCTGTCCCACTCAAGTGTCTGTTTTACAATAGTAGGCAAGGGAAACCAATATACATAAGACAGTCAAGCATTTTAGTATTGTTTCCCCTCTTCAAACTATGCCTAGATCCCCGTATCATAGAGCCCTGTTGTTCCAAGGTTGAGCATCCATCACTATTTACCTCTGTCCCACTTAGGCCGTGCAAACCTGTCTCAGTGTTCCCCTATCTTGTTCTTCTGCCCCCTCCCCCTTGTATTCCCTTCCCCAACACCCAAACTAAATCCCCATCCCAACGCCACGGTTGTGGTTACCTTATATTCCATGTACTCATCCCTCCATTTAAGACAGTCTGTTTTACCCAGTAATCTACCTGACCTTCTCACCATTGGGATCTCTGTTCCTCTGTGTTTACCTTCTTTCACACTGTAATTGTTTTGATCATAGACTGACTTCCCATATCCTCTGTTCTTATAATTT
>NW_006408560.1:8758765-8761525 GCF_000296735.1 Chrysochloris asiatica
TGTTGCTGATGGAGCTCCTCACTGCACTTCTACCCGATCCGCCATCTTGTTTATTTTCAATAATTTAATTTTTGTCACCGGAATGTCCTCTCGGTACATTCATGTTAGAAGATGTTTAGCAGATTTATCATTATTCCTTAAAGTTGTGTATTCTTTACTAATCTTTGGGTTCTCTTTTTGCTCTTTTGGTGAAGTCTTTTGCTGTAAGTAAATGTTTAATTTTTAAGGAGTCCAAGTTGGCTAGTTTGCCTCTTGCTGTTTGTGTGCTTTTAGTTATTTATGCCACGTGTTATTATTGTTGAGTGCTGTCAAGTTGGTTCCAATTCATGATGATCCTATATGGGTTTCTGAGGCTGTAAATCTTTTCTTTTTAACTTGTTTTGTGTGTCTATTGAGTAAAGGCTTACTGAGCAGACCATCAGTTTTACATTCAACAAATCATATACTTTGTTTCATCTCAATGATTGCAATCCCTTCTATGCAACATCAGGTATCCCATTTCCTCCCTGTGGTTCTAATTTCCATTCCACCCACCTTCCTAAACCTTCTGAACTTTGTCTTTAGGAAAAAGTTGCCTGTTGAAGTTTTAATGGTTGGCAGTTCCATGGTAAGCATGTTGCCCGCCCGCCACCCGACCCCCACCCTCCATATACCTATCTACCACTTGGTTGAATATTGGGCCTTGAGGCTGAGTTCTGTTCCAGACCTGAAGATCTATAGTCTCCCATTCTCCCAGTTTCTTTCTGACTAGTAAGCATGGTATTTTTTTTATAATTTTGAGTTTTGTTCCACATTTTCTCATGCCCTATCCAGTACCTTCTAATGTGATCCTTTTCAGAGCAGTTGGTAGTGGTAACTGGGCACCATCTAGTCTCAGTTATGTGGAGATTAATATTCTATTAGTGTTGTATTAGACCACTGGACTAATTGATTTCAAGTGTCTTAGTTTTCATCACTCTTCTTTTCTCTGCATATGGATAAATCAATCACTGCACCTTAGATAGACGCTCATGAAACTTTTAAAATCCTAGTCGTTGCTCACCAGTGTAGGGTGTAGAACATTGTCTTTGTGGACTATATTGTGCCAGTTGACCATGGTATCCCCTGAGACTATGGTCCTGAGCCCCCAGGCCCAACAACTCATTGCCTCACAGTGTTTGGTAAGTCTAACATTGTGAAGAATGGATATTCCAGAACATTTGATTGTGCTCATGAGGAACCTGTACACAGACCAAAAGACAGTTGTTAGAATTGAACAAGGAGAGACTGATTGGTTAAAAGCAGGAAAGGTGTGCGCCATGGTTGTATCCTTCCACCATACTTATTCAATCTATATGCTGAGCAAATAATCAGAGAAGCTGGATTATATGAAGAAGAAAGTAGCATCAGGATTGGAGAAGACTTCATCAACAACCTTGGATAGAACAACCTTCAATGGAAGCAAAAAGGACTTGAAGTACTTACTGATGCAGCTCCAAGACTATAGCCTTGGTTGAGGTATATAGATTGAGGTATGGGTTACATCTCAATGTAAAGAAAACAGAAATCCTCATAATTAGATCAATAAATATCATCATGATAAATAAAGAACAGGTGTCAAAGACTTCATTTTGCTCGGATCCACAATCAACACTCATGAAAGTAGTGGTCAAAAGATGTATTGCATTTAGACAAATCTGCTGCAAAAGACCTCTTTAATGTATTAAAGAGGAAAATGTCAGTTTGAGGATTAAGGTGCACTTTACCCAAGCCATGGTATTTTCAGTGGCTTCATACGCATGTTAAAGTTGGACACTGAATAGAGAAAGAAGACAGTAGAAGAATTGATGCATTTAAATGATGGTGTTAGAGAAGGATATTAAAAGGATCATGTTCTGTCAGAAGAACAAACAAATCTGTGTTGGGAGAAGTGTAGCCAGATATTCCTTAGAAGCCAGGATGGTGAGTCTTTGTTACTCATACAAAGAAAGGATATCATGCTTGGTAAAGTGGAGAGTCAGCATAAAAAACGAAGATCCACAAAGAGATGGATTGACACTGTGGCAGCAGCAATGGACTCAAGTGTAACAACAATTCTGAAGATGGCTCAGGACCAGGCAGTGTTGTTGTTGTACATAGCAATTCACCTAAAGTAACAGCACCTAAAGAGCCTCTGGTAGCATAGTGGCTATGAGTCAGGCTGGTAACCTCAAGGTCAGCAATTCAAAACTGCCAGCAGTTCCACAGGAGAAAGATGAGGCTTTCTGCTCCCATAAAGCTATACAGCCTTGGAAACGCTATTCAGGGTCGCTATGAGTTGGAAATGATTCCATGGCACATAACCACCACCATCACCTAATAACAAGAAGTTTTCACCATTTGGCCCCTGTATGCTCCATCATATTCATAAATGTGTTTGCAGCAAAGGTAAAAACCCATATATAAATATCCTCTGTCAAAGCCTTATATATTTGTGTATATACTCTCACTCCCCTCTCATAACTATTCAGCCTGTGTCTCTGTCCATGTATCTACCTATAGATGCAGGGTTGTGTTTATAACAATATTTACCTCTGTCCCCTCTAGCCCTTACATCCCCTTCCCGGTGTCTTCACCTGCCTTCATTATTCTTCGGCCAAACTCTCTCTTGTTGTATGGTGTCTTCCCTGTCATCTTAATTAACATGTCGGAAGAGACACTGAAACTTGCTCTCCAGCGTAGAGATGCTAAAGCAAATGGAAGAAATGAGGAGGTCCAAGAGCTGAACAGAAAATTTCAAAG
>NW_006408560.1:8762665-8801876 GCF_000296735.1 Chrysochloris asiatica
TTGCTTGCTGAAAGTGAAGAGGACTTAAAACATTTACTGATGAAGATCAAAGAGTATATATAGCCTTCGGTATGGATTTCATCTCTATGTAAAGAAAACAAAAATGCTCGCCACTGGACCAATAAACAACATTCTTATCAATGGAGAGAAGATTGAAGTTGTAAAGGACTTCATTTTTCTTGGATCAACTATCAACACTCACAGAAGCAGCAGTCAAGAAATCAGACGACGTATTGCATTAGGCAAATCTGCTGCACAAGATCTTTTTAAAATGTTGAAGAACAAAGATGTCAGCTTGAGGACTAAGGTGCGCCTGACCCCAGCCATTGTATTTTCAATAACCTCATATGCATGTGAAAGCTGTACAGTGAATACGGAAGACCGTAGAAGAATTGATGCCTTTGAGTTATGGTGTTGGAGGAGAATGTTGAAAGTGCCATGGGCTGCCGAAAGAACCAATAGATCCGTTTCGGAAGAATTACAGCCAAGAGTGCTCCTTGGAGGCCAAGATGGCCAAACTTCGTCTCTCATACTTCAGACATATTGTCAGGAGGGACAGTTGCTGGAGAAGGATGTCATGTTTGATAAGGTGGAGGGTCAGATAAAAAGAGGAAGACCCCCAATGAGATGGATTGGCCTAGTGGCAGCATCGATGGACTCAAGCATGGCAACAGTAATGAGATTGGCCCAGGATCCGGCAGTGTTTTCGTTCTGTTGTGCATAAGGTTGCTATGGGTCAGTATCAACTGGATGGCACCTAACAACAACCCTCCCCAAGGCTGTAAACCTTTTTGGGACCAGCAAACCTCATCTTTCTCCCATGGATACCATATATTGGGGCCCCTGAATTTGCCACTGTTTTTTCTTAGATGATATTTATAGTTCTAGGTTGCTTTATATTAGGTGTCTTTGATCCATCTTGAGTTACTTTTTGTATATAATGAGAAATGTGGATTGATTGATTTTTCTGCAAATGGATACCCAATTTTTCCAGCACCATTTACTAAAGACATTTTCTTGCCCATTTAATGGGGTTGGCCCTGTGTCAACGATCACGTGTCCATAGGTGAATAGATTTACTACTGGGTTCCTAATTCTGTTTCATTGGTCTGTTTGTCATTATACTAATACCAGCCTGTTTTAACAGCTGTGGCTCTAGGTTTTTGAGATAAGGAAGTATAAGGCCTCCTAGTTTGTTGATTTTTAGTAGTGCTTTGCCTATGTTGGATCCCTTTCCTTTTCATATAAAGTTAGTGATTTGTTTTTCCATCTCTAAAGAATGATGATGGAATCTGGATCACCATAACATTGTATCTGTAGATTGCTTTGGGTAGTATTGACATTTTCACAATGTTAAGCCTTCCACTCCATGAACATGGTATATTTTCCCATTTATGTAGGTCTGTTTGAATTTGTTGTAGTGGAGTCCTGGTGTGGTGTTGTGGTTTAATGTGCTAGACTGCAAAGTCAGTGGTTCAAACTCACCAGCCACTCCTTGGAAACCCTATACAGATTCACTATAGGTCAGAACCAACTCAGCAGCACTTAAAACAGTAGTGTTTTGTAGTTTTGTATCTCTGCTTAGATTCATTTCTAAGTACTTCATCTTTTGTGTGTTGTTGTTATTATGTGTCTTCGTAAATTATGTTAGTAGCTATTATAAATTATGTTGGGTAGCTATTGTAAATTATGTTGTTTTCCATATTTCCTTTTCAGAGTTCTCTCTGTTAGTGTGGAGCAATCTGACTGATTTTTGTATGCAGATCTTGTACACTGCCACTTTTTCGAATCCTTCTATTAGTTCCAGTAGTTTTTTTATTGAGTATTTGGGATTTTCTATGTATAGGATCTTATCTACAAATAGATTTTTACTTCTTATTTTCCAATTTGGGTGTGTTTTATTTTTTTCCTCTCTTGCCTTTATTGATCAGGCTGGGACTTCAGTACTATATTGAATAATAGTAATAAAGGGCATCCTTGTCTGGTCTCATTCTTAAGGGAAATGTTTTCCGTGTCTCCCCATTGAGAAGAATGTTGGCCATTGGTTTTGTGTATATATTCTCAATTATGTTGAGCAATTTATTTTATAATCCTATTTTACTGAGCATTTTTATCAAGAATGGGTGTTGGATTTTGTCAGATGGTTTTTCTATTAGTTATGATCATATGGTTCTCTTTCCTTAAATGATAGATTACACTGATTGCTTTTCTAATGTTAAACCACCCTTGCATACCTGATCTGAATCTGACTTGGTCATGATGTATTCTTTTTTGATACAGTGTTGGATTCTGTTGGCTAGGATTTTGTTGAGAATTTTTGTGTCTATGTTCATGAGGGGTATTAGTCTATAGTTTTCTTTTTTAGTGATGTCATCGCCAGGTTTTTGTTTCAGGTAGCCCATAATTTTACATCTACATAGTAGAGTTATTTTGTAACTTACATGATGAATAGGAATAGATCTGTTTGCCTTAGAAAATTGCCAAAGATCAAGAACCATCTTATGTATGTTCTGCATGCCATCAGCTTAAAATAGACAATGCAAAAATATTTAAAATACAATTAATTCTAGGTAGAATTTTAGCTAAGAGAATTATACTATATGAAAACAGAATATATTTATTTGTTTATGTGATACAGAGTTTAAAATTTTAACCTTGATGTATCAAGATAATAACATTATGTTGTATCCATTGATAACAGTTCTGACCAACTCATCTTCATCTTTCTGATGAAAAGGGCTAACCAAAGGACCATCAAGGTCTACAGTGGTTCTTTGTCTTTGCCAACGCCTGTAGTCTTCTTGCTCCTGTAAAGATAACAAAAATCAAAGTCATTGTATAAGGGCTTCTAATATAACAGCTGGCGTTTTGTACATATTGTATTACAGTTCTGCTTATTGCACACTATCTTCCATGTACTCAACCAAAAAAAAAAAAAAAAGCCATAAAACTTATTGTGCACCAAGTAGATGCCAGGCACAATGCAATAAGGTGATAGAGAAATAATTGGATTAGGATTATTCTCTGCTGAAATATAGAAGATCTGAATTTTAGACATGCACAGTAATCTATTATGAAATCATTCTTAGGTTCAAATTTATGTATTACATTCACCCAGTTAAAAACTAGAGTACAGTTGATACACTGATATGTTTTCCCATGAGTCATTGAAATTGAGTATGAAATAAACTTAAGCTTTTATGGAATTCTGTTGTCTTGAAAACCTAGTTCCAAGATCGTGTACTAGTCCCATAATACTGCAATTAGATTTTAAATAAAAGTCTGTCAAAGTTTGATTTTTCATTAAAGTATAATCTCCTGTATTTAAGTATCAGTTTTCAAAGACATTAAGTTAATGGTCATGATCTGTACTCTGAACCTTCCAATTAAGATAGGCCCTTCAGAGGCCATTGGACCATAGAGACCCTTTATCACACCCACTCAGGTGCTAAAAAAAAAAAAAAAACACAGGGAATGGAAGCAAGTACTGTTGAATGGTGATGCATGGAGGAGATTAATTATTGCAATGAAACGATGGTATAAAGCCAATGTTCTCCAATGTAAATGATCACTCAGTTCACAAGAAAAACTTAAAAAAAAAAAAAAAAAGACTGCCAGAAGAACAAACAAATCTGTGTTGGAAGAAGTACAGCCTTAAAAACCAAGGTGGTGAGACTTGATCTCGCATAGTTTGAATGTTATTAGGAAGAACCAGTCCTGGAGAAGGACGTCATGCTTGATAATGTGGAGGGTCAGCAAGAAAGAGGACGATACCCAAGGAGATGGATTAACACCATGGTAGCATCAATGGGCTCAAACATAATAATTGTGAGGGTGGCACAGGACTGGGCATTGTTCTTTCTGTTGTGCTTAGGGTTGCTGTGAGTTGGAACAGACTAGGTAGTACCTAACTACAACAACTTATTTTCAAAACTAAATTGAATCTTAAATTTAGATAGCTGAGAATAGAATCTACAAGAAAGAATTTTTTTCCTGTTGTGAGCATTGTTGTTGTTAAGTGCCATCAAGGAACAACTAGTGGGTTTGAACCACCAACTTTGTGGTTCAAACTGACCTTGTGGTCCAGTGCATAATCCTGCAGCACCACAAATTACGTTTCTCTGATGCTGTAGAGGCCTGATTTTGACATTACTGAACTGACACATATGGAATTCCTATGTTAGTGTTTCTCAACATAATTTAAAATGATTTCACACAAAGCAGTACATGTGAAAGAATGTTTCAGAGTTTGGCTCTCAGTCCACCTGCCTGAGTGTCACCTGTGAAACCTGTTTAAAATGCATATTTACTAAGCCAGACTCTCTGGAGATAGAACTTAGGAATGTTTATTTTTAAAAAACACACTGCTGATTCTGAAACTAGGTGCTTCAGAATCACTTCTCTAGATCTTTTGGAAGGTTGACTTCCAAGGATCCCCTCAAACCCTTATTTCAGTTTTATCCTGGTTTGACAGTTGGTGGGTTGTTTGAGTAAACAGAGAGGTCTCTAGAATGGATAAGATGTCCCATGCTGTTCCTTTCCTCATATCTGACCTAATGTGGCTAAGTGGGAGTGGGAATCAAGGAACATAATTCAGGGTACATACTTGGCTATGATTGAAGTTGTCAAAGCCTTCATTGTGCTTGGATCTATAGTCAACACTCATGGTGCAGCAGTCAGGAAATGAGGCGGAATATTGTAGTGGCTAAGGTGCTGCACAAGAGTTCTTTAAAGTGTTCAAGCTCCTCCCGGTTACTGCCGTGCCATCATCATGGACTCAGTTGTGTGCAGACTATCACGTTGGTCAGAGTCACCAAGATTTTGGACAGTACTGGCTCACAGAGACAGTGCACGCAGGTGTATGTGAAGTTCATGGGAGACACGAGTGATTCCATCATCCGCAATGATAAAGGTCCAGTACTCGAGGGTTACGTGCTCACCCTATTGGAGTCAGAGTGAGAGGCCTGGAGGCTGTGCTGAGGCTGCTACTGAGTCCTGGTTGCCTGGTCCACCACTTGACCTGCACAGGTGATCCACAATTGTTCAGTAAAGCATTTATGTTGTATGTAAAAAAAAATAAAGGTTCAAGAGCAAATGTACCAGTTTGAGGACTAAGGTGTACCTAACCCAAGCTGTGGTATTTTGAGTAGCTTTATATGCTTGTAAAAACTGGGCAGTTAATAAGGAAGACTATAGAAGAATTGATGCATTTGAATTGTGGTATTGGAAAGTACCATGAACTGCCAGAAGAACAAACAAATCTGTGTTGGAAGAAGTACAACCAGAATGCTCTTTAGAAGCCAGATGAGAAGACTTTGTCTGTCATACTTCAGACATATTATCTGGGGAAGGACACTATGCTAGGTAAAGTGGAGGGTCAGTGAAAAAGAGGAAAACCCCCAACAAGATGGGTTGGCACAGTGGTAGCAGCAATAGGCCCAAGCTTAGCAACAATTGTAGGTTGGCGCAGGATGGGCCAGGGCAGTGTTTCATTCTGTTGTGCATAGGGTAGCTATGAGTTGGAGCTGACTCGTTGGCACCTAACAACAACATTTAGCTATTCAACAGTTAATTTGAAAGGAGAATGAACACTATAATTTTACAAATATATATCCAGACACCCATGTGCAAATATTTGAAAACAAAAAATCGATTGTCTCTTGGAAATTTTGGATTGATGTGAAATGTTCAGTATTCTTTCTCTTTTGTGCAGACCCAGAGAACGTAGGGGTTGCCCACTTAAAGAAATACTACCCAATCTGAGACTCCCTTAAAACCTTAAGGCTCCCGAATGACTTTTACCTCTTGTTGTCTCACCAAGGCCACAGGTGCCCTTGGTTTTCATTCAGGTTATTTTTAGAACTTACCTCATTAAGAAGTCCCCTGAAGGTCCTCCACTTTCAAAGAGTAACTCTCTTGAATAAGAAGGCATAAATCAGCCTTTTGATTCAGAGGAAAAGAGGAAAGACACATCTGATGTGCCAGGTACTATTCTAGACCTTTATGTGCGTTCTCATTTACTCCTTAGAACAACCATGTGAGTGTATCCCCACTCTACAGACAAGTGTGGAGTTGAAAGATTAGATTTTTTTTATCCAAGGTCTTGGAAGTAGGTTTTGGGAGTGAAATTTGAAACTATTTCTGTCTGGCTCCAGTGCATCAGGACAGAGAGGGAGCAACAGTGTCTTAATTCCAGACTGCATGGGGGAAGCCCCCAGATAAAATAACTTAAGGTCACTAACAGAGTTCAAGGTATATGACGCTCCAGATCCCTTCTCATCTCTTTTTCCTACTACCTGCTTTTGTTAGTATGTTTCTCTCTTTTCAAAACATATATGGTAAAATTCCCAATTAGAGAAATGGTAGATGTATGCTTCAAAACAGTGGTGGTACCTCTGAAAAACAAGAACTCAACAATAAACATATTCTGTGTCCGGCTTTTTCATTGAAGGACGTGAACAGAAGCGTTCTCAAGGCTCTGAGATACCCACTAGAATTTGCAGAGGTCTTACTCTGCTTTGAGCAGAATTTGCTTCCTATGGAGGATTTAGAAAGTTTCTAGTAAGGGTGATAGGAGAGTGACTGGGATGAGAGCCAGAGGCCTGATTATAGGGCACTCTTGTTTCTCTTTTAGCTTTTTATTGTGGAGATTTCCAAATACAGAAAGAGCTGAAAGAATAGTGCAATTAAGCCCCATGTACACATTGCTCAGCTTCGGTAGCCATCAACTTTCTGCTTCCTATTTCAACTCTCTCTCACATGCTTCTCCTCGCACTGGAGTTTTGAAAGTAATTTCCAGATATACAAGAGGGCTTCAAAAAGTTCATGGGAAAAATATCCATTATCTTTTCATTTCACTTTTCCATAAACTTTCTGAAGTTTCACAGGGTATTCTTGAGAAACAAAGTGTTTGAGTCCTCTGACCAAGGATTATTGGTCTCTTAAATTTATTTATTTTAAATATAACTTATTAGGAGCCCCTGTGTGGGGACTCCTAATGCAGGATAGACAATGTGCTTGGCTGCTAACCAAAACATTATAAGTTCAAGTCCATAGAAATCTTGTAAGAAAGGTCTGGTGGCTGACTTCTGAAAAACCAATCACTGAAAACCTTATAGAGAGCACAGTGCTACTTTTGACACACATGCGGGCCACCTAAATGGCAACTAGTTAGCTAATGCCTAATACGCATTTGTGGAGCCCTGGTGTGGCATTGTGGGTTCATGCGCTGGGCTGCAAGGTCAGTGGTTCAAGCTCACCAGCCACTCGTCGGAAACCCTGCTGTGGGTCGGAACCAACTCGACACCACTAAACAACAAGAACAATACACATGTACTAAGTACTGTGATACGGTGCTGAAGGATAATGCGCTATGCTTCAGGCTCAGTTTCTGCTGTAAGATCAGTGGTTCAAACCCACCATTTGCTCCTCAGAAACCCTATACAGGGTTGCTATGAGATGGAACCAACTTGATAGCACTTAACAACAACAAGTAGTATGATAAATTATTTATATTTAATGTTCATTAATAGCACTGGGAGGTAGGTGCTAATACTTCCCATTTTCAAGAGGGAAATGAAGGTTCTAGGATAAAGTAAGTAAATTTGCCTACATTTAAGTACTTTGCCCAAGGTTACACAGGAAGCAATGAGACCAGGATTGAAGCCTTGTTGTTGTTATGTGCCGTGGAGTCAGTTCCGACTCATAGCAACCCTGTACAGGGTTTCCGAGGCTGTAAATATTTACGGGAGCAGAAAGCCTCATCTTTCTCCTGCGAAACAGCTGGTAGTTTCGAACTGCTGACCTTGCTGTTCGCAGCCCGATTCATAACCACTACGCTACCAAGCCTAGAAGCTCTTAATCACTCATCTGTATACTGTTTTCTGTCACAATCTCTAATGCTTGTTCTAACCACAGAAGAGTTCTCTTTTGTACTATCTCCTCCCCTCATACGGAGTGCTAATTTGGCGCTGAAAGATCAGCACTGGACTATTAACTGCAAGGTTGGCAGTTCAAACCCACCAGCCTGCTCCTCAGGAACCGTATACTGGGTTGCTATGAGTCGAAACCGACTCGACGGCACTTCACCACAGCAACTCCTCATATTTACTAAAGCATCGTGGTCAGGGATTTCTTTCTGTTCATAATGCCAGTAGCACTGACACAGGAAGAATGATCAAAAGGGAGGGTGTAGAAGGATTGCAAGGGAAAGTAAGAAAACAAAAGTGATGTGGCTGAAGAAGTAGTTTGGCATTTGGGGTTTGCCCTCAAAACTGATCGTCTCCCTGTGTTCTTGACTGCCCGGTTACAATTTTTCACCTTCAGAGGTACTATTATTTTACCTAAACAGCAAATATAAGAAGGAGAGGAGGGAGAATTGTGGTGATCCCCACTCCCTCCACGCTGGTCCCTGTGTCTTCTCAGGCAGCTCTTGGTGGTGTAACAATCACTGGTGCCATTCGCTGACATCAGAGCTAGAGGTTTGTCCTGTGACCTTTTTGTGACTCTGTTCTTTCTCTCTTGGTTAGGCAGAAGGTATCTCCCCCATGTCTTCTAATCTCCCTGCCGATCTAGGTGAAGTCAGCCAGGTGGCTCTGCCTTTGGCTTCTCTTCAGCACCCTACACATACCACTAGTGTGCCCTCTTCTTTCAGTGGAATGTGATATGCAACTGGAGGTGTGGAGGCCCATGGCTATTTGCTTGTTTCCCAGGCAGTACTGAGAGAAAGCCAGGTTGGAGTCCATGAAACATCGTTTCCTCCTCCCCTATTTTTCTTTTCCTATTTCTTTTCTCTTCTCTTTGCCATGTTTCTTCTTTTACTCTCTCCCCTCTCAACTTGAAATCATGAGTTAAGTGAAAGAGAGGGTAGCTTTAATTGCAGAGAACAGATAAAGAGATTTGAGTTAGATTCAATAGACATCTCTGGATTCGTCTTACAATGTTGTACCTGTAAAAGCCATATATGTCCCTTGAGCTTGATCCAGGTGCTTTTTGGGGAGGTCTAGTGGACAGTCCTGGTGTGGTGCTGTGTACTAATGCGTCAGACTGCGAAGTCATTTGAACTGCAAGGTCGGTGGTACAAGCTCACCAGCTGCTCCTTGGAAACCCTATACAGGATTGCTATGGGTCGGAATCTACTCGACAGCACTAAACAACAACAAGGGGGCAGTGGGACTGCTCTAAGGACTAGTTGGAGATGGTGAAAGGAACACTAGCCCAGAAATTAAACCTGGGTTCTAACCCTGGTTGAGTTACTTATTATTACCTGTAACTCCAAGAAATTAATGTAACTACTCTTGAGTTTCTCTATCATGACTAGTTTGTAAAGTCTCTTTCAGCTTTTCCATTTTATAAATCTGAGAGTTGGAGAATTTTAAACATCATCGAGGTCATTGTAACTTTTGTTTGGAGAAAGATGGGAGAAACATCAGCTCTATTTCCTTAATTACCAGGCTAGATTAGATCACCATTTCCTGGGTGCAGTGAGAGCAGAGGGCCAGACTGAGTGGTTTCCTGAGTTCCCTCCTAGCTCAAGAAATCTTGATTACAGTGTCTCTTCTGGCTTCATGTGTATATGTTTTTTAAAGGGGGTTGGAAGTGGGATAAAGGATTGTCTGAGTCCTATCCTAGTTTAGAGATGGGTGTGAGATCAAAGGCAAGGGTTCAGGATGTTGGGCTGAGTATTTTCTTTTTCTTTCTCTTATACTATCTCAGCAGCTCTTCACTAGGGATATCTTAGACAGCAAAACTAGTAAAACCTATATATGTATATATACAGAGAAATTTATATCAGGGAAATGGATCACTCATTTGTAGAGGTAAGAGAATCTCAAGTCTGGGTCAGATGAACCAAGATCAGTAGGTTAGACAACAGGCAGATCCAGTGTGTTCTAAGAAGGCAGGCTGCTGACAACTCCCAGGATTGGCAGGTAATAGAGCAGGTTGCTGGCTCAAGTTCAGAGAATTGGAGGATGTGCCAGATGCAAGATCCAGACCCAGCAGAAAGCAAACAAGCCTTGGCTGAGTGTCCAAGTGTGAAAGCGGGCCATACCCCTGAAGAAGCTTCCCTTTAGTTGATTGACACTCCCACCTCCATTCCTGCCTGTTTAAGAATGTTAGTTTGGGACTGGTTATCCATTGTGACCCAGAGAGATTGGGCTCTGAATGGTGGACACTCTGTTCAGAAGCCCTGCTTCTTCCGTTGTCTCGAGGCTATTCCATTTCTCATGACTTCAAGAACTCCCCTTTGCCTGATTTTGTTGTTTTTGTTTTTTAATCAAGTCCCCCTCCAGAAGGGCAGTGCCCTTCAGCTGATCTCACCCAAGAGTTGATTATATTATATTAGATCTCATCGTGGGGGATAATGCATCTCAGCTGTCAAACCACTGACACTCCTGACCCAGTCAAGTTGGTGCAAAAATGTAACTATCATAGGGGATTAGTTCCATAGTAACACTGTTTCTCCTTCCTTGTCTCTAGTACCTTAACATGCTAAGGACTTGTGAGGGCTACAATGAGATCATCTTCCCCCACTGTGCCTGTGATTCCAGGAGGAAGGGGCACGTCATCACAGCCATCAGCATCACGCACTTTAAACTACATGCCTGCACTGAAGAAGGAGAGCTGGAGGTGAGTGTTCAGCATGGGGCTGGGGTGCTTAAGGAGAGAATCCGAACACTAGGGATTCTTAGATACTTACCCACTCACTAAAACTCACTTACTATGTTTCCGTTCCTTCTTGAGGGGAAATAAAATGAAAACTGTTTTGACTGGCATAGATAGACACTATTCCTCAACTTCCTTGTCCACTTCTACTAACTTTGATTCTTTTGTCACAGTCTTTTCCCTGAAACAATGCAGACATCTTCTTCATTCCTTTCTCTTCTGCCTGGCTCAGAACCGCCTTATGTAAGCTTCCCAGCACTCCCACACTCAGACTTCATAGACATGACACTCTTGTTCTCGGTTGTTCAGAACCAGGTGATAGCATTTGAATGGGATGAGATGCAGCGATGGGATACAGATGAAGAAGGAATGGCCTTCTGTTTTGAATATGCACGAGGAGAGAAGAAACCCCGATGGGTTAAAATCTTCACACCATATGTGAGTGGCAAATGGGAAAGCATGCTTGGGGAATGTAGGTTGAGCTTCAAGTTCTCTATAAGCTAAATACATAGGTGGAGGAAGAACAGAGATAACCCTTGTCTTGAGATCTCAACCTGTTTGAATCTTAGAGCCCCAGGGTTCATCTTGTCTTTCCTTTAGGCCCAGCTAGTGTTAGCAATTTCACATCCCATTTGACTCACAGTTGCCACTAGAAGGAGCCAAAGATTAGTAGATGGAGTCTGGCCTTGCATTGCCAGTCAAGAGTTTTTCTGTAGGTTGAGCAAGTTTGGAAGCTGAGTGACCAAGGGCAGGCATTCTTAGGCCTGCCCCTGAAGTGCTTGGCCTTGAGAGATCAGTGAACATTTCAACTTCTTTTTCAGTTCAATTACATGCATGAGTGCTTCGAGAGGGTATTCTGCGAACTCAAGTGGAGAAAAGAGGTAATGCTAAACAGTTGTCCAATTTTTCATCTTTTTTGTTGATTTGTTCAAAATTTATAGGCCTATGGCAAAATGCCTAGCACTCCCACCTCCATTCCTGCCTGTTTAGGAATGTTAGTTTAGGACTGGTTATCCATTGTGACCCAGAGAGGTTGGGCTCTGAATGGTGGATACTGTCCAGAAGCCCTGCTTCTTCCATTGTCAAGAGGCTATTCCATTTCTCATGACTTCAAGGACTCCCTTTGCCTGATTTTGTTGTGATTTTTGTTTGTTTGTTTTTTTCAATCAAATCCCCCTCCAGAAGGGGCAGTGCCCCGAGCCAGAAGCATAGCTCACCTCAGCTTTAGCACATTCTGACTGAGTGAGGCATAACAGAATTTGTCTGGGTTTATCAAGAAGGTGTTGTATGTGTTTAGAAGTTTGTGTTACTGTGTACCTACTGCCTATATGTGCCAGTGTGCCGGAGTGGAGTTGGAAGATTCTGAATAGTTAACTACTTATTCTCAAAGAAAATATTTCTGTGGTTCAGAAGTTAAAGTCAGGAACCTGAGAATTTGTATTTTTGGTATAGTAAAAGCACTGGGCTCTGGGAATCTGATCTGAGTTCTATACTGACTTTTTTCTCTCTCTAATTTTGGACAAATCAGTTTTCTAAACCAGATTGCAGTATTCTTATCTGTGGAAATGTATCCAGGGTCCCTTCCAGCTTCAGGCGGCTCTGGTTCTAGGTGGGAGGGGCCCATCCTATTTAGTCATCAGTGCTGTGTTTTCAGTGCCTGGTTGTGGGCTGCCTCCAGCCTGGGAGGATAATTGGACACCTAAGGCTTCTCACTAACCTTTTTTTCTTTTCCTTTCAGAACATTTTCCAGATGGCGAGGTCACAGCAGAGGGATGTAGCCACCTAGCCTTCCCTTATCTTTCCCTCCTCTTCACCCTCATCCTCTTTATATCCCCATTGTCTCCCTTGTCAGACAGAGTAACCATTAACACATCTGAAGAGAAAAAGGAAAAAAAGTCATTCTTTTCAAAAGCCCTAACCTAAATATTAATAAGCCCTCTGAAATTCATGTCTCTGGAATTGAGCTGGTAGAGAACAACAGATTGGTCAGCACCAGGAGTCACCTGAGTTAAGACGGGAAAAGGAATAAGCCCAACCAACTCGCCAAGGGTATCTTTGTCCTTCCACCTGGGCCTCATACCAACAGACTCTCCTTGTACTATATTTTTAAGACTGGAACTATGAACTCCGTCCATTTGCACTGTTAAGACATATATATGTATGTATGTATGTAAAAATTATATATACACAAATTAGCTGCACGTATATACATATATATATTTCTTTTTAAGTTTCCTATTGATGGCAGTACCTTTTTTAGCTTGTGTTTTTACACACCTTTCACTAGGATTCATGACTTCTCTCGTTCTCTTTATTTTAAAACAAAAATTTTAAAAATGAAAAAAAAAAGACAAAAAAAAAAAAAACCAAAAACAGCAACCAAAAAAAAAAAAAAAACACAAAAAAACATTTTACAGGGAAAATACCTCTCCTCACAAAGGACTCGAAAAGTTTACAGCCTGCTTGGGTTTTTTTTCCCCCTTTTTTGTATTGAGTGCAGATTTTGGCTCATGGGTCACCATAGAGTCTGAGGAGTTAAGGATTATAGTTTCTTTTCTTCCCAGAGAGTGCTAGGGAGGAGAAGGAGGTGTGTTTATGAAGGCAGCAAGGCTGCAGATCTACAGGGAGAGTCTAAAGACTTGGTGTGGCCTCTTGATTCCAGGACAGTTTTCCTGGACACTCTCTCCAACTTGTGGCTTTCTAGCCACCTGTTAACGTCTCCTGTTTGCTTCTCTAGGACCTTGGTATGCTGTCCCTCAGCTGGTCCAGACTGGATGTGAGGGTGGGCTCCAGAACCTGAAACTCCTCCTGGTAGTAATTGCTTACTTCCTTGCTTTTTCTGAAGTAGGGATAGCACTGGGGACCAGAATTAAGACTGATACCTGTAGGCACAAAGGTTGGACTTGCGGAGGGGAAAGGAAGAAACACTACTCTGTGTCCGTAAGTTTTTCCCTGCTCCACTCCTGACCAACAACTAGCCATAACTAGTTCTCTGTAACTGCCTTCAACAGCAGTGTTGGGGAGGGTCCTGAAAATATCTTTAACATCTTGGGGAAACTTGCAATGGATCCATGGTCTGTGCCAACCAAACCACAGCTCCGCTCAAGCAGCTGAGGACCCAGAAAGGAGCAGCAGGAATATGGTTGCTTTAGGTTGGGTCTCAACTTCTTATTAGGATGAGACTGAAGGAGGGCCTGTGAGAGCTCCTCTCTGACCTCACAGACTCGGGAGCTCCTATATCCCAGGGGATTGGAATAGAACAACATTGCGGCCCCCAGGGAGCACTGAGTCAGGCTCAGATCCAACTGGAACGCATCTTCAAGCTGGCTTTTCTTTCTCCTTTCTCCACCTTCCAAAACAAAAACCTCCATAGCGTGTATCTTTTGTTTGTCTAACTGGGAGGCAGCCCTGGTTGGTTGTAGTTAACTCACTAAGCAGTGTTGGCATGGATTGAAGTGTCTGTTTTGTAACTTGATTTTGCAGGTCACTGTGAGGCCCCTTTCCTTCCTCTCCCACTGTTAGCCTGGTAGCCACTTGCCCTTGGGGGAGTGTGGGGTCCTATACACATCCTCTCCTCCCCATCTCCAAACCAGGCAGAATCAGAGTGCAGGACAGAAGCATGCACATGGCTTAAAGTAGCAGAGAGTGATCCCCAAGTAGACGGCTTTGATCCAGGATTAACTTTTTTTTTTCCCTAAATGAATTTAATACTGAGCCAAGGACCCTGGAAAACAGATACATTGATTTCTTATACCAAGGCTGTGGTACCAGCTTTGTTCCAACTGCAGAAATGGCAGCAATTCTTCCCCTCTCCCTCAAATAAGAGAGGAATGACCAAATCTAGGAGCCCACATGACAACCCAGACACTTGCTTCTGGATATGAAACATTGGGGAGACCCTTAGGATTTGGATGCCCCTTAGAGGGTCTCAATGCTGCTGCTGTGTTCCTTTTCTGGCATAGTATTTACTTGGTGCTGGGAGATTGGGTGAGGGGCCCCGGAAGTAGCTAGCCTGTTGGCAGACTCTGTTCAGGAACAGTCCCTACTAGAAGCTATACCACTCACAAAGCACCCATCTGCAGCAGGGAGATGGAAGGAGGAGGAACCTAGAGAACATCACCACCTCCCCTTCCACCCACAGCAGCCTCCTGTGATGGAGGCAGAGGTCACTGTGGCTCTGAAGTCCACAGGATCAAATCCTTCTTTGCATGAAGCAGTGTTAGGTGTGACCTGCCTTCCCCCTTACTCTGCACTTCCTTTCTCTAATCCCTACCAGTTTTCTTAGTCCTGGGTTCTGCCCAGGGAGGCTTCTATCCAGTCTTCTTTTGCATTTTGTCCCTGTGAAAAGGGGAGACTCTCCCTCTCCCCGTCTCCCCCTCTCCATCCCAGCAGAGCCAGCAGGGTCTTCCTGGCTGCTTCGTCCTTCACTCCACATTCAGTTTCAATCCGCTGAAGCAAAAAGCGCCGAGCTTTGTAGACAGCAGGAAAAAAGGCAGGCCCTGAAAAACTTCCCCTGGGCCATGCTTCAGGCTCTCTGCTCTTTATATTTTTATTCTATTCTCCATTTTTCTGCCCTCCTCTTGCCCTCGGCCTAAACTCACACCACAGGTACAGATAGGCACGTGCTCAGGGCAGCTCGTAGGCCTGGACAGTGCTCTCAGGGAGGAATTTGATTCATGTTCCAACACCCACATACCTGGCCATCTAGTTTCACCCTTTACTTACCCAGCCCAGGCCAGCAGCCTCGGGGTAGCCCCTCGAATGCACCAACCCTAGTGAGTGGAGCAGAAAAACAGGGCACTGACAGGAGGTGACACCTCTCTCTCATCTCAGAATTTGCCAATTGATGGACCTGGCTCCTAGGAAGCATTTTTCTTAATAGGGACTGCATCCTAGTTGGCTTGAAGTCTGCAGACATGGAGGACTACCATGCCCTTTCTTCTACCCCTCATTCTGTCTGGACTGGTTGCGCAGGAAAGCCTTGTGGTGTGTAGGTTCCTTCAGCTCTGTCATGTCACGTGGGTTTCCTTTTGGAGGGAGGGTGATGTGGTGGGGTACTTGGAGAGAGACACACACACATGGGCTGGGTGTGCTTCTTGAGCTCACCGTCTTGCGGTCTCACTTCCTGTCTTCCCCTTCCCTGGAATCCACGCATGACATACCAGGCCTTCTCCTCACCAGGATGGCATCGGCTCCATCCTCAGCAATAATCTCGGGTGGATGAGAAGCTTAGGGCTCTGGGGAGGAGCGGAACCAAGGGGAATGTTACTGGCGGGCGCACCTGACCAACTGCTAACCTTGGATACCAGTTTTCTGTCATGTCCCCCCTTTTAAGCCAGTGAGCTGGGCTTCAGTTCCCCCAGGCCATGCACACTTTTAATTTATTTGAGAGAAACTCTAATTGTATTTTCACTGCAGTATCTTGTATTTTTTATTTGTGATTTAAGAAATGTGAAGAGAAACTACACAGACACATAATGGCTAACAGTGTTTCTTTCATTCCTTGTTCTAGAGCTAACCACTCTAAAATTGTTTGGTAATGTCACTTAGTGTAATTAATTGTAACATATTCTTTTAAATAAATTGATTTATTGATGAAACTATTCTTTGGTTTCCTAGGCTACAAATCCTTTGGGCTGTGTGGGAAGCAGTGATGAAAGGGGCCTTGGAGACTTGAGTTAGAATGGTCAGTCGAAATGAGAAGAAACCGCCGACCAGTTCTCCCTAGTAACTAGTGAGATAATCCTTTGAGGATGGGAAACAGGAAGTGGTGTGGAGAGGATCAGCCAGGGACACCCCTAGTCCAGTTTGCTCCCAGTGACTCCTTTGAAAATTGTTTCTGTCCCCTCAAAGCTGAGTGGATGTTGCTTAACTCTCCTGCTTGCCAGCCTGTACATTTGTGTCATAAGACCCCTCCACCTCAGCCTGAAACCTATGAGCCTGGCAGAGCCCCTTCCCCAGTGACTTGCAGGTACTTTTTCCTTTTTTAAGCAACTCGGGAAACGTTTTTTCTAGGATATGAGCTGAAAAGTACTTAGTCCTCATAGCAAACGGCCAGCCCCCAGTGAGGTGCTGTGGATGATTGTATCCTCTCATACTCCCGGATAATCAGGGCTGTCCTGTGTGCCCTGTGTTTTCACAGTGGCTTCTCTGGTGTGACCTAATTTGCCAGCTCAGGAGTGCCGACTCCATTCTGTGCATTAGTTCATGGATGGAGTCTGCTCAGAAAATGCCAGCATCTGTGATAGGTTGGGCATTTTTATTGTTTTTATACATCTCTATTTTCTATTCCTTTAATTGATGACCTTAAGAGCAAGAACAGTTTGACCTTTTATTTAGCTCTTTGGAGAGATACTGCTATCTGGTTCACCTAGTCATCTGCATTGAATTTTTGGAATCTAATAAATATTATCCTAATGGGGATTTTTTTTTTTTTTTTCCTTCAACAAGAATCCATAAGGAAGTAGGAGATGGAACTCCAGAATTAGAATTACAGAGTTTGAACATTTATTGGATAGCTACTATGTTCAGGCCATTGGGCAACAGACACAAAGCAAAGGAAGAGGCATTTTGCTAACTCACAGTCTCACAGAGGAAATGAGAAGTTTGCTAATGACCAGGAAACACAGCAGTGGGAGGTTTTAAGTGATCCTAAGAACCATAAAAGGCGTGAGAAAGCTCTGGGTAAGGGCAATTACTGTGGTAATCTTCATGAAAAGAGTGGGGTTCAGGTGAACCTTTCAGGATGAGCAGGAATTCAGTTAGAAGGCATTCAACAAGCATTTATTGAACCATTAGGTGCCAGACACTAAATCACTGGGAATGAATAGACATGGAAAAAGAAGAGATTCAAGTAGTCCAGAAAAGAGCTCTTTTGGACTAGAGGGCAGTTTTACAGTCCTACAGGGTCTCTGGGGCCCTGGTAGCATAGTGGGTTACCAGTTGGACTGCTAACCACAAGGTCAGCAGATCAAATCTACCAACTGCTTTGTAGAAGAAAGATGAGGATTTCTGCTTCTATAAAGATTTACAGTCCCAGAAACCCTGTACAGGGTCTCTCTGAGTTGGAACTGACTCCACGACACCACCACCACCACCACCACGGGATCTCTATGAGTAGTAATCAACTCCATGGCAATAGATTTGTCTGCTGCTGTGTAGGACCTGAAGAGTGAGATGGATGGTAAGGCTCTGGAGAGCCAACAGTGCCACAGTGAGCTACTTTCCATAACAAAATCGAAGAGCCAGGGAAGGGAAGGTTTTTTGTTTTTTATTAATCAACTATAGTTTTCTAGTTGCTGTTTCAGAATAGAGACAGAAGGTTCAAGTAGGAACATATATGGTTATTCAAAGATTCTTAGTGTGGTGCTGTAGGATAAGCACTGGACTGCTAACTTCAAGGCCAGTAGTTCAAGCCCACCAGCTGTTCCTCAGAAACCATATACAGGGTCACTGTGAGCCAGGAACTACTCGACAATGCTTAACAACAACTACATGGTAATTCAGTAAGTGGAGGCAGTGATTTTTGAAAGGAGGGCAATAGATCCTATTCTATAATTGTAGAATTATAGAAATAAAACCTTGCATAGTTTAAATAGCATACTGAACCATATGTAAAAGATGACTCCTAAGGTTTTATGTCTAGGTGACTGAAAAGCAGAAATATTTAAGAGTTGCAGCTTTAGGGGAAAGTATTTTAGCTTTGTGCCCATTAGATGAGAAATCCAGCAGTCATTTTCTAATTATTTATTGAGTGCCTTGTAATGTTCTGGGCACTGTTGAGGGTAATGGATACAGTGGTGAACAAGACAGTACATATGTATAGCTATTAATTCATTTTTAAAAGAGAAGTCTCACTTGTATAGAGAACAGATTGTGTGAGAGCAGGAGGGGAAGCAGGGAGACAGATGATGGTATAGCAGGCAATCTGGTGGGGCTTGATGGCAGTGGAGATGGAGAGACATGAGCAGGTCACAGATTTGAGAGAACCACTAGGGCTTTGCGGCTAGATTGAATATAAAATGGGAGGGATACCCTCGTGGCCCAATTTTCAACCAAGTAAAAATAGAGGAGACAACACTAGTAAGATATGTTCATCATAGAATGGTCAGCCATTCATGATCAAAAGGGCAACATTTGGCTAAGGACAAAGTTCAGAAGGAGAATGAGATGGAAATAAGAGCCCTAAGAAGGAAGTGGGATAACTTGTTGCATGGAGATTTGCAGTCATTGAGAAATTATACAAAGTATATGATTTCTTGAATGTAAAATTGATGATCTGCCATGTAACTTAAGTCATATTAAAAATTTCAAAATAAAAGGTGTGAGGGATAGTATTTGATCAAAGTTTTGGCTTAAGTGAGTGGATTTTGTCAAACCTGCTATCCAAATGATTCTGACTTAATGGCTACTCCATTTGTACAGAATAGAACTGCTCCACAAGGTTTTCCAGGCGGTGACCTTTCAAAGCAGATGGCCAGGCCTTTCCTCTGAGGCACCTTTGGGTGAGTTTGAACTGCCAACCTTCAGTTAGTAGTTGAAAACATAATCATTTCACCATAGACTTCTAAGAAAATATTGATAGTGGAGTTACTGGATAATGGGGAAAACTGAGGGAGGAAATGTAAGACCAAAATAGGGCTCCAGGGAAAAACGAGTAGAAACACATATCTGGGAGTCATTTCCATTCCTCAGGTGAAAGGATGCAATATTGACGGGAACCCCCATGTCTAAGGAATGCAAGGAAGTTGGACTACTCAGTGACATAGACCCAAAGAGAGGCCAGAGAATGAGGCTCTTACATGAAGAACTGGGAGCGTGGGCCAGGGCCCATTAAGTTCGCAGATTTGAAGAAGCGAATGAGATGTGGCCATGAAAAGAAATGTTTCCAGCCATATATAAAAAAATTCAGAACTGTGACAAACTTTGAAATTTTAACAGAATTCAGACACCAGAAACCCTGAAAGAGAAGTCGTGACTCCCTACCATCACAGGATCCAACCCTGAAGGAAATGGAAACCACCTTGCATTCATTTGATCTGTTCCAAAGTCCTCAAAATCTAGGCAGAGGATTGGAATGCATTGCAGCACTTACTCAGGGCCTTAGTCCCTTTAACTCTAACAAGACTTGGCATAATCTCTATTGGCCAGTCAGCTGGGTACCTCTCCTTCTCTTTAAGCCACCATTAACCTTTCAGCAGTAACTTGGCTCTTAGAAGGATCTGCTGTGGAGTTTGATCTTGCTTGGTCTGAAGTTAGGGGATCCCATAGTCATTTCCTGGTTTCTTCTGCTGCCCCATTTGATTACCTGTGCCACTTCTTCTCTGAAGAGATGGTAGTGAAGTTTTGGTAGCTAACTAAACTCCTCCTTTATACCTTTCCTACTATATTCGAGGCCAAAATGATGCCTGAAAAGTCTATATCTGTACAAGAAATAAGTTAGGAACTTCCTTTTCTCAGATGGCCTCTCATGTAAGTCAAAGGGGAGTGGGGAGTGATTGGTTTTCCCCCAAAAGTCTCCTCTGTATTTCTGTCATCCTATCATTCAAACTTACTCACCTACTACTTCTCTGGAGAAAATCTGCCTGCAACTTTGGGAGCAGGGGGAAGCAGCAGTGAGAGACTAAATAAATGTAGTCATTAATGTTTATTCCAGTGGTGGGGACAGCCTGAGGTCTGGGGAAATGCCAGAAAGGAGGAGAGTTTCAGTCCTCCTCCCCTCCCTCCACCCCTTAGCAGAATCACTCAGGAAGAAAACCCACCTTCCATATTCCTATCTTAACCCAGAACTCTTCTGCAGCCCACAGTGGGGCTGCTCAAGAAAAATTCAGCTTGGCCACTTGTGAGTCAGAATCAGCTACATGGCAATGGATTTGGCTTGCTGTCCACCTTACACCCACAAACCCCCTTTATATAATTGAGACGTCAGATGGCTGCGTACTTGGTTGAGAATCCTGATTGAATATGTGGATCTCTCATCCTTGATCTTGAGCAATACAAGGCATGTGTTGTTGGGGTTTGTTTTCTCCCCCGCTGAAAACCATGTCCACAGATAGGTCTCTATAGTACTTCACATGCTAACTGTTCTTAGCTTGGAATCATTTAAGAGAAGGCCGAAGAATGGGAGGTGGAGCTAGGAGTTGTGGTCCTTACCTTACATAATGAGGGTAACAGGTAAGCTGTCTTGAAGCAGGTGACCATGTGCTATGAAGTCAACTACTGAGTCAGTCCCCCTGTGTGAGCCCAGACTCAAGGGGTTAATATAAGAGGGGCTTGGGTTTGGAGGGGACCTTGTTGGGGATTACTCAGTCTGCCTTCCACCTGATGAGATCTGCTTGATACGTCTTGGGGTCACTGTTTCAGGTCAAAGAACAGGTGGTTGAACTGTGAGAAGAAAGCATCATGGGCTTTGACGTGTGTAGCCACCTTACCAGCTGATATGACTGTGTGTAAATTAGTTTCCCTAGCTGTAAAACTATAGCCTGCTGGTTGGTAGGTTACATGAGAAAATGTACATGAACAAAGAAGAAACTGAGGTCCTGACCATTAATCAACAGCTAGACAGGACTGGGTACAGGAGAGAGGCCTATTGTTTTCCTGTCCTGTGTTCAGATCTGCAAAACCTTCCAGAATTATGCCCCAGAGAAGGGCAAAAGAATAAAATCCTGATGTCTTGAGCAAGGCCTGAACACTGCTCAAAAGCAAGGCGCCTCTCCTCTAGATCTCCCTCCCTCCCCTTCTCCCACCCCAGATCACACATCCCCTACCCTCACCCTTCCAAGACTCTTATTTGATGCTTTTAAACTTTTCTTTATTTAGACAGAAAAGACCAACTCTTTAAAAGTAAAATGCAATAAATAAATAAGTTAAGCATAGAGAACGGTCTGAAACTGACTCCCCAATCACCCCTACCACCCCCACCCTCACCCGATTCTCTTTTCCCTAAAACCTTTTCCTAAAGAAAATGATCAGGTAATAAACCCCTTCAGCCCTCCCCTCATCCCTCCTCCCAAAAACCCAATTACCCCCCAAAACCGAAGGGAGAAATCAAGAGAGAGAAAAAACCCAAGGGAAACATTGTCTAAACTCCCAGAAAGAGAGATGGCAGCGGCCGGGCCGGGCCGGCTGGATAACGCACGGGTGGTAGTGGTATGTACACGGAGGGAACCAGCAGAGACTGTAAACATTTTTAGGGGCTCAGGGGAAGGTCTTTTCCTCATGAAAGGAGGAGGGTCTCTGTGGCTGACAGGCAGAGAGGCAGCCCTCAGGGCTCCCCCACACCCTCCTTAGAGGGGGTCTTTGGGGGAGGCAGTGAGTTTTAGGGGCTAGGAGCCCGGGTTTAGGGATGCCCTACCTCTAGCAGAAGGTGGAGGGGAGTGTGAAAACCAGCTTCTGAGAAACCCCTGATGTGGGGAAGAGGCTGGGGTGCAGTAGGGTGGGATGTGGGAGGCCCCTGCAGCCTACACAGGTAGAGCGAGCCCACAGGTCGGGGAGGCCAGTACGGAGGAAAGCTGGGCCCAGAGGCCCATCACAGGAGCCCTAGCAGAAGGCAGATACCCCAGAGTCTTCTCGCCTGTTCCTTGCTTCCTCAGAAAGGCCAAAACGGCACCTGGGAGGAAACGGGCCCTGGAGCCAGGGAAGCATAGCTTTGGCCCTTCAAGAGAGGCGGTGGTGGGAGTGGACCTGAGTCCGGTGCCCCCAGGGCTGCGAAGCAGCTTTTGCCCCAGAACCCAATCAAGGCCCAGGGCAGATGTGCAGAGAGGGCCCGGGCAGTCGTGGGAAGAGGGGTGAGGTGCCCCTTTCTTTACTATCGCCAAACCTGTGAAGGAAGGAAAGTGGGTGAAGCAGTAGGACCAGCCCAGCGCAGCCAGTGCAGGTCAGAGGGTAGAGGTAGCTTAGGGGGAGGTGCTGGGGTGTAGAATGGGGCAACCTGTGGGAGGCAGTCATC
Source organism: Chrysochloris asiatica (assembly GCF_000296735.1). NCBI lineage: Eukaryota > Metazoa > Chordata > Mammalia > Afrosoricida > Chrysochloridae > Chrysochloris > Chrysochloris asiatica. The sequence goes on from NW_006408560.1 coordinate 8,785,278, forward strand.
CATCGGAAATGCCTCAGTCCAAACTGAACCACAGGGGGTGCCCCCCAGCCACTAGCGAGGGGCAGGGATGAGGGGAAAGGGTGCAAAAGTTAACAAGAAACCAAAAGATAATTAAGGAAATCAAACAGCCCATGGGGAAAATGACAGACTGGAAAGTATAGAGACAGTGGCCTAAGGGGTGAGGAGAGAAGCAAAGAAATGAGACAGCGAACAGGCAGGCAGAGATCACTAGGAGAGAGAGGGGAGTGCAGTGTAAAAGACCCCTGGAACAGGAGAAAGGGAGCTTCCTCGAGAGGAAGGACAGAGGAGGCCAGGGCGGAGCCTCATGCGCTGAGACCGCCCCAGCTCCTGGGCAGAGCTCGCTTTCCTTTTTGGAAAGGAACAAAGAAAGCAAGAGAGAAATGCACAGAACACAGCACAGTCACCAACCACTGCTGACCAAGCACATCCCGCGAGCTACCCCCGGCCCTGACCCTGGGCTGGGGGCGCCTCCCTCCACGGCCCCCTCCCCAAATAACAAACAATCGGCTCCAAAGACAACACGCTCGTTCCATGCAACTTACAGGGGCCCGGAGCAGGGGTCCGGGGATGGGGGCTTCGGCCGACAATGGACACGGGCCCTGGGCTGGGGGGCCCCCAGGGTTGGGGGTAGTTAAGCAGCCAGGATTGGGGGGAAAGGGGGAGAAACAGAAAATGTGGGTATTGTTCTTGGGTTGTGCTTCTCAAGGGTTTGGTCCAAAGGAGATAAAACAGTACAAAAATAAAGCTCACATTTCTGTGGCCATGCGATGGGGGATAGGGTAGAGGGGGCGGGCAGTGGAAAGGGGGCCTGGTAAATGGGATTCATGGCAGTCTAGCGTGCCAACCACCTCCACTAAACCACCGCTGCTCCCAAGAGACCTGAAGATTGGATTCCTCCCAGTCTGCTCTGTGTGCTCCTGTCCCCTGGGTCTACTGCTAAATTGGGACAGTCAGCCAAAGTCCAGACCAAGGAAGACCAAGTCCAAGAGCCAGTGATTCTAAGGACCCTCTAGTGCCCTGAGCCAGCCCCCTGGGTCCCCAAATCCTACTTCCCTAATTTCACTCCAACCCAAAGGAAAACCAGAAAGAGAGACACACAGACACATGGACACTGACCAGACACACACAAGACCAGATATCGGGGTGGGGATGGCTCTGTACAAACTATAGACTTGGCCTCCTCTGGGGCCAGAATGTGTGTATGTGTATTTTGTGTGTGTGTATGTATACATATATATGTATGTATGGTTTGTGTGTACATATGGTTTGTGTGTGCTGCCCCAGGCACCTGCCTCAGGTGCCCAGAATCAGGGATGTGGATGAGCATCCTTGAGAGTAATGAGGATGGAGTGTGGACAATCCAAGTGAGGGCCCTGGCTGCGGTGTGCAGGGGCAAGAGGTAGTGCCAGAAGTAGAAGGGCATAGGGCAAGAGCAGGACCCACCTGGGGACCCTCAGTAGGGCCGGTTTGCATCCTTAGGCCGCTTTAGCTGAACTTTGAGGCGCTTCATGCCGATCTGGAAACCGTTCATGGCCTGGATGGCAGCCTGGGCACTGGCTGGATTGTCGAAACTCACAAAGCCTGAGGTGAGACAGGCATAAAGCCCAGGGCTGGGGTCCACTCTTCAGTTTCCCAGCATCACCTCACTTCCACTAGGCATCCCAAATGCCTGGGAAGTTCATTGGCACCTGGGGCTGAGCCCAGTCCAGCCATTCAGACAAACAGGCTCTCTTCCCAGCATTCTTTACAGAGCAGCCCCTTTCTCAGCCTTGAACCTGTCTTCTGAAAACTTCCACTTCCAGGCCCTAAATGATCACTAAAGCAGCGAGGACACAAATGTTGCCTTTCTTTTCTGAAGGAGGCTTTCAAAGACATGAAGACAATTAAATCATACTCCCTAAACCTTCCTTTTAAAAGCCAACACCCCACCCCTACACACCCCATACACAGTTCCTGAATCTGTTTCCAGACCTCATGAAGCATGGGTATGCTTCAAATTTGACCAGTCCCTGGGGAGAAAAAATTAAGTTGTGGGTTTTTAGAGGGAGAAATAGGTTTGGGTAGTAACTGATGGGGGAAGCTGAGTGTGTCCAAATGGTTCTTTCACATTCCTGGAAATCTGCATTTCAAGTATTGGACCCGCTGCAACACTAAGTATCTTCAACTATATCAGCCTTGGTCCCAATTCAGAGTTTAGCAAAAATATGTTATCATTTATCTTTTAGATAATCATATTCTTACCAAAACATTTGCTCTGATTGGTGGCCCGGTCAACAAAAACTTTGGCTGAGATGACATGGCCAAAGGGGACAAACATCTGCAGGATCTCTGAGTCTGTGAACTCTTGGGGCAGGTGGTAGATAAAGATGTTGCAGCCATCAGGGCCTGGGAGGCAGTGGAAAGAGAAAGAAGACACTGGTGATGGAATGACACAATCTCAGAGAGATCAAGGGTCCCAGGAGATGCAGGTCTTGGGAGGACTACCCATGCCAGCCCCCAACAATACAGGCCAGAGCTCCAGTTACTTTTCATCCCCAAACGTGTGCCAAGAGCTGGCCTTGGAGCAGGCCCCTGAACCCTTAAGAAGGGCATTCCTATCTTGAATGACTCTCAGTTGTGAGGCCATTGCCCCAGGCTGGCACCTTCTCGTTGCTGCTGCTGCTGCTGCTGCTGCTGCTGCTGTTGCTGCTGCTGAGGGGGTGGTGGGGGCTGCTGGGCAACCAGGGTGGGAGGCTGCGGGAACGCAGGTGCAACCAGGCTGTAGGCTGCCGGGTAAGCTGCTGGGGTGGGAGAACAAGGAGAGCCCATGGGGCTTCCAAGATTCCCCCTGGTTCCTGGGTCCTCCCAGAAAACCCTGACTTCTTTTCCTCCATCCCAGACCAATGGCTTCTACAGAGTTGAGGTTGATCCTTGGGTGTGCTGCCCACAAGTCTGTCCTCACAAGTACAAATTGTCATGACAAAGGAGCGGACAAATCTCTACAGCTAGGATCATTCTCATCCCCTTGATACACAGGGTAGACAGGGAGGGGGAACTTAGACATTGGCTACCCAAAATGGGGGGACTATAAAGGCAAGATGTGACTGGCTTACAAGCTTTCAATAGGGAACCTAGCTCCAGAGGATACAGGGAAAGGTAGAATCTCCATTGAATTGTTTCTAACCTGTCTGGTTGGGGTTGATAAAAGGTGAGGGGGAAAGGACTCCTGTAGTTCAATAAGGAATGATTGCTATCAGGTGTGATAGTGAGCGTTGGAAAGGTAAATGTAAATGTTTGGTGACAAAAGGAGGGGAGTGGGTGGTTTTGCAGCCCAGGAATGGAGATCCCTGAAACCATTAAGGGAGATAAGCGAAGTGGGAGACCCTGTCTGGGAGGCTGTGACACTAGGGGTGATGACATGTACAGAAGGAGCAGCTGGGGGCTCTAGACTCAGGGAAGGAGAGGGGCTGCAGGTTGGTGGCCAGGGGGCAGGCATGTAGGGTGTACCCTTTGGGTGTTCGATGATGCATGCAGGGGATTGTGATCATTGCAATGAAACAAAATACGATAGGATGAATGTAAAGATAATGTTCACCCTTGTAAACTAACACATAATTCACAATAAAAACTTAAAAAAAAAAAAGTACAAATTGTCAGTGAAACCTGAAGGTGGTGGCTGATGAGGAGCCAAGAAGCCCAGGCCAGTTTCTGGGCCTCTTTTCCTCTCCAACACCCCTCCTTGCCCACTACCCCCTCCCACCTGTGGGGGGCCAGGGACCTCACCTGTATAGTGCTGCATCCCCGCATAGGCCTGCTGCAGGGGGTCCACAGGGGCTGCGGGGCTCTGGGCTGGGAAGAGCAACACCCATGATGAGAAAGGGGCAGATGTGGGGTGAAGAGTCACGCCTGGGCTCAGGATGTGAAGTGAGAGTGGAAATGCACATTGCAGCCCAGCGTCTGCAGAGCGTGGGTCCCAGTTCCACCTCTGACTGTACAACCCTGGACAAGTCACTTCACCTCTCCAAGCCTCAGTGTACTTGACTGAAAGCAGGAAGGAGCTACCCTGCCCATGACAGGAGGCAGGAAAAGCGCTAACTAACCCTGGAGCCCTGGGGAGGCAGGGCGTTGTGGCTGCTGAAGGCAATGAGAATGGTGACTTGGGTGTTTGCTGGGGGAAGGTGGACAGTAGAGAACCCCACCTGGGTAAGGGTGGACCCCATTGGGATACAGAGCATCAGGGGCAGGCTGCCCAGTGGGCTGGGTAGGCACTGGGCTGTAGCCGTTGACGCCCAGGGCAGCAGGGATGGCAGAGACGGGCGTGGCAGCGATGGCAGGAGGGGTGCTGGTTCCTGGGGAGGAGAAAGCGGCAGAGAGAGCAGAGAAGCACACACACACACACACACACACACACACACACAGATGCAGAGAGAACCAGTCAGCAAGTCCGAGGGCACAGGGGAGGAAGTGGGCCTCACTCTGAACCCCAGGCCCCTCCTGTGTCCCCTCTCCACCCCGTTGTGCCAGCCCAGCCGTGCCCTGGCCTGCCTGGGCCTCACCTGAGGATGGGGTGATTGGGGTGGCGATGAGGCCATTGGCATTGATGGTAGCCATATGCTGCATCTGCACTGCAGCCATGGTCGCCATGGGGCTGAGGTAGGCACTGTGAGCCGCTACCAGGGCAGCCTGTTGCTGCATCAGCTGGGGAAGGGCAGGAGGGAGGAAAGAGAGGAGGATGGCCCAGATCCCCTGCTTCCTGGCTTGGCCCCTCCCAACCTTGGATTTGGCATTGGGGCGGGAGGTTGGAGGGGTCAGGGAGGACACCAGGGGCCAGGTGGGATGGAGAGGAGCCAGGTGCAGGACCAGGGGGCAGTGCTCACAGCCTGGGTGTAGGCGCTGTAGGCTCCAAACTGGAGGGCGATGGGGCTGAACATGCCCAGCTGGGTGGCCACCTGCTGCATTCGGCGGAGACCTCGCTCCTTCTCTGTGTCAGCAAACTTCACCACGAGGCTGGACGAGGCGCCCTGGGCACAGCCCCACATGTAGGGCAGAGGGACAGAGTCAGGGTCTCTTCTCCCCAGAACTCTGAGACCCAGCCACCATTCCTAGAGGCAGCCATCTGTGTCACATTGGGAGTTTTAATCCTCTCCCTCTGTGCCATGCAGGATGTATAAGAAGTTAGAGAAAAGGTGGACGTGAAGAAATGTCAAACCAAGAAATCAAATGGGTTGCCCTTGTGTCGATTCTGACTCATGGCAGCCCTGTGTGCATCGGAGTATGTGCTCCATCCAGTTTTCAATGGCTGAGTTTTCGGACATAGATCCACCAGGCTTTTTCCAACCATTTGGTTAGTAACCAAAGTGCTTAACTGCTTGTTAAGGGGTCCCATCAAAAGTGAAATGGCTTGGGCATTGTTGAAATTCCATGAGGATTCTAAACTGGGAATCATCCCTCCAGTGGATCAGCAGCAGGCAGCAGCAAATCTTTAACCTCAGGTTAGTCCTGCCTGGTAGCTGCTCCACCTCCTTTACCAGGAGACTCCCACCTCCACACCCCAGCCCACATTGTGTGCTCAAAGAAAGCAGTCTCAAATTTAAATACCAGCCTGAGCCTGATAAAAAACCAAATGGTAACATTTGCCAGGATTCTCCTCAAGTCTCAGAGCTGAAGGAGCCTAAATGCCGGTCTCCGTGAAGCTGACTCCTGCTTAATTCTTGTCCAGTCCTAGTCCCTAATAGCCAGTGAGTTTGATCTGAGAGGTCTGCTAACCCAGGGATCGTCTGCAAGTGAGGTCAGCTGACCTTGTGTGGAGGGTGTGAGTCTCTGGGCAAGCCCTAAGCCTAGGGGGTTCCTCCAGCACTACCAGAAAGTGTCCTGAGGCCCCAGCCAATGAGGGTGGAGGTTCTGGGAAGGAGGGAGAGGCACAGGCTGAGGTAGGAGTGATGAGGGATGGAGGAGTTCAGACTGAAGATAAGGGATAGGGGGAGTGTGGGATGGGATGCAGGGAGATATTGTTTAAAATATGAGGGTGTCCCTGAGCAGTTTGGTTCTTCAGGAAATTCCTTTCAAATAAATCCAAAGAACCTATCCTGAGTGGAAGGGCCCCTTTCTGGTCCAGGGCTCTGGCAATGGGTCAGACAATGCTGGACGGCAGGGGTGGGTGTTGGGACTCACCGGCAGGGTCCGGCTGCTGTGGAGGGTGTTGATGGCTGCCTGGGCCTCGGCGTGGGTCTGAAACTTGACGAAGGCACAGCCTAGAGAGGTCAGGGTGGAGGAAGTGACACGTGAGTGCCCCCATTGTCCAGGAAAACAGTGGGGGAGGGGCAGGAGGACCAAAGGGCAGAGGGGAAGGGGTTAGGACTGGGCTACCTTTGCTGGTGCCATCTGGGCCCCGGAGCACAGTGCACTCGTCTATGGTCCCGAAAGGCTCAAACATCTTCCGCACATCCTCATCTGTCTGCTGCTTCCCTAGCATCCCCACAAAGAGCTTCCGGTCTTCTGGGGGGTTGGGAACATGAGGAGAGATTTGCTTAGGGCCTCCTGGTTGTTTTTCCAGCTCCATCCCTGCTTGGGACAGGCCCGAACCCAGGCCCTTCACCTTCAGTTCTAGATATTACCCTTGACCCTGGGGACCAATGACCAAATGAAAGGGGTAATGAATGAGTGGGGTAGAGGAATGCTCAGAAGGACCTGCACCACACAATGGGGCAGATCACACCCTCTGGCCATGCTGACTCCTATTGTCACCCTCATTGGGAGCCCTTCAGAATTACCAAACTGACCTCCTTGCGGAAAGCTTTCCCTCAGCTAGCTCACACCTAGGTCTGGACAGGGTGGTGGGAGAAAAGGATTGAGTCCAAAGCTCAATACCTACCTCCTCTGCTCTCGCTGTCGGCTGGCTTGACCTGGATCGGTCTGTTCATCTAAAGAAGAGAAAAGAAGGCAGCTGACCCCAAGAGCCCCTCCTCAGGTAGGTCCCTGGGAGGGAGGAAGCCCCAGGCCCAGGTAGTTCTCCCAGCAGTCTATATCTCTGAGGGAACAGAAGGGAGGGAGACCTAATCTTGTGTAGGATTAGGACCCAAAGGAATTAGAGGCAGTGGAAGGATAGGAAGTCGGAAAGTATGCTTAAGCTGGGCCCCACATGACCTGGCCAGGGAGGGACAGGTGCTGCTCTTCTTAGGGGGACAATGGAGCCAGTCATAGGACCTGTGTTCTGAGATAGAACCCAACCAAGGACTGTTCAACAAGAGCTGCCTCAATTCTACAAAGTAGGAGCAACTGAGACTGAGGGAGCCTCCACAGATGCTCTTGCTCCCTTCTGACCCCTAGAGGTATGTCGGCCTCTCTTTCTGCCCCCCCTACACCCCTTGACCCCAGGGGGAAGGCACTCGGGCAGCACAAAGGGAGCAGATGCCCAGTCTCCGTGGCAACGAGAGAATGCGCGCCATGGCAACCGCCCACTCAGCCTGATTTATCCGTCCCCGTCGTCCTGGCGACCGCGGTGACGTCATCACTTCTGCCTCTCCACACACCCGGAGAAGGAGTGTGTGGGGTGGGGAGGGGGGGTGGGAACAGGGTATGGAGGTGGGGGTGGAGAACTTGGTGGGGGCTGGGAGTGGGGGAGGGGCCCAGAAAAAGCTTCCTGATTCTGGAGGGAAGCTTGCAGACAGGCCTGCAAGGGGCCACGTGTCCCTTCCCTGCCCTCGCTGTCCAGATCCGATTCGTAGTGTCTCTTTGGAGCAGAGACAGCTCTAGAGGAGATGTCCCATGCTCTGCAGCCATTCTCTCAGTACCCCAGAGGTCTAACCTCTCCCCCACCCTGTAGTATCTTCCTTTGTTCAGAAAAATTCTGAGCTCCACTCTTTCGTGTTCTCTAGTGAGAGGACTTGAAATTACTCCCGCAGGTTGATTTCCTTAATCAGGGTGGGAAGCATCTTAGGAACTAGAGAGGGAATCTTTGGTATCGGAAAACATTTTGCTATTGAGAACTCTGACCCCCGAAACCACACCTAGTCACCCCACACATCTGATAGTGGGGCAGGCAGTGCTATTTCTAGTGACATAAAAGAAACCATTTACCTACATTCTGAGGGTGGAGCTAATGGTATCTTCAGGAAAGGCACTGAACTGTGAATCAAGAGACCTGGGTTTGAGAGGATGGCCCTACCACTCACTAGCTGGGTGACCTCGGACCACTCACTTCTCTTCTCTGGCCTCATAATCCTTATTTGTAAAACAAGGAATGGATCCGCAGCTTTGTATCATGGTTCCTTTTGGTTCTGGCATTCTAGCATTTGGAATCTCCGCCTACCATGGAGGAGTGCCCTTTCCCACACTGGACCCTTCACCATGTATCAGACCACCCACACCAGTTAGTCTCTGCTGATGCTCCTTCCCAGGATCTGAGAGCAGCTGGTGGCGGAAGGGGGAAGGAGATTGTCCTCCAGCCAATCTGCGCCTGGCTTTATTTTCCACCAATCTGGGATTATCCCATCCAAGGTTAAACCTCTTTAGGCTCTCATGTGTGTGCGTGTGTGCTTACTGTGTTACAGGAAGTAAGGGGACTCCTGTGCAAGCCAAGGGGGCAGAGGTCACATGTTCAAGGGTTTGAGCTTCCTGCTCTCTTAAGTCCAAGCCAAAGCAATTGGGAGGCTCCCTCACAGGCACCCCCACCTGCGGATCACAACCAGGGCCCCAGGGGAGGGACTTCTTAGGCCCCTGGGGATTTGCTGTTTTAGTTGGAGGTGGAGAACCTGGGACCCAGGATGACAGGACACCTGACCCTCCCTGTACAAGCTGCCAGGCACAAAAAAATGAATCCCCATGGCTGATATGAGTTCAAAGATGTACACAGGCCTTTCACATCCTCACAGACAGCCTGTCTCCATGCCCCTCAGAGCCCGAGTCCCAGCCTCCCTCTTCTCTGCCTGGCACTTCCTGTGGGAAGCCCAGTCTTTATTAGCTCAACTTGGGCACACCTGCCCCCTCCCCTGAGTCCAGCTGTGCCCTGTTTACCTGGCAACCAGGCACCAGGCGCCTCTCTGCCCTAGCTACCACCTACCAGGTGATAAGCCCTCCCTAGGGCCTCCCAAAGAAGAAGGGGCTATTTATACCTCAATCAAGCACTACAGACCCCCCCATTTTTAAGGACTGTATCCTTGCCACCAACAGCAAAGACCCTACTTCCAAGAAGAGCTCAACATTCCCACAAAATCTAATTCTCCTGAGGGCACAGGCCTGGCACCCTGCCATCCTGGCTCCAGACTCACACCCAGTCCTGGACCATAGACTTGCTGTTTCCATGGTGCCAGAATCCACCCCCTCAATAGCACACTGACAGCAAAGGTCCACGTCCCTGGAGTGGGATTTATGTCCAGGTGGAAAGGTGAGGGTGGCCAGGCAGAACAGGTCCCTCATCACCACACCTTGCTTGTAGGACAAGTCCAGGGGCCTGTGGCAGAGCCATGCCTGGGAACTCTTTGGGGAGAGAAAGAGAAGTGGGGCTGAGCAGTGCATAACATCAGACTAATGCCTAAAAACCTTCCAGATTTGGAGATGACAAGATAGGGAGAAATGAAAAAGGGCTAAATGCAAATACCCCCATTAAAAATTAACTTGCAGTAGAGAGCATGGAGATTAGACAGTAGAAAGAACTTCCCAACACACATTTGTACATAAGCCAGCACACTGTGTACACACACACACACTCACACACACACAATGATTGTCTGAAGGCAACACTGCTGCCAGAAAGGAAGGCAGGTGGCAGGAGAAAAGACCTGGAGGATACAATGGGCCAGGGAGGACTTGATCACAGACATCTGCTCCCCGAGACTTCCCTGGCTCTGCTCCCCAAGCTCCCAGGATGGGGATCCCCCTTGGAGTATGAAACCCTTCATTTCCTACTGCAAGTCCTATCATGTCCCGCTGGACTCTGTCCCCTAGGGCAAGGGCCAAAATGGGGAACTCAGGTCACCTGGAAGCTCTGGGGCAAGACTAGTCAATCATTAAACCGGGCACCTTCCTCCCTCACCCCCATCCTGGCCTGTGTTTACTTTGGAATGGGAAGACGGAACCCTGCCTCAGCTGATTCAGGCAGCTGGACAGGCCACAGGGGATGTCCCAGCTGGCACATTCAGCCCCTGGCCATTGCTCAAATTCAAGTCTGCCCTTTTTCTCCCTGGCTCTTCTCTTGGCCCACTCTGGTGCTACAGGGGCTCTGAAAGAGGGAGACAGAGAGAAAAAGAAGAAGAAACAGAGATAGAGATGAAAACTTGATTTCTGAGGGACCGTCTTAGAGCAGAAGGAGGAGAAAGGAAAGCAGAGACATGATGGGAAATCATGTTCACACCCCCACACACCTGGCACACCAGGGATACCCACACACATACGTACACACACACGTGGGTTCCTGGACCCCTGAATCTGCTCACTCACACACACATGCACACACACCTGAGACCCTTCACTCTAGGGAGCAGTGCTGTTCAGAGTGGTCTTACCACACACTGGGATAAGATAGTGAGGGGCTGGGGAGTAGCTTTGGGATTTGCTTCCCTAGCAGTTGGGGGTAGTTGAAGGAGTTCTAATTTTTCTAGGTCCCCCATCCTCCTTTCCCATCTGTTTTGCAGGAAGAGATGGAGACTCAGGGGGACAGAGCAGAGGCTATGACAGATGTCTCCAGCACCCAAAGCATGCTTAGCAAATGTTTACTGAAGGGATGGATGTTAGTTAGGTTCCAGGAAGTACTCCCTGGGACCCACAGTCTAGGAGACAAGAGAAACAGACATGGGGTATCCTTTCTCCCCAACCTGAGCTGCTTTAGTCCCGGCCTTAGGTGCCAGCCCTGGCCTGGGACAGTCTGCAAGGTTTGTTAAGAAGACACAATGATCCGTGACCTTGCAGGAGGAAAACATGTCTGAGGAGATTTTCCCTGCCTCCCTGGGCAGTGACGTCTGCCCTGCCCTTGCCCCTGATGCCCGGATGCCCTGTGGGTCTGTCCCCACTGCTCTTGCTGGGAGACATGAGGTGAGCCTGTATGAGCTCAAAATCCAGCACAGAGTTGCCAATCCATCTGGCACCAGCTGCCTATTCTCAGGGCAGCAGGCACCTCCCCCAATCTCCAGAGCCACAAATGTGGGCCTCCTGCTCACCCTGACCCCACACTTGGTGTCCCAAGTCTTCTCTCCATGCCTTCCAAACCAGTGAAGCTCTCCCTCTAAGTGCAGTCTCATGGGCAGGTTGGGCAGTGAGGGAGAAGGGGCTGGCTGTCTCTGTTTCTTACAAAGGTCAAATTGACTGGCTAGCAGTGGTTTTCTTCTCTTCAAGTGAGAAGAGATGCATATATTTACAGCAAGAAAGATGGATGGTACAAAGAGAGAGGGACTTCCTGAGGAGAAGAGGTAGAAAATAGGCTCAGTGTAAGGAGGTGGGGAGCCCTTGGCCACTTCTCAGGCCCTTTTCAGTCTCCTGGCCCTGCAAAGGTCGGGACTCACCCCTGGCAGCGTCTTCTGTTCGTGCAGGGCGCTCTGGGCCTTCAGGGCTGAATCGCGGGCACAGTAGGTCAGGAAGGCACATCCTGAGAAGGGGGCAGAGCCAGAGATACAGGGTTAGGGGTGAGTCCCTGGACACCCTGTCCTAAAAGGCTTCCCCCATGAACCTGATGATTGGCCAACTTCTGCCTGCTGGGGTGGGAAGCTAGAGGAGGGGCAGCACTCTGCCCCAGGGAGTTTTTCGATTGATAAACACTGGGGAAAGACCTGAAGTCCTAAATGATGGTGGTGATGGAGGAAAGAGATCATTGGAGCTGTCCAGAGATGGGACTTTGTGGGGGGTGGGGAGGAGGAGAAGGGGCATGTGATCACCAGACAAGTACAGGTACTGTCATTTTTTCTCTTCTTTAGCTGATCTTCTTTCCTCTCTTGCCTTCGCTTCCACCTCCCTCCATCTTGGTCCCATCACCCCTCTCCTCTCCCATTTTCCCTACTTCTTCATCTCCATCCAACTCCACAGAAGGAAGATGGAAGGTGGACAGTGGAACAGAGGAGAGCAAAAGGAAGAGTAGTTAGCGGAAGTGCTTTTTCCTGGGCCCATGGAGGGGGAAGGGAGAGTGGCTCTTATCCCTAGGGTCAAATCTCTCCAGGTCCTTACTCCTTGGCTCCAAAGTCATAGTTTCAGCCCTGTTTAGCCCACCCAACTCCAGGGTAGGCCTGGGAAGCATTCTTCTTTTGCCCCAGATCTCCTAACTTTCTAAGACCTCCACATTTCACGTATCTCTGCCCCTACACTCTGCAACTCAGGCCCCTCAAGTTGTCCTGTCCAGTTCATCCCACTCTGGACTGAGCACATGACCCTGTGTCCTGACCCCCATTCCAATACTGTCAGAAGCTACTAAGATTTTCAACCTTGCTCAAAACATTCACACCTGCCCAGCCTCTCATCCCCCAAACCAACAGCCTTGTCCCTCTGTTCTTTCCAGAGTTCATCCCATGATATAAACGCCACCATCTCTGGGATCCACATCTGTACAGCTTCCTTGACAACTCTTCACCCCAAAGAGGTCCTCCTTAGTCCTCCATCTAGGAGCCCCTTGGTCACCACAGTTGAATGAGTTCTCTTCCAGCTCTTCCATCCATACTCCCCATTTGGACTGCCTGAACTCTTCTTCCTTCCATATCAGCCCTTCACAGGCAATCCATCCCTCCAGGTTGATTTCCCACTGCCTCCCACCTCCCCACCTGCCCAAACCTCTCCAGCCTGGCCTGACCCCTCACCCTTGTGCAGCCCGGTGTACTTGTCCTTGATGACAGTCAGCTCGAAGATCCGACCAAACTGTTCGAAGATGGGCTTCAGGTCCTTTTCCTCCAGATGCCTCGGGATCTGCCCCACAAATAGCTTGATGGCATCCGGCTCCTTCATTGGGGCGGCCCAGGAGGAGGGGCCGAGGGGAGCAGGGAGGAGCCCAAAGGCCAGGGGAGCTGCCCAGCAAGGAGGGAAGTGGTGGGGGCCGGGGGCACAGCCGGGGCTGGCTTTCCCTTTGGCCCCCAACCACACAGTAGAGCAGAAGGGCGGCTCTTCACACAAAGGAGGCCGAAGGAATGGAGGGCTAGGGGTCAGGGGGCTAGGCAGACACTGTCATGCCACCAGGGGGCATAGCCCAAACAAATGATCTTCCTCCCAGAGATCTGGCAAATATCCCAGGATGGGTGGGGGTCAGTTGTGGCCAAGACCTGGAGGGTCAGGATGGTAGCAAGGGTTGGGGTTTACAGGACTGGGACCTGGGGGCAGAGATGAGAGCTGGAGGTAGGGCAAAGGGCCAGAGGAGGGTGATGAGGATGGAGGCTGAGGGGCTAGGGGCCTGATACAGTTGCCAGCGGCGTCAGAGGGGGGGCCCACTCCTGATGTGGGGCAGATGGGTCTCTCGTTGGCTTTCCCTGGAGGACACCTCCCCTGTGGCTGATCCTTCTGCTGGGTCCGAAGATCCCTGATGCCAGATGCTTGATCTCTGATGGCGGCAGGGTTCCGGGGTCCCTTCTGCCCTGCCGCCCCCCTTTAGGTCCTCCCCTCAGCCCCCCTCCCACCCCCACCCCGAGCCTGGGCTGCTGCTGGCTGCTCCCGCTGCTGGGGCTGCCTGCTTTGCCGGTCACCTGGGTCCCGGAGCTCTGCTCTCTGGCCGCGCTCTCCTCAACAAAAACCTCCCCCCTCCACACCCCTCTCCCCACTCCCACCTCCTTTCCCCTGACATCAATGATGTCAGTCTCAGGGGTGGAATACAAATTCTCTACCCTGGAGAGGAACGCACAATCCAGGCATGAGCCACGCCCTCTTTATATCTCCATCCTGCCTCACTCTCTTACCGCCCCAGAAGAGCAGCTGGTCCTGTTGATAATAACCCTTCCCCCATCTTACTCCCCAGTCAGGAGTTGGGTAAAGCACGAAGATGGAGAATTTATAGAGGAGCCCTAAGGCGGGGTCCATTGTTCCGGGGGTTGGAGCTGTCCCCGGTGCTGGAAGAGAAGACCCAGAAGAGGGGAGCTTGGGGGGAGGGGGTGGGGAGAGGAAGAGCGGGGAGCAAGCATCTGGGGAGCCGGAGAGTGGGGAGCCAAGGGACGAAACTGGGGGAGAGAGGATGGAATCAGGGCAGATGGGTTGGTTGAGAGAGAAGAGGGGAGTAGACGAAGAGGGAAGCAGGTCGTAGAGCCTGAGGGGGAAAGGGCAGAAGGGACCTGGAGTGGAAAAACGGGAAGGGGGTGGGGAGGAGAGAGGAGGATGAGGTGAGTGCCTACAGGAGCTGACTATTTTCCAGAAAAGGAACCAAGAGAAACGAAAGCTTTCTGGCATTTGCTAACTCCCCCTTCTCTCCTTCTGGAGGGTTTGTGTGTGTAAATGCGTGGGCAGGGAGGCGGCGGCAGCGGGCGCGAGTGTCTTGCTTGTAAGCTCCTTGAAGACCAGGACACCGTTTAATTCAGCATATCACCGTTTCCAGTGTCTAGCACAATGTCTTGCTCATCCGTAGTAGGTGCTTAACAAGTATTTCTGGAATAAACAGTTCCTGCAAAGAACCTCTGACGAGAGTAGATAGAGGATCCCTGACTCCTTAGGAAAAGTCACAGCTGTTAAGATCTCTCCTTCAGGGCAAAGGAAGCCCAATTACTCTTTTGCTTCTTTGCTTCTTCCTTCCATTCAGTTCTTTGAGCAGGGCCTCTTTAATTGTGTTAGATAGTAAAGAGGGGTGGGGGAAGTATATTTGGAGGCCACTAGTCCCCCTAAATAAGGAGCTCTGGTAGCGTAGTGGTTACGAATCAGGCTGTGAACCTTAAGGTCAGCACTTCGAAACTACCAGCTGTTCCACGGGAGAAAGATGAGGCTTTCTGCTCCTGTAAAGATTTACACCCTCAGAAACCCTGTACAGGGTGGCTATGAGTCGGAACCGACCCCACGGCACATCACCACAACCACCATTCCCCCTAAACAATACTTTGGGTGATCTTCAGCTTTGTAACCCAAGCCTGGGACATCTCAATGCATGATTCTCATCAAACTGCCTCAGCAGCTGTAGCTCTACTCTTGTACAAAATGCTCACCCATCAACTGGGGTTCTCTGTCATTCCTCCTTCATCCCAATGTGTGGCTGAAATCTCCACAGTGGTACTGTCATTTCTGAAATATGTCCTAACTGGCCAATCCTTAGCTATCATGGCACGCAGGATCCTCTTCTGGAAGTGAAATAATAGTATCAACCAGCACTTATATGGTACTTACGGTGTCCTAGGCTGTGTTCCAAGTACTTTATATTTACTAACTCATTTAACCCTCAGCGCAGCCTTACAAAGTAGGCTCAAATAAAAACTAGGAAACCAAAGCACAGAGAGATTAAACAACTTGACTAAGGCTGTACAGCTAGTAAGAGGTTCCACGGAGAGTGAAGTCTGGATTGTCAGTCTGGCTTTTGAGTCTTCACATTTAACTCCTACATCAAATGACCCTCTTGAGAATCAGGGGGAGAGGTGGTTATGCCTGTTTTTTCTTCCTCTTATATCTTCATTTGAACCCTGAATGAGAGGCAGTTTTTTTCTATTGCTTGATTCCTTGTTGACCACAGTCTATCCTTCCTTAGCCTATGTTTCTGAGGCCTGGAACAACATTCTGGCAGGGGTATATGTTTGAGTGAGTATATGTGTGCATGTTCAAAGAAATGATTACTCATGATGGTATGGATGCCCAGGTCCACCCAGAAAGTTTCCCTAAGATGAGAGGAGACAGAAGATGAGGTGTGATGGCAGAGCCAGAGAAACAAGAAGTAAGAACACATCTGGAAAGTAACTTTCCACTCACCTACCCCACTCCTACAACTCTTTTTCTTTCCCTATAATCTGATCATAGTATTTATGGAGATGCTAAACAGATCATGCCCTCTGAGGATGGAGCCTAGGAAGACCCCAAGGCCCTGTTGATCTCATTACTCTGTGTCTTGTCAGCAGATCTGCCACCATGCTGCTCATTCAGGCTTGGGGCTAATCATATTAATTGAAATATTAAACATTCACAAAAATGAATTATAATGAGCCCCACCTCACTCCTCCTCCTAGTCAGTAATTGGGGAGACAGCTTGTAGGCAGCAAAATACCTCCAACCCCTTGCTTAGTTCATGGTCCCTAGATTGAAGACTTCCATCTGAGGAGAGGTTGGGTTTAGGGTAGAATAAGTAGAATAGAATAAGAAGCTCTCAGGAGATGCTTCTTGCTGAGTGACTGTGGGCACATCTTTGATGCTCTTGCAGGCTATGGATGACGGAGCTCTATGAGATAAAGATGACTCATAGGCCCAATGTATTTTCTCTTCAGGAGAAAAGGGAACTTCTAAGCCCTAGTTCTTCCAGTATGTTTTCTCTGCTCACTACCTCTAAGCTTTCCTTCTTTCTTATTTTTCTGCACCCAAAGCTTAGCAGCTCTACATAAAACAATTGAATATGCTATCTTTATAAAACAGTCAAGAAATCAAACAATGAATTGCATTAAGCAAATCTGCTGCACAAGACCTTTTTAAAGTGTTGAAGAGCAAAGATGTCAGCTTGAGGACTAAGGTGCACCTGACCCAAGCCAT
>NW_006408560.1:8806045-8807517 GCF_000296735.1 Chrysochloris asiatica
AGCTTGGAGCCTTAGTTGTTGTTGTTGTTAAGTGCCATTGAGTCAGTTCCCACTCATAGTGACCCTGTATAGGGTTTTCAAGGAGTAGCTGTTGTGTTTGAACTGCTGATCATGTGGTTCAAACCGACTTTGTAGTCCAAAGCTTTATCCTACAGTGCCACACCAGGACTCCAGATGATGTTTACTTGTGCTTTGTTGACTATTCAAAGGCATTGACTATGTGGATCATGACAAACTATGGGTAACATTGACAAGAATGAGTATTCCAGAATACTTTATTTTGTTCATGAAGAACCTGTACATAGACCAAGAAGCATTAGTTCAAACAGAACAAGGGGATATTGAATGGTTTAAAACCAGGGAAACTGTGTGCCAGGCTTGTATTCTTTTGCCATATTTATTCATCTGAGAAAATCATTTGAGAAGTTGAATTATATGAAGAAGAACGTGGCATTGGATTGGAGGAAGATTCATTAACAACCTGCAGATGTGCAGATGATACAACTTTGCTTGCTGGAAGCAAAGATGTGCAGGACCAGGAAGTGTTTCATTCTGTTGTACAAGGGCCGCTATGAGTTAGAACCAACTAGATGACACTTAACAACAACTGATGAAAAAAAGGTCAGGAAAGTTGTGTCAAGATATTTTTTTCATCCATTACAACATGGCAATGCACCAGCTCATCCTATGATGATTGCTAGGGCTGTCCTATGAGAATTTTATTGGGAAACCTTATTCCATCACCAGGTATATAGTCCCAATCTTGCTCCTTCAGACCTCTTTTTGTTTCCTGAACTCAAAAGAACGTTTAAGAGGAACACAATTTGAGTCCATCAAGGATGGCAAAACTGTTTTTATGTAGTGTAAATCTTCAAAGAGCCCAGAACTTTTCTGGAAAGGGTTAGGGAGATGGAAACACTGTCATCAGAAGTATTTAGACCTAGATGGAAAATATGTTGTGAAACAGTAGCTTCACACTTACATATTTTTGTTTAAGGAAGGTTTCTGTGACTTTGTAGCAATGCTTTTTAACCTCCTCTTGTACAATCAATATAAAAATTATTCATGAGATATTGTATACATATTTTTTTCATACAAAGTCTTCTCATGTGTACAGCACATATCAATTCAGACCAACTCCAAGTGTTCAATAGCCACTGGTGGCTTGTGGTTACCATATTGGAATGTACAGCTCTAGAAGTTCCACCATTAGCTTCTCTGGGGGTGGGAAGACCCTGGTCTTGTCCAATAGGAACTATTTATCATCTGTGGTTGACCTCTGCTCCTGCCTGAAAACAATCACTTCTGTCTGATGGCACCTTATTTCCCTCTCACTCTAACAATACTCACTCCATTAAAAAAAAAAAAAAAAAAAAGATTACCAATCTGGATAGGATTTCTGCAAAGGGAATTGTATTCAATTACCTAATTTACCTTTTGTGCTTTTCCCTGTTTTTGCAACAGTTTTCTTT
>NW_006408560.1:8807617-8808356 GCF_000296735.1 Chrysochloris asiatica
CATAGGGTCGCTATGAATCGATACCAACTCGATGGCACCTAACAACAATCTTTATAAAGGGAGAACTATGCTCTTGGAAATGAGAAATGTTGACTAACTAGTATATTTTCCAGAAAAGACAAAATGTGGTATGTGGAAAGAATGGATAGTCATCGGTTATTTACTAGCCTCACTAATTGGATACAGAGTGGAAACCTCTGCAACAACCCTTCTGAGACTGTACAAAGTATTGATAACTTCCCTGCCATCAAGAGGATGCTACCTAAAGTGGCAAGGTAAGACAGGCCAAGAAAATACACAGTAGTGAATAATAAGATGTAGTTAAGCTGTTGCAGGGAGGGGATTGTAATCATTTAGATGAAACAAAACATATGATTGGCTGAAAGTAAGACTGATGATCTTGTCTACTAACTGTCACTCAATTCACAATAAAAAAGGTTTTAAAAAAGAAGAAGAGAAGTAGCTTCTCTCACACACATGGGTATTTGGGCCATGGGATAGTGATCAATCAAGTAAGGCTTAATTGAGTCTCACGGCAAAGAAGAAAATAAAATAGCAGAATGAGGGTGTAAATTGTTTCATGCATGGAATAGGGTTTAGGAATGGAAAGAACAGTGTACAAATGATAGTGTGTGTGGGGGTGTATATGTTTGTTAGCTCAGACCAGCATTGTCTAATTGAAAAATAATGTAAGCACATATATAATTTAAAGTTTTCTAATGGCTACATTACAAAAAAA
>NW_006408560.1:8808456-8811641 GCF_000296735.1 Chrysochloris asiatica
ATTTTAATAATATATTTTATTTAAACTAGTATATTCAAAATCAATCAAAACAAGAATAAGTAAAAAAGTGTTCCTACTAAAGTTCCAGGTCATACATATGCGGGTTTATCCCAAACAAAACGTGTTTCAACATGTCTCTGCAATCAGTAGATGATTGCAGATGAGTTCTCTCAATAATATACTAGTCTTGGTTTCATTAGGGTGCCCTTCAAAAAAAAGTCCAATCTAAACAGTGGTTTCTGAGGGGATGAGCTGGGCCAGTTAAACTTAAGGCAGGGAGGTCAACTCAGAAGGTTCTGGTGACTGGTTTTTGGAATTCTTAAGGGGTAATCATGATAGATTTTTTCAAAGGACCCAAGATGATCACTGGGGCTTATTATGAAGAAGTTTAAAGAAAATTGAAAACTGCAGCTTGTCATACCATGGTGGCTGCTATGATGCTAGAAGTTATGCCACTAGTATTTTAAATACCAGCAGGGTCACCCACGGCAGACAGGTTTCAGCAGAGCTTCCAATCTAAGGCAGACTAGGAAGAAGGAGAGGGGCATTATTTCTGAATGGTTAGACACTGAAACCTTATGAATAGCCTCAGAACATCGTCAGATATAGTGTCAGAATATGAGTCCCTCAGGTTGGAAGGAGTCCTGGTATAGTGCTGCGGGTTAATGCGTTGGACTACAAGGTCGGTTTGAACCTTGGAGTTGGCGATTGAAGGTCACCAGTCTCTCCTTGGAAACCCTGCACAGGGTTGCTATGAGTCAGAACTGACTCAGAAGCACTTAACAACAACAACAACCACAGGTTGGAAGGCACTCAGAATACAAGTGGGGAAGAGCTGCCTCCTCAAAATAGAGTTGACTATAATGACATAAACAGAGCAAAGCTTTTCAGACCTTAATTAGCTGATGGGGCACAACTCAAAATGAGAAGAAACAACTGCAAACATCCACTAATAATCAGAATATGGGATGTATAAAGTATGAATCTAGAAAAATTGGAAGATGTCAAATATTAAATAGCACCTATAAAGATGGATATCTTAATTGTAACCATGGCAATGAAACAATATATGATAGGATGGATGTAATACTAATCTTCGCCCATGTAAACGATCACATAATTCACAATAAAACATTAAAAAAAAAAAGATGGATATCTTAGGTATTGTTGTTGTTGTTAAGTGCTGTCAAGTCGGTTCCGACCCATAGTGACCCTGTACAGGGTTTCCAAGGCTGTAAGTCTTTACGGGAGCAGAACGCCTCATTGGTCTCATGCAGAGCGGCTGGTAGTTTCGAACTGCTGGCCTTAAGGTTCACAGCCCGATTTGTAACCCCTACACTACCAGAACTCCTTAGGTATTAGTGAGCTGAAATGGATTGGTATTGGTCATGTTGAATCGGACAATCATATGGTTTACTATGTCGGGAATGACAAATTGAAGAGGAATGACATTGCATTCATCATCAGAAACATTTCAAGATTTATCTTGAAGTACAGTGCTGTCTGTGATCGGATAATATCCATATACCTACCAGGAAGACGAGTTAATACCACTATTATTCAAATTTATTCACCAACCACTAAAGTCTAATGAAATTGAAGAATTCTAGCAACTTCTTCAGTCTGAAACTGATCAAATATGCAATCAAGATGCACTGATAATTACTGGTGATTGGAATGTGAGGGTTAGAAGTAAAGAGGAAGGATCAGTAGTTGGAAAATATGGCTTTTAGAAACAATGCTAAAGATCACATGATAAAGATTTTCAAGACCAATGACATGCATTGCAAATACCTTTATCAAACAATATAAAAATGCTGACTACACACATACATCTCACCGAATGGGATACACGGGAATAAAATTGACTTTATCTGTGAGGAGAGACAGTGGAGAAACTTAATATCATCAACCAAAAGAAGGTCAAGTCTGTGGAACAGACCATTAATTGTTAATATACAAGTTCAGACAGAAGCTGAAGAAAATCAAAACAAGTCCATGAGAGCCAAAATGCAACCTTAAGTATGTCCCCCTGAATTTAGAGACTATCTCAAGAACAGATTTGATGCATTAGACACTAATGACTGAAGACCAGAGAGTTGTGGGATAACCTCAAGAATATTATTCATGAAGAAAGTAAAAAGTCATTAAAAAGATAGGAAAGAAAGAAAATATCAAAGTGGATGTCTCTGAAATTTGCTCTGGAGTGTAGAGAATCTAAAGCAATCAGAAGAAATGAAGTAAAAGAATGGAATAGAAAAGTTCAAAGGGTAGTTTGATAAGTCAAAGTAATATAATGAAATGTACAAAGACCTGACGTTAAAAAAACAAAGGGTAGAAAATGCTTAGCATTTCTCAAACTGAAAGAACTGAAGAAGAATTTCAACCCTCAACTTAAAATATTGAAGGATTCTATGGGGAGGGGGAGCGATTGGAAATGGACTCCCAGTGTGGCACTGTAGGATAAGCACTGGACTGAGAAACATACGGTTGGCAGTTCAAACCCACCATTTGCTCCTCAGAAACACTATACTGGGTAATTATGAGTTGGAACCAACTTGATGACACTTAACAACAACAACATGGGCAAAATACTGAATAATGCAAAAAGCATCAAAAGAAGATGGAAGGTATACACAGAGTCACTGTATCAAAAAGAATAGATTAGTGTTCAACCATGCAAAGAGGTAGCATATGATCAAGAACCCATGGTACTGAAGAAAGTAGTTCAAGCTGCTGCTCTGAAGGCCTTGGTGAAAAACTAGGCTCCAGGAATTCACTGAATACAAATTGAAATTCTTCAACAAACTGATGCAGCGCTAGAGGCACCTTCTTATATATACCAAGATATTTGGAAGGCAGCTATCTAGCCAACTGATTGAAAAAGATCCATATTTGTGCCCATTTCAAAGAATGGTGACCCAATGGAATGTAGAAACCATGGAATATTAATATCATATGTAAATAGAATTTTGCTGAAGATAATTTTAAAATGGTTGTAGCAGTATATAACAGGGAACTGCCAGAAATTCAAGCCGGATTCAGAAGAGGATGTGGAACGAGGGATGTCATTGCTGATGTCAGACGGATCTTGGCTGAAAGCAGAAAATACCAGAAAGATGCTTGTTGTTGTTGTTAAGTGCCATTGAGTCAGTTCCCACTCATAGTGACCCTGTATAGGGTTT
>NW_006408560.1:8814564-8838847 GCF_000296735.1 Chrysochloris asiatica
GAGCCTTAGAGCAAGTCTTTACTGCTCTACGGTCGTCAGTGTCCTCATGTGGACCATGAGGCTCTCAAGCAGCCCTTTGAGGTTGTACCCCAATAACTAAGGACCCTTCCCCAAACCTCCTGCTCAATCTGGGCAAGAAGAGCCTTTGGAGACCTTCAGAAATTACTCCTCATAGATTCCCCTTCGGCTGGACCCAGCAGGGCTTGGGACGGGGCGGGATCGGGGGCGGGGCCTCGCTGGCCACGCGGTCCGTTGCCTTGACGACCGCGACAAGATGGCGTCGACTCTGCGTGGGCCCTTGGGCTCCAACCCGGGGGTGCTCAGCCCTGAGCAGCTGGAGCAGTTGCGCCTCTACAAGGTGGGTGCTGTTCCCTCACCCTTAAAAGTGCAGTGCCCTCAGGATTGGGAGGAGGGCTTCTATGTGAAGGAAGCCGAAACCTGTGCCCAGATAAAGGGACCGCGGAATAAAGATGAACCCTTGCGGGCCCCTTGGACTTTCTGGGCCTTAAACAGAGCCCGACAGACCCCTGAAAATGTAGAAAGAACGAAAGCAGAGATCCAGTTAAGGAAATGATAGAACTTTTTGCCTGATACATAAAATTAAATATAAACAAGAGTTTACCAATTATCGATATCCGACCTTTAGGGTCCCTAACTTGAACAGGGGGCAGCATGGAGATGTTTACAAAAAGTTCCTACCCACTGCCATTGAGTTTATCCCGACTCTTAGCGACCCCATAAGGACAGGGGAGAAATGCTCCTTGATAGTTTCCGAAGCTGTAAATCTTTTTTGGGTACAGAAAGTGTCATCTTTCTCCCAAGCGGCCGCTGGGTTTCAACTGCCTACCTTGTGGTTAGCAGTGCGTAACCCACTAGACCTGCAGGCCTCCTTATAAGAAGATGAGCGTTAAAATGTCAAGAATCCTGGAGAAAGACCTGAGATGTTGTTTCCTCACCTCTTCACACCTCCAGAACTTGAACTCTGAATCTGCCTTGCTAATGGAGAGTGGTCCTTTACTCCTCTTGCCCTTAGATTCAGACTCGGATTGCCAACGAAAAATACCTCAGGACCCATAAAGAGGTGGAGCTGCTCTTAAGGGGTTTCTTCAGGTAGGTGGTTTTCAAAAGTTCTAGTAGAATTTTTACCAGTTTTTGGTGGGGATAGATGAGTGACCCCTGCTTTCTTTTAATAAACAGCTTCCTTTTGCTGCCTAATTTAAGGTATTGTTGTTAAGTGCCGTTGAGTTGGTTTCGACCCATAGCGACCCTGAACAGGGTTTCCGAGGCTGTAAATCTTTACGGGAGCAGAACACCTCATCTTTCTCCCGCGGAGCAGCTGGTAGTTTCGAACTGCTGACCTTGCGGGTCGCAGCCCGATTCGTAACCACTATACTACCAGAGCTCCTTCTAATTTAAGGTATGGAAGTTAGATAATATCCTAAGGGTTAAAAAAATTTTTTTTAACTTTTAATTATGAATTGAGTGAAGGTTTACATCATAAGAGTAGATCATAAGTTTTCACATTCAACAAATCATATGCTTTACTTCATTACAATGATTGCAATCCCTTCCAAATACTCTTGTCGTTGTTAAGTCCATTCCAACTCATAGCGATCCTGTATAGGGTTTCCGAGGAGTGCCTGGTTGGTTTGAATGCCAACCTTGCGGTTATAAGTCCAGTGCTTATCCTACAGTGCTATACCAGGACTCCCCATATATCATTGTTGTTGTTGGTAAGTACCGTCGAGTCGGTTCCTACTCATAGTCAGATCTTGTATAAGGTTTCCAAGGAGCAGCTGGTGTGTTTGAATTGCCAACCTTGCAGTTACCGGTCCGGCGCTTATCCTACAGCGCCACACCAGGACTACCTTTAATTATGTTGGGGAATTTCCCTTCTATTCTTATTTTGTTGAGTGTTTTTATTAGGATTGAGTTGGATTTTGTCAAATGCTTTTTCTGCATCAATTGGTATGATTATGTAAATTTTTCCCCCTTTGTTTTATTTATGTGGGGTATGTTGACTGCTTTTCTTATATTGAGCTATCCCTGCATACCTGGTCTGAATCCCACTTGATCATTTTGTGTGTGTATATATAGTTGGATTCTATTGGCTAGAATTTTGTTGAGAATTTTTGCATCTATATTCATGAAGGATATTGGTCTATAATTTTCATTTTTAGTGATGTCTTTGGCTGGTTTTGGTATCAAACTTAAGCTTACTTCATAAAATGAATTCAGCACTTTTTCATCCTTTTCTATATTCTGGAATGGAATTGGTGTCTGCTCGTCTTTGAATGGTTGGCAGAATTCATCAGTATAGCCATCAGGGTGTGGACTATTTTTGAGTTGGGAGTTCTTTTAATGATTTGGTCAATTTCTTCTCCTGTTCCAGGCCTCCTCAAGTTTGTCTGTGTCCTGTGTTTCTAGAAATTTGTTTATTTCTTCTAGGTTTTCAGATTTGTTGGGAGTACAGTTCTTCATTGTATTCTGTTATTATTCTTATTTCTGTTAGTTCTGCTGTGATGTCACCCACATAATTTCTTATTTGTGTTATCTGTATTTTTCTTTTGTTAAATTTGCCAGTGGTTTGTCCATTTTATTAATCCTTTCAAAGAACCAACTTCTTGTGTTGTTGATTATTTCTATTTTCTATTTCATGTATTTCTGCTCTTTGATTATTTCTTGTCCTCTGATGGCAGTAAGCTTACTTTGCAGCTCTTTTTCTAATTGTTGGAGATGTTGAGTTAAGGTGTTGATTTTGGTGGTTTCTTCTTTTTGTTTGTGTGCATTTATCGCTATAAGTTTTCCCTCTGAGCACTGCTTTTGTTGTGTCCCAAAGGTTTTGGTATGTAGTGTTTTCGTTCTCATATGATTCAAGGATATTTTTGTTTTTAATTTCGTTTTTTATTTGTTCTGTTACCCAGTAGCTTTTAAGCAGGGTGTTATTCAATTTCCATGTTGTTGTTGTTTTATCACTTGGTCTTACTGTTGATTTCTAGTTTTGTAGTGTGATCTGAGAAGATGCTTTGTAGTATTCTGATGTTTTAAAATTGATTGACGTTTGCTTTGTAGACTAACATACAGTTAATTCCGGAGAATGTTGCATGTGCACTGGAAAAGATTGTTTATTGTGCTGTGTTGGGTTGAGTGCTCTGTACATGTCTGAGGTCAAGTTGGTTGACTGTGTTGTTTTTTGTCTTTATTGAGATTCTAGTTGTTCCTTCCTTCATTAAAAGCGGTGTATTAAAATCTCTTACGATTATTGTGGAGTTGTCTATTTCTTTCTTCAGTTATATTAGAGTTTGATTTATATATTTTGAGGCTCTTTCATTCAGGGCATAGATATTTGTTATGGTTATGTCTTCTTCCCCAGCTGACCTCTTAATCATGATATAATGCCCTGCTTTGTCTCTTATGCTGGTTTTTGCCTTAAAGTCTCTTTTATCAGCTATTGAAATTGCCACTACTGATCATTTTTGATTGCCATTAGCTTGATATATTTCTTTCCATCCTTTTATTTTTAGCCTCTGTCTGTCTTTTTGAGTAATATGTGTGTCTCTTGTAGACAGCATATTGAAGGATCTTCTTTTCTTAACCATTCTGCTACTTTGTGTCTTTTGGCCGGTGCTTTTACGTTGACCTTTTCTAAAAATGTATCCATCTCTCTAAATTTTCAAATTTGTTGGAGTACAACTCTTCCTAATATTCTGTTGTTATCCTTTTTATTTCTATTAGTTCTGTTGTGACATCACCCATGTGGTTTCTTACACATGCTGTGCCTTCTCCCTCATTTCTTTTGTTAGGTTTGTCATTTTTATTAATCCTTTGGAAGAACCAGCTTCTTGTCCTGTTGATTCTTTCTATGGGTTTTCTGTTTCCTATCTCATTTATTTCTGCTCTAATCTTTGTTATTTCACTTCTTCTGTTGATTGTAGGTTTATTTTGCTGGTCTGTTTCTAGTTGTTGGAGATGTTGTGTTAATGTGTTGATTTTGGTGCTTTCATCTTTTTGGGTGTGTGCATTTATTGCAATAAATATTCCATTCAGCACTGCTTTTGCTGTGTCCCAAAGATCTTGGTATGTGTTTTAGTTCTCATTTGTTTCTAGGAGTTTTGTGAATTCATGTTTTATTTGACTGATGCTTTTAATCCATTTACATTCAGTGTAATTATTAGTAGGTATGAATTGATTGCTGTCATTTTGTTGTGTGTCTGTTTTTTGTGTGGTGCTCCTGGTTTCTTTTCCACACAGTTTTCAGTGCTGAGTTCATTTTGTTTGTGGGTTTTCTTTTCCATGTTCATTTTTGCTGTGTTTACTAAATCCTTCTGATTTTCCTCCTCTTTTTATTTTGATGTGAAGGTACATTCATTTTCTTTGAGGTTGCCCTGTGATTTATTAATTTTTTCCCCATTTAAAACTGTCTTTTTATCTTGAAATCTACTTGACTCCTTCTTGCTTTTTGGGTGAATTCATTATAAATGATCAGTTTCCTTGTTTTCAGTCTTGTAGGTTTGTTTTACTCTGAATACTTATGTATCTGGGTGGTGTTATGGGTGGTGTTGTCATGTATGGTGATCTCAAGTTGTTGTCTGTTGTTGTTGGTTCTCAGTTTAAACTTGGTCCAGTTATTACAAATTCCTTTCATTTCTGTTTATCTGGAAAGGTCCTAATTTTACCATTGTATTTGAGGGCCAGCTTTGCTGGGTATATGATTCTTGTTTGGCAGTCTTTTTCTTTCAGAGTTTTGTATATGTCATCCCCAGTGCCTTTCGGTCTGCCTGGTTGCTGCTGAGAACTCAGAGCTTAGTTTTATTGATTTCTTTTGTAGGTAACTTTTCATTTTTCCTGAGTTACTCTCAGGATTCTTGCTTTGTCTTTGATTTTGGAAGGTTTGATTATGCTATGTCTTGGTGATTTTCTTTTGGAATCTATCCTGTTTGGGGTTCATTCAGCTTCTTGGATGCTTATCTTCTCATCTTTCACGATGTTAAGGGAAATTTTCTCCAACAACTCTTCAACAGTTTCCTCTGTGCTTTCTGTTGTCTCTTCCTTATCCTAAGGTTTTTGGATATATTTTTTTTTACTCTGGGCTTTATGGAACCCAAGGTTTCCTTTGGTTATCTCTATAGGTTTTCTTCAGTTATCCCTAAATTCTCTAAAATATTAGTTTTCACTCGCATTAACTCTGGTGGTGGTTGTGTGCCACAGAGTCAGTTCCGACTCAGCGACTCTGCATAGGGTTTCCAAGGCTGCAAATCTTTACAGAAGCAGAAAGCTTCATCTTTCTCTCAAAGAACAACTGGTGGTTTTAAACTGCTGGTCTTGAGGTTAGCAGCCCAACTCGTAACCAGAGCTCCTTCACATTAGCTCTAAGGATGGATAAATTATGACATTTGGCATCATGAACCTTAAGGGGCAGCCATTGGATGTAGAACACTGTTCTCTTCTAGAGTTTAATGGGTCACTGCTGCTGCTGCCTTGAGTCAGTTCCCACTTATAGCAACTCTCTATAAGGTGTCCGAAGCTGTACATCTTTATAGGAGTAGAACGCCTCATCTTTCTCCCATGGTACATTTGGTGAAATCAAACTGCTAACCTTGCAGTTAGCAGCCCAATGCGTACCACACTACACTACCAGTAATCCTTAACAGGATCACTAATATTACTTTAAAAAGAAATTCAGATGTCTGGTCCTTGTCTTTCTGAGAACCATTGTTTTAGAAAGACCTCAGGATTGGAAGACACCCCTCCTCTGTAAGTCTTAGGAAAAAGAAGACTATTTTCCACCATGTCTTGAGTATGTACTTGCATTGCATCACGGTATCTTCCGCTAGCATTACTTGAGTGGAGAAATCACCGATTGGACTCAAAGGCCAAGAACTTGGTGTGGGGGGAGGGTAGTCATGGCACAACAGTGGATGAAAACAATTGGATAGTAGCGCTACCTCGAATAAAATTTGGTTATGGATACATAGGCAATACTTAAATAATAATGACTTCCATTTCTTGGTGCTGTGTGTTCCCCAAGGAGCCCTGGTGGTACAATGGGTTAAGCTGCTAACCGCAAAGTGGGGCAGTTAAAACCCACCAGCTGTTCCGCAAAAGAGAGATGAGCAATCTGCTTCCATAGAGATTGGAGCAGTTCTACTGTGTCACGGAGAAAGAACCTAAGAAGTTGCTATGAGTAGAAATGGTGGCACCTGGCTAGATGGCAGTAGCTGGAGGTGTGTCCCCTACATTAGCAGTTATCACACCGTGTAATAAATTGCATTATCAGTCTTCTGTTTCTCCCACTGGACCAAAGGTTCCAAGTTGGTGGGTTATGCTGTATCCCTGGTGCCTACCCAGTGTGTGGCATATTGATACCTTTGTTTATCGACCCAAATAAAGTTCTACAGAAGATAGCTTATTTGCGTTTCCACTTGACAGGTGAGATAAATGAAGCTCACAGAGATGAAATAAGTCTTCCAAGTTGCTGAACCAGGATTCTAACCTCTGGGTTTTCCACTGCATTGTGCTGTATTCTCGCGATTCACATACCAGAGGGCTGGGAAGCCCAAAAGTGGGTCTCTCCATGGTCTTCTCAAAAGTAGACCTGGAGTAGGCTGACTCTTTTGCTTGTTCGTCCCTTTGTTTTTCCTGGGTCGCACTGTTTATATTTCTCTGAGTGGCAGTAGATTCTCAGAGGTCAGATAAGGAAGGAAAGAGGGAAAACTGAAAGCTGTCTTGTTATTCTGTGAAGGTTGGTTGTTTTGGGGCAGGAATTTAAGACTTGGGCAAAAGACAGTTTAAGGGGTCCTCTGTCACTGAGACCTGGGGATCTCAGCCATCACTTTGTGCACCTTCTAAATGAAAATAGGAGTCTTGATGTGATGCTGCAGGATAATGCACTGAACCTCCAGGTCAGTTTGAACCCAAGGTCAATGATTCAAACCCACCAGCCTCTTCTCGGAAACCCTAAACAGGGTTGCTATGGTTAGGAACCGACTCAATGGCACTTAAAAACAAAACGACAAAAACAAATGGAAACAAGGAATCCTGGTGTGGTACTGTAGGATAAATACTAGACTGTTGACCCCGAGGTTGGCGGTTCAACACCAACTGCACTTTAGAAATCCTATACAGGGTTGCTATGACCCAGAACTGACTATCTGGCACTTAACAACAACAAATGAAAATAAAGGTTGACCATATACCTCTCCCGGATAATACCTTGAAAGTTCAGAATGATTCTTGTAGAGGGATTGGGATGAGAAGTTAAAAACTCAGAATCAAATCAGTGTGTGCATTGTTCACACACAAAAAAGATTAGCACACTTGGGTGCAGTACATGAAGAGGGCCTTGTTTTAGTCACATGGCAGGGATGACCCTGCAACTGTTGGTCCAGGAGGAGGCTGGGGTGTCTAGGCCTGGCTGCCATCCTATGGCTGGCCTCCTTTTCCTATCTTAACTGTCCCCTTTCCTCTGGAACTACCCTACAAGAAATCCATCCTTTTTCTTCTGTGGTGTGGGTGATGGAAGAGGAAGTGTTTGAAATTTGAGAGGTTGTTATGTTTGTTGGTTTTTGTGTGTATTACTATTATTTCCTGTGGGTGGCATCAGGGTAAGGAGAATTTGCCTGTTGTCCGTACTGGTCCTAACTCTGAAGCAAGAAGATGGGAGGAAGAGAGAGCAGAATCTCGGGCAGCCCACCTGACGTGACCTGTCTGCAGCTCTCTGCTCTAGACTCACCTCACACCATAGAGATCTCTACTATCCTTTGCTCGTGTCAAGGGGAGGGTGTCCTGCTTGGATTTGTTAGATCCCATTGATTTATGGCCATTCAGACACAGCTCTCCAACCTAGATTCACATCTGCAGGGCATTTACTGGAAAAATGGAAAGACTAAGGATTAGACTTCTTTTAGGCATGCAGAGACCTTAGGTTTTAGGCTGGGCTTATGATAGCAAAGTGTGCCCTTGTAGAAAGGCTGTAGTTGACGTGTTTGTAAATACCTGAACAGATGACTCTTCCCCAAACAGATCATTAATCATAATTGATCATGTAATTTCTTGGCTGGAAAAATTTTCAGTGGCTCCAATGCTTTTAAAGAAAGAACAACAAAGAAAAGTCTATTTTGAAATATAGCTTATGTGCAGACAAGTGCCATATCAAAAGTGTAAAATTGGATGAAGTCTCACAAACTGAAAACACACATGGTACTAGCGTCCAGATCAAGAAATAGAATATCAGCAGCACCTCAGACCCTTCTCCCCATTGATAGCCAGTATTCTGACTTCTAATCACACAGATTCGTTTTGCTTTATTGTACTTGATAGACATGGAATCCTACAATATGCCCTCTTTTGTGTTTGGCTTTTGTTCAATAGTGTCTTATAGGCCTTTCATTTTAATTGCTATATTTCATTGTGTAACTATGTTTTTGTTGGTTGTTATGTGCTGTTGAGTTGATTCTGACTCATAGGGACCCACCCCTCACAAGAGTAGCACTCCCCCATAAAGTTTTTTAGGCTGTAATCTTTATCAGAGATTACCAGGTTTTTCTACTGTGAGCAGCTGGGTAGGTTTGAACCACCAACCTTTTAGTTAGCAGCTGAGTGCTTAACCATCGTGCCACCAGGGATTCATGTGCAACTATGTTGTTGTTAAGTGCTGTTGAGTTGGTTCTGACTCATAGCGACCATGTATAGGGATCCCAAGTAGTGGCTAGTGGGTTTGGATTACGGACCTTGCTGTTACCAGCCCAGTGCTTATCTTACATCACCACACTGTGCTGTGTGACTATGCCCCTTTTATGTATTCATTTCTGTTGTCTTTTGAATTGAGTATAAATTGAAGGCCTTCTGTAATAGAGCCTCCTTCACTTCCCACTGCTCCCTATACATGTCCCATACTGAACTTGGCTATCCATCTAGAGACCTCAGGAAGCCGGGGGGCTGGCACTCCTTAAGTACTCTCTTGAACCTGGGGATACAAAGGTGAGTATTATCCAGTGCCTTCCTTTGAGTTCACAGCTGTAGAACAGCAACTCTTCTATTTCTATTTCTGGACTTTTGCTCTTGCTGTTCCCCTGTGTTTGGAATAGTCTCATCCCTCAACCCTCATCCTGCCTTTTGCAGTTTCTTGTGTGTCTCGAGGGGCCTCTCAAACGGCAGTTGCTCCTTAGATTTTTGGCATCCAACCCTCAGTTGCATTCATAATCAGAGAGAACATTTCAAGATCTATCAAGTACCATCCTGTCTGTGAGAGGAAAATATCTATTCACCTACAAGGAAGTCCAGTTAATACAACTGTTACTCAGATTAACGTACCAATCACTAAAGCCAATGATGAAGAAATGGAAGATTTCTATCAAGTTATTCAGTCTGAAAATTGATAAACATGCAGTCAATATACATTGATAGTTACTGGTGACTGGAATGTGAACGTTGGAAACAAAGACGAAGGATCGGTAGTTGGAAAATATGACCTTTGTGATAGAAACCAAGCTGGAGACTACATGACCAAACACTTACTCATTTAAAATACCTTTTTAAATTAGCATAAATGTGACTGTATATGTGGACTTCACCAGATGTAATACACAGAAATCAAATTGACTATATCTGTGGGAAGAGATGATGGAGAAGCTCAATCTCATCAGCCAAAACAAGACAAGGGACCAACTGTGGAATAGACCATCAATTGCTCATATGAAAGTTCAGGTTGCAGTTGAAGAAAATCAAAACAAGTCCACGAGATCCAAAGTATGACCATGAATATATCCCACTGGAAATTAGAGACCATCTCAAGAATAGATTTGATGCATTGAACACTAATGACTGAAGATCACAGGAGTGGTGGGATGACACCAAGAACATTATCCTCAGGTTTCAGATTAGTTTCCAGAAGAAGACACACTAGGAAGAAGGAGAGACAAACTACTGCAGAATATTTAATCACTAAAAACTTTATGAATAGCAGAGAAACACTGTCAGATATAGGGCCAGAAAATGAGCCCCTCAGGTTGGAAGGCACTCAAAATGCGACTGGGGAAGAGCTGCCTGCTCAAAGTAGAGTTGACCGTGATGACATGAATGGAGTAAAGCCCTGGGAGAAAAGCCTTCATTTACTGATGGTCTCAAAATGAAGAGAAACAGCTGCAAACATCCATTAATAATCGAAACATGGAAGGTACGAAGTATGATTCTAGGAAAATTGGAAAATGTTAAAAACAAAATGGAACTCATAAACATCGCTATCTTAGTCATTAGTGAGCTGAAATGGGCTGGTTTTTGCCATTTTGAATCTGTCAGGCACACGGTTTACTCTGCTGGGAATGATAATTTGAAGAGGAGAATGGTGTTGCATTCATTGTCAAAAAGCACATGTCAAGATCAGTCATATGAGGTACAATGCTGTCTGTGATAGGATAACATCCATGCACTTACAGGGATGACCAAGTTAATACCACTATTATTCAAATTTACACACCAACCACTAAAACCAGTGAGGATGAAGTAGAAGAATTCTACCAACTTCTTCAATCTGAAATTGATCAAACATGCAATCAAGATGCATTGGTCATTACTGGTGGTTCGAATGCAAAGGTTGGAAACAAAGAGGAAGGATCAGTGGTTGGAAAATATGGCCTTGATGATAGATATGATGCTGGAGGTCGCATGATAGAATTCTGCAAATCAATGATTTGTTCATTTCAAATACCTTCTTTAGACAGCATGAGAGACAATTATATACATGGACCTCACCAGATGGAATACACAGACTTCATATTGACTACCATCTGTGGAAAGAGATGGTGAAAAAGCTTAATTGTGCTCATGAGGAATCTGTACATGGTCCAAGAGGCAGTTGTTCGAAAGAACATGGGAACACTGAATGATTTAAAATTAAGAAAGATGTACAACAGGGTTATATTCTTTCACCATACTTATTCAACCTGTATGCTGAACAAATAATCCAAGAAGCTGGGTTCTATGAAGAAAAACGTGGCATCAGGATTGGAGGAAAACTCATTAATAACCTGCGATACGCAAATGATAACAACCTTGCTTGCTGAAAGTGAAGAGGACTTAAATTATTTACTGATAAAGATCAAAGAGCACAGCCTTCTGTATGGATTGCATCTCAATGTCAAGAAAACAAAAATCCTCACCACTGGACCAGTAAACAACATTCTTATCAACTGAGAAAAGATTGAAGTTGTCAAAGACGTCATTCTTCTTGGATTAACCATCAACACTCATGGAAGCAGCAGTCAAGAAATCAAACGATGTATTGCATTAGGCAAATCTGCTGCACAAGACCTTTTTAAAGTGTTGAAGATAAAAGATGTCAGCTTGAGGACTAAGGTGCACCTGACCCAAGCCATGGTATTTTCAATAACCTTCTATGCATGTGAAAGCTGGACAGTGAATAAGGAAGACCATAGAAGAATTGATGTATTTGAGTTATGGTGTTGGAGGAGAATATTGAAAGTGCCATGGGCTGCCAAAAGAACCAACAGATATGTGCTGGAAGAAGTGCAGCCAGAGTGTACCTTGGAGGCCATAATGGCCAAACCTCGTCTCTCATGCTTTGGACATATTGTCAGGAGGAACCAGTCACTGGAGAAGGATATCATGTTTGGTAGGGTGGAGAATTAGAGAAAAAGAGGAAGACCTTCACAAGATGGATCAGCAAAGTGACAGCATCAATGGGCTCGATCGTGTCAACAACTGTGAGGTTGGCCCAGGACTGGGCAGTGTTTTGTTCTATTGTGCATAGGATTGCTATGAGTCGGTACCAACTTAGTGACACCTCACAACACCAGTTTAGTGCAGTGACTTATACATAATTTGTGCTCAACAGTTATCAAATTGAATTGGAGGAGAATGGTAACACCACTCTGGAATGGAAACATGGGAGGGAACAGTTTCTTGAGCTTGAGAGGCATTCTTCTCGTCTGGGGATAGGAGGGTGGACAGAGTTGACCAATGGCCAAGAGGAAATGTTTTAGAGAACACTGACCTTTAAGTCACAAGACCTGGGCCTTCTCTATCGATGACATCTATTAACTGTTGCCCTTGAGTGCTATTGAGTCCGTTCTGACTCATAGTGATCCTGAATAGAGTTTCCAAGGCTATAAATATTTTCATTTTCCTCCTGCGGAGCAGCTGGTTGGTTAGAAACACCAATCTTGTGGTTGTCCATCCATAGCCGCCGAGTTCCCTATGAACTAGTTATATGTATGAGTGTTGTAAACTGAGTCTTTTGGTGTGATGCTGTAGGATCAGCATTGGATTGTGAACAAGGCCAGCAATTCAAACCTACCAGCTGATCCTCGGAAACCCTATACAGGGTCACTGTGAGTTGGAAGTGAATCGAGGACACTTAACAACAACACTTCATGAACCATGACACTGTTTGATAGAAGACATGTCAACTTTCCACAGGCTTTGAGACTATAGATGCTATCACAGTCGCCATCCACTCTACACAGCTTTGTTTATTGTATTTCTCTCTGGTGGGAATTCATGGTTAAATTTACTCAAAGACCAAGGGATTGCATCTCTGCCCTATCGGATGTGAACTCCTTGAGGACCAGGACGTTCTTTTCATCTTTGCCTGCCACCCAGGGCTTGGTAGTTGGTGGTTTAAAAATGTTTGTTGAATGAATGACAAAACCCACCTGGCTGTAGCTCAGCTGTTTTGTGAAGTGAGCAATGACTACATTTATATTCATGTGTGACATTTGGCTCCATGCCTCAGATCCTGAGCAGAGGGAAAATCATGAACGAAAGGCTCTTTGTCAGGAGCCCATTGGCTTATTGACTCCCAAGATGGCTGGGTCCCAAATGAATCCAATCCATGAAAGCACAAGGACTAGCAGCAGTAGTACAGCAAACCTGAAGGCTTGCTTTACCTCCTGTTCTTACCCTTAATGTTTTTCAGAGAAATGTTTTTGAGAAGACCAGAAAATATCCGAGAATTTGCTGCAGGTAAGTAAGGCAGCGTCAGTTTGGGGATTCTGACAAAACCAGTGCAGGAAGTATTGTTGTGGATTTAGACCCAGACAAGCCCAGGATTCTCCTTGTGGAGTCTAAGGTACTTCATCCTTTGTCCCCTGTGGGAGCTTTGTTCAGAAGGCCTTTTCCTCTGTTGTCATTTCCTCAAAATGAGGACAGATAAGAAATGAGGCAGAACTTCCTAATGGTGAAGATTGTTAAGAATTTTGAGATTCCCAAAGGAACCTTCTGGCAGCGCTTTTGCTGGGAATCTTAAAGCTGGATTTTCATCCTGGCTGCACATTAGAATCACCTGGGGAGCTTTTGAAAAAAAATACCAATGCCCAGGCCCCACCCCCAGAGAGTCTTATTTAATTAGTGTGGGGTGGGGCCCAGCCTACTTAGTCTTAAAAGACTCCCCAGGTGATTCTAGTGGGCTCTGCTGTCCGAGAGAGATGCTGGAGAGAGATGCTGGGTGAGTGATTTCTTGGGTCCTGTTACTCCTAGGAGTTGGTTGTGTTTTGAAACCATTTCTAACTGCACCTAATACGTCTTTGCTACCACAACAGATGCTGCCTCTGATTCACATTGTGCAGGGTGTATGAAACGCCTCTTCTGTCATCATCTTGTGAGAGAGCCTGGCTGTCCTCTCAGAGAGGGCGTGATATCCCAGAGACAGGAGCTGGCGAGCAGAGCAGAGACAGGAATAACATTTGGCATTTTGCAGAGGGGCGGGGGACTAAGATGGCCTAGGAGTCGCAAACCCAGAGAATCCCTCAGCTTTCTGATGCTCAGTGTGCGTCAGCAAGCAGACCAACAAGCCTTCCGTGTGAGCCGGTGCTGGGAACACTTGAGCTGGCAGGTGTGGGCAGTGACCATGGGGATTTGCTGTGTGACATCTCATGTTACTTTGTAAAGCAGGGCTACCAGTGTTAGTCCTGCCAGGACCAACTCATCCTAACTTTTCGCAGAGTAAGCATCTTCCTCCTAGACGTTTTCCCTCGGGTTTAGATGATTTCTTCTTTTTGATTCTTATCCCAGACTATTTCACGGATCCAAGACTTCCCAACAAGATTCACATGCAGCTAATTAAGGAAAAGAAAGCAACTTAATTAGCCAAATCATGATGTTCAGTTGTTGGGAGAGGCCCAGAAGGAATCCAGGCGCGGGGTAGGTGTTGACCTCACTTAGAGACAGACTTGTTCACGCTTGTGAAAATTAGCACTGGCTTTCTGGTCCAGGATGTGGAAGAAAGTGAGCAGAGAAGCTGGTGAGCAATTCAGAGCAGATGTTTTCGCAACACTTTGTGTGTGTGTGTGTGTGTGTGTGAGTGAGAGAGAGAGAGAGAGAGAGAGAGAGAGAGAAATAGGGACTGTAAGGAGCCCTGGTGTGGGCTATGTAGGATAAGCACTGGACCACAAAGTCAATTTGAACTTCAAAGTCAGTGATTCAAATTCACCAGCTGCTCCTCTGAAACCCAACTCATATACAGGGTCATTATGAGTAGGAAATGACTGGATGGCAGTAATAAATCAATCGGACTGTACAGAGTGGCCAAGGGTGTGTTCAGTAGGTCAGCTGTTCTGTTTCAACCTTTAACCTGGTGGTGGTTATGTGCCCTGCAGTCAGCTCCAACTCATAGCAAGCCTGTATAGGGTGTCCGAGGCTATAAATCTTAATGGGGGCAGAAAGCCTCATCTTTCTCCCTCAGGGCTACTGGCAGTTTCCAGCGCATACCCCTGAGGTTAGAAGCTTGACTCGTAACCATTATGCTATCAGAGCTCCTTGTTTTAACCTAGTGAAATGGATTAAGAACCAGGCAATGGGAGTAGCTGCAGGATAAAGAGCCACAGGAAGCGGGGATGGGAGCCCCAGCTTTTGCTCTCTCAGTGTTTCTGCGGGTGACCTTTACCTTAGGTGGGAGGAAGGGGCTTCCTGTTGCTTCTGGAGGAGGTGGGAGCAATGTCCTTTCTTGCATCTTGGGTTGGGCACTTTCCTGCTCTGTTTGACTTTGTTGCCTTTAAACCAGGCTGTGCTATTAAGGCCATCACACATTTCTCAGGCAGGAGGATTTTGAAATGATTTTGAAGGCTAGATTTTTTTTTTTTTTCTCCCTTATCATGTGAAGTGGGAAGAAGCCACACTCCTAATTTAGCAGAACTGTTTCTGTTTTTCAGGGTCATCTGGAAGCCAGTGAGCCTTTGCTGCCATCAGTGTGGGTTTCCAAGCTGCTTGGGACTCTGTCTGCTGTCACAAAGGCTTTTAAACAGATTCATTAAAAACGGTCCTTCCTGCTCTCCTGGCTTTGTTTCACTCAGACGCAGAAAGACATCCTACATGGAGGGGGATTGGGGAGTGGGGGGCTTCTCTGGCCCCACTCTAACTAGCCCAGGGCAGCTAGCACTATAGTACTGTTCCCCCTGCCCCTCCAGCCTACTCCTTTCTAGAACCCAGACTGGCTGCCCTGCTGGGAGGACACAGAGCAGGGCCCCCTGGAGGGTTCCATACAGGAACAAGCAGGGTCTGAGCTTCAGTAGTGGCTTGAGACTTTCCTCTTCTTACCTTCTGGGTTACTATAGGAAGGCTGGTGACTAATTTTTATTTCTAAAGAAGCAATAAGAAGAGGAGCTGAACTGGGCTGGAAGGAAGGGACAGCAAGAGAGAATGAGACTAGTCATAGAAAATCCATCCAGGGTCATGAATACTGTGAAATCGAAGGGTGTGGATTTTCTTCTTGAGGGTTTTCAAGAACAGGCTGCCCATCCATTTGTTTTCAGCCAAGAAGCAAGGGAATGGGTCAGATGGGCTGACGGGGAGACTTGGAAATCTGTGTTTCTGTTCTACTTCTGTGGGCTCCACTGTAGAAAGAAACCTCTCACCTTTGTGTCACTTGTCTGCATCCCCATGGCAACAGAAGCATAGACCAAAGCAGGGGTTGTATTATTTCCCTTGTCTCTGCCTGCCTTGTTCCCAGCTGCTGTCACCTGCAGTAGTAGAAAGGGCAGCAAAGCAGAGTGCCTAAAGAACTATTAAACCTCTGCGAATACGAAGGAACCTGAGGAGTTGTTCTAAGTGCTTTCAGAATCACACCTGGCAGCTCTGGCAATGACAATGAGCTAGCCTGTTTACAAAACCCAGTTGAAGCCTTCAGCACAAATACACCTATCTCTTAAGGACTTCTGCTGTGAGGTATTGTATTAAACTCTTCTTAGAACCTGTCTTGGGAGAAGAAACTTGCAACTGTGGAGAACAGTGTTTTCTGAGATGCTTGAGAGCATGATTTAGTGCTGTGAGAATAAGGTGGGCCATTCTTGGGCAGAGGAATTTCCTGGTACAAATGACAGCTTAAAATACATTGCAGGGCCTCACCGTCCTGACTCGTGAGTGAATCTAACACACAGTCCTACTGCATCTTTGAGGAGATGGGGCTTCTTTTCTCCCATGCCTTAGCATGCAGTATCTTCAGTGTCTTATCTGAATAGAGCCCTGGTGGTACTGTCGGTTAAGCATTGAGCTGCTAACTACAAAGTCAGTAGTTTCAACCCAGCAGCCACTGCTCTGTGGGAAAAAGATGAGACTGACTGCTCCCATAGATTTGCAGTCTCAGAGACACCAAGGAGCAGTTCTACTCTGTTCTAGAAAGATGCTATGAGTCAGAATTGACTTGATAAGCAGTGGATTTTTTTTTTTTTAACCTGGATGGTGTAGGGGTGGTGGTGTTGGTATTTATGTGAGGGCAAGGACCAAATCTAGAATGCTAATGTGGCCATTGTGTTCACTTTTGAAGCCCCAGCTCACAGCAAGTGTCTGCACACAGCATTTGTGGAGAATATGAATGAATGCATAATTGAATGACCAATCACATTATAATACATTAGTTGTTGTAGTGGCAACTATGTGCCCATGGTAGATGGATCTACATGATACAGAGAGAGATGGAAGGAAGCACACCAGGTCTGCCTACGGGGAGTGGCTCAGGTCATGTGACAGATGAAAAAGGCTTTACCAGGCAGGTGGGAAGGAAAGAGGGGGAGTCATCAGAATAGCTCAGCCAGCTTCAGTTCTCTTGAGCATGATGGTAGGGCAGACTCTGTCACCTGCGCAGCCTCACTTTTCCTTTCTTCCTTGCTAGCAGAACCCTAGTTTTGTTCTGGCCAGCAGTGGGTTTAGCCCCAAGTAGTGGATCGTGGTTGATCTGAGCGAACCATAACAATCATGTTCCCTGACTTTCCAGCTCTCTTTGCAGCTAGGAGCAGCCATATAAAAGGGTGCTGGGGGTTTCTAGGAAAGCTGTTGCTTTCTTAGGAAAAAAACAAAAAGCATGGTGATCGGGAGGACCGATGGCTAAGCCCTCCCTTTTCCTGATTTGAACTTGAACATAATGTGTGGAGCTGAATAGCCATCTAAAGACCATAAAGTACAGACATGAGGATGAAAGCCAGCCACCTGCTGAAGTGGAAGAGAGGAAAGATAAGGGGCCCCATGACATCTTTGGGCACCTGCCCCTGAACAGCCCGGCAATCACCTACCTTCAGGCTTGTTGAAAAGTGAGAAAAATAAATCTCTTTTGTTTTTAAATTAGACCAGAGTTCATATCCTGATCCACCACTTAACAAGGTGTGTGGCATTGGGCAAGTGACTTAACTTCCTTAAGGAGCATGAGGTTTCTCACCTATAAGAGGAAATTTGTAGCTATCTCTCTGGATTGCTTGGAGTAGAGACAAAGAATGAGCAGTGTTGGCACATGGAGCCATTCAGGAAGGACTGTG
The DNA here is from genome assembly GCF_000296735.1 of Chrysochloris asiatica. Taxonomy (NCBI): domain Eukaryota; kingdom Metazoa; phylum Chordata; class Mammalia; order Afrosoricida; family Chrysochloridae; genus Chrysochloris; species Chrysochloris asiatica. The sequence goes on from NW_006408560.1 coordinate 8,832,321, forward strand.
GGGAGGTGTATCAGGACTGTGGAGAGAAGAGGCCAGGCAAGAAGGTGTGGCAGGCCCATGGCAAAGGGTTCAGTGTACTACACAGGAAACAAAAGGCTAAATTTGTACCATGTAGGCAATGGAGAACCAGTGAAGAATGTTAAGCCAAGAGGAGTTCCTGAAGAGATTTGCATTCAGAAAGTGTGAATGTGTGGAAGATGAATTAGAAGAAACGTAGAGGAGAAATGGAAAGACCTAGGGAGAGCATTGCAACCATCCAAGTCACCACCATCTCTCCACTTCACCTCTGTAGTCATATCCCACCCAATCTCTAAGCGGGGGCTCTTGCTCACTACATCAGTTGAGACTGTATTTAGCTACAAGTAACAGAAAACCTAATTTGCATTGGCTTTAACAGGGAGCTACTTTTCTCACTTTTCTAAAAAGCCTGGCAGTGGGCAAGATTCAAAGGTTTAGTGACGTTGACTACTATCCAGACAGGCATGTCTCTTTTCACAGTCTTAGCCTGTCTCCTCAGGATTGCAAGGGGGGCACCTGAATGCTCACGTACCATTTCTGTGCTCCAGCAGGGAGAAGGGTAGAGAATCATACTGGCTGAGTCTGCCCCTTTTTATAAGGAAAAACAGGCTTTCCTGGATGTCTACCTGACCTATGTCTTTCAGGCCAGAACAGGGTCATGTGGTCCACCCCAAGCTCAACAGAGACAGAGAAAGGGAACATTGAATTCTTCCAGCTTCTAGAGCAAAAAACTACAAAAGAAAAGGAACTTGGGAATAGCTGTTGGGTCAGTTCCAAAGCAGTATCTGCCCACCTGCACCCCCTAACTCATTCTCCACATAACAGAATGATCCTTTATAGGAAACCTATATCATTGTATGCCATTCCCCTGCCTAAAGCCCTTTCATAGTCTCTCACGTACTTAAAATCAAATCCAGATGGTCTTCCAGAGGCTGCAAAGCTGAGCAAGATCCCTACCACTTCTCAGACTTTCTCTTACCACTGCTTTCACCTCCCAACTCTGTGCTCCAGCCACATCCATCTTTTCTCAGTTCCCGAATGTGTCAAGGTAGTTCCGACTTTAAGGCCTCTGAACTCTGCCTGGGTTTCTCTTCCCCAGATTGTCATATGGCTTGTGGTCCACCGTGCTCTCTCTGCTGAAACGAAGAGAAATTCTGCTAAATAGCTTTAACAAATAGGGCTTGCTTTTCTCATCTAGGTGGATAAGCACTCACCTACTACCAGAAGTTCTGTGATTCGGACCTACCAGCCTCTCTGAGGGAGAAATATGTGACAGTCTTCTGTAAAATTGTATAGCCTTGGAAATCCTATGGAGCAGTTCTGTCCTATGGCGTGCCTATGAGTCAACATGGAGCAAGTCTGGGGGCGGCAGCTGCCAGCACTGGTTCAGGGCCTGTGTTGCTGTGGTTCCCTTCCGTTTCCCTCCCTGTCATTGGTGCAGAAAGGAACCATGTCAGAGATAGTTGTCCTAATCATGAGGGAAGCAAGCACTTCCTAGTTCTGGTGTCCACTCTCTGCCGACTTTCACTAACACCTTACCAACCTGGACTGACTCGAGTATTAAGCCTTAGCTTCTTGTCAGTTTCTCAAAAGTATTCCCTAAAAGTATTGATCCAACTGAGGTAGCCTTCCCCAGATAATTTTTCCCTCTCAGCCATTGTCCATCACATCACCCTGGTTTGCACCTGCCCCTCTGGGATATTATCTTATTTCTTTTCTCATTTTCTGTTACTGCCAAGAATTTGAGCTCCAACAAGAGGAGGCTTTGCCAGGTCACTACATGGCCAGCACCTAGAATAGTGCCTGGGACATAGTAGCTACTCAGTACACACTTGTTGAAAGATTGGATGAATGGATGAACAGCAGAAGGGCTTGCAGTGCCATAGAGAACAGGCGGTGAAATCTAGACTTATTTATGAGGAGGAATTGACAGCACTTGTTGACTTGAATAGATGTAGTTATGTTAGAGTGTAGGCTTTAGAATGACTTCAGGTTTCTGGCACAGGAAGAAGAGGGATGATTGAATCACTCACTAAGACGACAGAGAGCAATTAGGTATGGACAGGAGAAACAATTTTTTACCAAAAAAATAACTACTGAGAGATGAAGACATGGAGAGAGAGCAGCTGAGGACTCTAGATTCATGGAAAGAAAGGCTGTGTGATGGCAGGCTGGAGGCAGGCTTGTAGAATGTGCCCTTTTGTTGTTTAATTGATTATATATTCCTGAGTGTTTTTGTATACATCCCCCACAAAAAAACAGGGAATAGTAGCAAATACTGTTGAATGATGATGCATGGAGGAGACTGTAATCAGTGCAATGAAACGATGAGTGTAAAACCAATGTTGTCCCATGTAAACCATCACTCAATTCACAAAAGTTTTTTTTAAAAAAAGTATCTATTGAGTTTGCATTGAGTCATGGATGATATGAATATGAGTGGCTTCGGTAAGATTTACTAGCAACTGCGAGCTGAGGATGTGGAAGTGGATGCACATTGCCCTTGCAGACTACTTTCTAGCTGCCTGGCTGTGAAGGGGGGAGGAAGGGTAGTGGTTAGAAGGAGAGGCAGGGTCAAGGCTCTTGTTATGGGATATGCTTGAGCTTTCATTGTTCTGACATTTTCCATCTCCTGATGTATTTTACTTTTTGGTTGATAAAGTTAGGCGCTTCTTGGAATTACTGATCAAGAATCTATATATCAAGAGAGTAAAGACATGAATTAATTCGGGGCTGCAGGCATGCCTACCTTTGCCACTGAGTAATTTGGAGCAACCTCTGAAGGTGTAGGTTTCTCATCCTCAAAACAAAATGGGAGCAGTCACTTTCCCTTAGGCTTGCATAGCAGTGAGTGAGGATCCCCTTCCCTCTGGGCCATGTTCACAAGTTGGGAAGGAGGAGCACACGAGAGAGCAGGGCACTCTTATCTAAACTGGACCAGCCTCTACTGCCCTCTCCTGGCCTGAGTGGAAAGAGACCAGGAAGAAGAAGAGGTGAAACAGATTCTTGTTAGGTGCATTTGACTTGATTCTGACTCATACTGACCCTATGCACAACGGGATGAAACACTGCCTGGTCCATGCTGGCTTCACAATTATTGTTACGCTTGAGTCCATTGCTGCTGCCACTGTGCCAGTCTATCTTGTTGGGGGTCTTCCTCTTTGTCACTGACCCTCTGATTTACCAATCGTGATATCCTTCTCCAGAGACTCTTGATAACATGTCTGAAGTATGAGACACAAGGTCTAGCCATCCTGGCTTTTAAGGAGCATTGTGGCTGTACCTCTTCTAACAAAGATTTGTTTGTTCTTCTGTCAGTCCATGATACTTTTCATATTCTTCACCAACGCCATTCATCTATGGTAGTCCTTATTCATTGTTCAGTTTTCACTTAACGTATGTTGTTGTTAAGTGCCGTGGAGTCGGTTCCGACTCATAGCGACCCTGCACAGGGTTTCCAAGGCTGTAAATCTTTACAGGAGCAGAATGCCTCATCTTTCTCCCACAGAACAGCTGGTAGTTTCGAACTGCTGACACCTTGCAGTTCACAGCCCAATTCGTAACCACTACGCTACCAGAGCTCCTTACGTATAAGGTTATTAAAAATACCATGGCTTGGTCAGGTGTACCTTAGTCCTCAAACTGATATCTTTGTTCTTGAACATTTTTTTTTTTAACTTTTTATTGTGAATTAAGTGACGGTTTACAGAGTAGAACATCTGTTTTACATTCAACAAATTCAACAACTTTGCTTCATTACAATGATTGCAATCCTTTCCATGTGCAAACAGTTAACAGTATTTACCTCTATTCCAACACTGCATTCCCCCCTATGTCTCTGCTACCTTAATCTTTCCTCTGCTAACTTCCCTCTTAAAGCATATTGTCTGCCCTGTCACCCATGTTAACATGTGTCTACCCTCTAGAGCCTATGAATGATTTCCCATCCTTCCCTCCTCCCTAACTGTCATAGATTGTTAATTTTATCAGGAAAGCCTTTTCTTAACTTTTTACAACATTGGTCTCATACAATATTTGTTTGACCTTTGGTAACTGACTAATTTCACTTAGCATAATGTCTTCCAGGTTCATCCATGTCGTGAGGTGTGTCACAAATTCATCATAATTCTTTAACATTTCATAGTATTTAATTGTGTTTATGTACCAAAGTTTGTTTACTCATTCTTTTGTTGATAGACATTTAGGCTGCCTCCATCTTTTTGATGTGTGTCTTGCAGACAGGATATTGAAGGATCTTATCCATTCTGGTCTCGTCGTCTCTTGACTGGTGCAGTTAATCCATTTACAGTCACCGTAATTACCAATAGGTATAAATTGATTGTTGTCATTTTGCTGTGTGTGTTTTCTTTGTGGTGCTGCTGGTTTCTTTGTTCCACATAATTTTCTACACAGCGTTCATTTTGTTTGTGGACTTTCTTTTCATTTTCATTTCTGTTGTGTTAATGTTTACTAAATCTTTCTGATTTTTCTCGTTTTTTATTTTGATGTGTAGATGTATTCATTTTCTTTAAGGTTACCCTGTAATTTGGAGTTTTGGTGTGGCACTGTGGGATAAAGCACTGGACTGCAAGATCGGATTGAACGACAGGGTTGGCGGTTCAAACTCACCAGCTGCTCCTTGGAAACCCTACACGGGTCACTATATATAAGTTGGAACCAATTCAATAGCACTTAACAACAACCCTGTAATTTATTAATATTGTTCCCTATTTAAAACAGTCTATTGTATCTTGAAACCCACTTGACTTCCTTACTTTGTGAAAGTTCTGCATCTGTGCCATTCCATTTTTTTGCTTTGTAGTTGACTTCATTATATATTGATATCTCTGGGTCCTTAGTTTCAGTTTTGTAGGTTTGTTTTACTTTAACTACTTCGATATCTGGATTGAATTGTGGGTACTGTTGTCATGTATGGTAATCTCAAGTTGTTGGTTCTCAGTCCAAAGAACATCCTGGAGCATTTTTTGTAATTAAATTCCTTTAATTTTTCTGGAGCATTTTTTGTAATTAAATTCCTTTAATTTTTTTTTTTTTTTGGTAATTTAAATTCCTTTAATTTCTTTTTATAAGGAAATGTTCTAATTTTGCCATAGTGTTTGAGGAACAGCTTTGCTGGGTATATGATTCTTAGTTGGCAATTTTTTTCCTCTCAGAATTTTGTATATGTTACCCCATACCTTCTTGCCTGCATATTTTCTGCTGAGAAATCAGAACTTAGTCATCTATTGGTTCTCGTTTGTAGGTAACTTTTTGTTTTTCCCGAGCTCATCTCAGGATTCTTTTCTTGTCTTTGATTTTGGAGAGTTTGTTTATGGTATGTCTTGGTGATTTTCTTTTGAGATCTATCCTGTTTGGATTTGTTCAGCTTCTTGAATGCTTATCTTCTCATCTTTCATGATATTAGAGACGTTTTCTTCCAATAATACCTCAACAGTTTTCTCTGTGCTTTCTATTGTCTTCTAATAACAAAAACTACCTGTTTTTGAATTTTTATCATCCATAAGTTGTTCCTCTTCATGGTGTTCCACATAACTCAGGCTTTCTTCAGGTTTTATTCTTCTTTTCTGATTGTTCTTCTATCGTACAAATATTGAGAGATTTTATCTTCAAGCTCTCTAAGTTGGGCTTCTATTGTTTTGAATTTACTCCTTTGCCCTTTCAATGTATTGTCTGTTTCTGAGATCATAGTATTAATCTTCTGGATTTCTAATCGCAGGTTTTGTATTGTTTAAAATTTTCCATTTATTTTTTTCTGTTTGTTCTTATACTGTTTTACGGAATTATTCTAAATTCTCTGTTCTGTGTTCTCCTTGCTTTCCTCAATCTTTCTAGCAATCCTTTGGAGGCACCTAAATATCATACTTCAGAATTCTTTTTCAGTTAGGTCCATTACCTTTTCTTCCTCATAAACGTTTTCTAACTCTGCATCTTAGTCATTTGTTTGAGCCATTCTTTCTTGTTTATTTGTGTGAGTCAAAATTGTATGTTGTCTCCAGGGCATCATGGGGTTGTTATATTTATATTTAATTGATGATTATACGTTGGTTTATTTTTAGACTCTCACCAACTGTCTCCTCTGTGTGCAGTAAAGAATAGAAGTGTGTATACCATTCTCATTTGCCATTGTGCACCTCAGTTAAGTGTGGGTTTGACTGCTGTCCATCATTGATCAGGTGGTATAGGAGCTGGTACTAGCTCTTGTCCAGTGGTTTGGAGCTGCAGAGGGTACAGTTATAGCTGGACTGTATGAGCAAAGAGAAAACTTCTCTCCTCCGCACATGCATAAGAAAACAAAAGAGAATAAACAAACAAGGACCCACCAATGAAAAGAGAAGATAATAAAGAGAAAAAAGAAATAAAAGCAGGCAGAAATTGGAAAAAAGAATATGATAACTATATAGGCAAAATAGGGACAGGAAAATGGAGCTATAGAAGAGAAAATAAAAGGAAGAAAAAAATCCCTTAAGAATAACTAAAAGAGAAAAGAG
>NW_006408560.1:8839607-8849804 GCF_000296735.1 Chrysochloris asiatica
ACCAAAGTAATGAATGGAAGCAACGTAGCTGGCCCCCACCTCACACAAACATGGCTCCCAACCATGTGGCTCTGAACTCTTGGAGAGCAGGGTCTGTGCTTGGGTGGTTGAGGGTGAGAGCTGGCCATACCTCTGGTCACCAGGGTAGTGTTGGGGAAAAGAAGGAATTGCACCATTCCCCCATGCCTGTGTGAATCTACTCTGCCAGGCCACCTTGTGGAACAAAGAAACCAGCAGCACCACCAAAAAAATCACACAGCAAATGACCGCAATCAGTTCATACCTGTTGATAATTATGCTTAATGTCAATGGATTAAATGCACCAGTCAAGTGACAGAGAGTAGTAGAATAGTTAAGAAAACAGGATCCTTCACTATGCTGTCTACAAGAGACATACCTTACATACAAAGACAAACATAGATTAAAAATGAAAGGATGGAAAAAAGTATATCAAGCTAATGGTCACCAAAAGCAAGCAAGAGTGACAATATTAATCTCTGATAAAAGAAACTTTAAGGCAAAAACCAACATAAGAGAAAAAGAAGGACATTATCGCATGATTAAATGGTCAATTGAACAAGAGGACATAATCATAATAAATATCTATGTTCCCAATGAAAGAGCCTAAAAATACATAAATCCAATTCTAATACAATTGAAGAAAGAAACAGACGCCTCACCTGTCAGTATGCAAGGTTGATAGGGACAGGAAACTTAGACATTGATTACCAAAAATGGGATGCTATAAAAACATAAAGTGGCTGGCTTACAAGTTTTCAAGAGTGTGCTTAGTTTCAGAGAGAGGTGGGTAGGGTAGAATCCCCACTGAATAGTTTTCCTCTTGTCTAGATGGGTCTGGTGGAAGGGGATGGAGGAGGGTGGGAATAGGATTCTTTTGATTCAATAGTAATTGTTATCATGACTAATTGCAATTGTCACAAATGTAAAGGTAGAAGATGAGTAACAAAAAGGAGGTAGTAGTTAATCTTTCATTCTAAGATCAAAGGACCCTCAAAAGGGAAGAGCATGAGCAGAATGTGGGCTTCTAACCAGAGAAGCAGCAACACCAGAGATGGAAGCAGAGATGATGGCATAGAGAGATAGAGCAGCTAAGGACTATAGAGCCATGGAATGAGAAAAGATGTGTGCTGGTGGGCAGGCACAATATACCCTTTGGTTGTTTAAATGAATAAATATTTTTTTGTGTGTTTTGTGTACATCAAAAAAAAAAAAAAAAAAAAAAAAAAAGGAAATAAAGGCAAATACTGTTAACTGATGGTGTATGGAGGGGATTGTAATCATTGCAAGGAAACAAAATATGATTGGTTGAGTGCAAAGCTGATGCCCTGCACTCATCCCACCAGAATCACAATACATATTCTTTTCCAGTGCACACGGAACATTCTTCAGAATAGACCATATGTAGGACCACAAAACAAGTCTCAATAAAATTTAAAACATCAAAAAACTACAAACCATCTTTTCAGATCACAATGATATAAAATTAGAAATCAACAATAGAAAGATCAAGGAAACAAAATCAAATACATGGAAACTGAGTAACATCCTGCTTAAAATGCTACTGGGTATTAGAACAAATAAAAAATTTCTTGAAGCAAATGAGAATAAAAACACAATATACCAAAACTTTTGGGCCACATACACACATTCAAATAGAAGAAAGAACCCAAATCAACACATTAATACAACATCTCTAACAATTAGAAAAAGACCAGCAAAGTAAACCTAGAGTCACCAGAAGAAAGGAAATAATAGATTGTAGCCAGAGGTATAAGGCAAGATGCATTCAAACTGGCAAAGAAGAAGTAAAACCGTCTATTTGCAGATGATATGATCCTAAACATAGAAAATTCTAAAGATCCAACAACAAAATTAATGGAACCATTGAAAAATTCACAAAAGTGGCAAGGATTAAGATCCGTATACAAAAATCAGTTGGATTTCTCTATAATGATAAAGACAGCTCTGAAAAGGAAATTATGTAAATAACACCATTTACAATAGCCGCTCAAAAGATGAAATACTTAGGAATAAGTCTTAACTTGAGAAAAAAAAGACCTATACAAAGAAAACTACAAAAACACTACTACTACAAGAAACCAAAAGCAATTTACAAAAATGGAGATACCATGCTCATGGATAGGACAACTTAACATTGTGAAAATATCAATACTTTCCCAAATCTATATAGATATAATGCAACCAATCTAGATTCCAACATCATTCTTTAAAGAAATGGAAAAAGTGATCATGAACTTTATATTAAGAGGAAAGAGACCTTGGATATTCAAAGCACTGCTTAAGAAGAAGAACAAAGTTGGAGGCCTCTCGTTCCTGATCTAAAAAGTTATTACACAGCTACAGTGATCAAAATAGTATGGTATTGGTAGAACATAAGATACATAGATCAATGGAACAGAATGGAGAACCCAGAAGTAAATCCATCCACATACAGTCAACTAGTCTTTGACAAAGGGCCAAAACACATTAAATGAGGAAGAGGTAGTCTCTTAAACAAATGGTGCTGGCAAAACTGGAAATTGATTTACAGAGGAATGAAACAAGACTCCATATAAAGAAAACAAAAGTCTCCACCACTGGATCAAAAAATAACATAATGATAAATGTCAAAGAATTCATTTGGCTTGGATCCATTATCAACACTCATGGAAGCGTTTTTTAGTCAAGAAGTCAAATGTATTGCATAGGCAAATCTGCTGCATAAGGCTTCTTTGAAGTGTTCAAGACCAAAGATATCAATTTGAGGACTAAGGTACGCCTAACACAAGCCATGGTCTTTTCAGTATCCTTATATGAAGGTGAAAGTTGGACAGTGAATAAGGAAGACTGTAGAAGAATTGATGCATTTGAATTATGGTGTTGGAGAATTATGTATTAATGGTACCATGGACTGCCAGAATAACAAACACATCTGTTTTGGAAGAAGTACAACTAGAATGCTCCTTAGAAACTAAGATGGCCAGACTTGGATACTTCAGATAAGTTAAAGGAGGGACCAGTCCTTGGAGAAGGACATCATGCTTAGTAAAGTAGAGAGTCAACAAAAAAGAGGGTGATTCCCAACGAGATGAATTGGCACAGTGGCAGCAGTACAGGACAAGCATAGCAGCAATTGTGAGGATGGTGCAGGACTGGGCTGTGTTTTGTTCTGTTGTACGTAGGGTTGCTATGGGTCGGAGCTGACTCCATGGCACCGAACAACAACCTAAGTCCATTTCAGCTCACTCTAGTGCCTAGGATATTGGTCTTTTGCATTTTGTTAAATTTTTGACAACTTCCAACTTTCCTAGATGCATACTTTTTATGTTCCATAGTCCAATTATTAATTGATGTTCGCAACTGTTTCTCTTCATTTTGAGTTGGGTCCCATCAGCAAATGAAGATCCCAAAAGCTGTACTCCATTCACATCATCATGGTCAATTCTATTTTAAGGAGGCAGCTCTTCCCCAGTCATATTTTGAGTGCCTTCTAACCTGAGGGGCTCATCTTATGCCATTTTATCTGATCATGTTCTGCTGTTATTTATAAGGTTTTCAGTAGTGGCTGCACATTCAGAAGTAGTCTGCCTCTTCTTCCTAATCTTAGTCTGGAAGTGCAGCTGAAATCTGCATACCATGGTTAACCCTGCTAGTATTTAAAATACCAGTGACATAGCTTCCAGCATCACAGCAAGCCACCAATAAGACAAATTGACAGATAAGTGATGGGAAGCAGGGGTGGAAGTGAGGAAATAGTCACAGATTTGTAGATTGTTACGCTAGAAAGATTCTTCAGACGTTATAAAATCCAAGGCCTTCTCTGTGGACAGTGTTGCTTCCTAAATACCATAGATGTGCTTTTCTGAAAAGATTAACCATTCATTTATTTATATACTTGCTTATTTTTTCAGCAAATATAGGAGCCCTGGTGACTCTGTAGGATACATACTGGACTGTTAACCACAAAATCGGCAGTTCAAACCCACCTGCCGCTGCCTGGGAGAAAGATGAGACTTTCTGTTTCCATAAAGATTAACAGCCTCAGAAACCCTATATAGGGTTGCTGTGAGTTGGAATCGACATGATGGCACTGGGTTGGGTTTGATTTGCTTTGTTTAGCAAATACTAGAGCATATTAGGTGCCCAGGATGCTAAATGCTGGGAATAAGGCATACTCGTCTCTCAAGGCATTCATGGCCTATGGCGTGAACACGCTTCATAGATGTAACACAATTTGAAAAGTGAAATGATAAGAGAAACAGAAGCCAATATGGGCATCTAGCACTGTGGAGTGGGGTGAGGGGCATGGCCAGTAGGCAGTCAGAAAATGCTTTTCAGGATAGGTAATGTGGGTGCTGACTACTACCAGATGAATTGGAATTATGGCATTGTTGTTGTTGTTGTTAAAGTACCGTCGAATCAGTTCTGACTCAAAGCGACCCTGCATAGGGTTTCCAAAGGATCGGCTGGTGGGTTCACCATTTAATACCAAACCAACATAAGCCCACTGTCAGCAAGTAGATTCTGACTTACTGTGATTCTGGATAGAGTTTCCAAGGCTGTAATCCTTACAGGAGCAGACAGCCTCATCTTTCTCCCTCGGAACAACTGGTGGATTTGAACAGCGGTATTGCAGTTAGCAGTCCGGTGCTTATCCTACAGCACCACCAAAACTCCTTACCTAATACCATATCTCCTTAGTATTAAACCTGAAGGGTAATTCTTGGTTTTTTTTCTTGCTGACGTCTTCCCTGACCTTTAACATTATGTCTTAAAGCTTTGGTTTCCATACCTGTGCTGCTGCTGTTAAGCACCATTGAGTTGGTTCTGACTCATAGCGACCCCAGATAGGGTTCCTGAGAAGCAGCTGGTGGGTTTGAACTGCTGACCCTGTGGTTCACAGTGCAGTGCTGATCCTACAGCGCCACACCAGGAGTCCTGCCATACCTACAATGAGAGGGAGATGGTACTAATCATAACTGACAGGACTCAACTCTGGGAAAACAGAGTCTGGCATGTGTGTATGGACATGCATAACTAGGAATCTTCAACATCCACAGAAAAATCCTGCTTTCCTTCCGAAGAACCAAGTGTGCTTTGCATACAATTGTTGGGTACGATCTGTAAGTAAGTCGTTTTTCATTTCTGTGGAGCCTGTGTGAGTTTGAGCCAGCCAGTTAGTAGCTGAGTGCTTAACCATTGTGCCACCAGGGCTCCTTTTGTCCACCACAGCCTCTCACTAAATACTCGTTGAAGGAGAATAGAGTGAGCACTCTTGAATCATTCCTATTGCTTCCTTGAGTTTCTTCATCCATAAGGAGATTGTTAAGTACTGTGGAGTCAGTTTTGACTCATAGCGACCCTGCACAGGGTTTCCGAGGCTGTAAATCTTTACGGGAGCAGAATGCCTCATCTTTCTCCTGCGGAACCGCTGGTAGTTTCGAACTGCTGACCTTGTGGTTCGCAGCCGGATTCGTAACCACTACGCTACCAGAGCTCCTTATAAGGAGATTAGCAGCCCAATTTGTAACCAATTACACTGCCAGGACTCCTCATAGCAACAGTGGTATTTCTACTTAATGTGAGCCATGACTTTCTTCAAGCTTCCAGAAACCTTCCTGTCAGGTGGTTAGCATTATATCTGATATCCTGGGAGGAAGTTCCCATGTCCATATACTCTCCCTTACATAACTTTATGGCCCACCGTCCTTAATCTAACACCCTCGGAATCCAGTGCCATTGATCTTAGTCTCCTCTAGAACTTCCTGGTACATGTTTAGCATGTCTGGATCCCAGCTAGCATTGGGCAAAATCCCTCAAGTCTGTCTTCTTTGGGCAGAATCTTGAGACCTGGGCAGGAAAACTAGGGGGACTAGACAGCTTCCTAAGGAGCCCTGGTAGCATAGCGGGTTACGAGTTGGGCTGCCAACTGCAAAGTCAGCAATTTGAATCTACCAGTCACCCTGCAGGAGACAGATAAGGTTAGGATTTACAGCCTCGGAAACCCTCTACAGGGTTGCTAGGAGTCAGAACTGACTCAATGGCACACCACCACCACTAGTGCTGCTATGGTATATAGTGGGCGAAGGGTATCAAAAGACCCAGAAAAGTGGGCATGCTGGACTGTTTAAAGCCAGAAACCTCACCAGATGATTACATTCCTTCGAGGGTCCAAAGGCTATTACCCGTATTACAGTGATAAAGAATGTGCTGGTAAGAAAGGCAGCTCATTTTCACTGAGCAGCTCAGGGATGGCCAGCCTTGTAAGGCCAGGTCTAGCCTAGGCTCTGCCTGGTTTGCTTTTGTGTTTATACAGGCAGACCTCATTTTATTGTGTTTTACTTTGTTGCCCTTCGCAAATACTGCGGTTTTTAAAGATTGAAAGTTTATGGCGGCCCTGTGTTGGGCATGTCTATTAATACTGTTTTTCTAACAGCATGTGCTCACTTTGTGTCTCTGTTAGATTTTGGCAATTCTAACAATATTTCAAACTTCCTCATGATACTGTTGCACTCTTAATAGTGTAAACATACTTTTTTTTTTTTTTTTTTATAAACATCACTTTTGTATGCACTGCAAATCGAAGACATTCATGAGAATTGCTTTATTGTACTATTTGCTGTATGGTAGTGGTCTGAAACCCAGCCTTCAATGCCTTGGAGGTATTCCAATATTGAGTTATAAGTGCTCTTCATGTGTGATGGTTAAGGTTTTGTGTCGACTTGTCTGGGCCTGGATTCTCAGTGGTTCAGCAGTTACAATGTGGTAATTGTGAGATGACCTAATCTAACATAATCACTTCCCCATGCTGTGATCTGTTGAGCCCTGATTTGATGTAATGGCAAATGTGTTGTAAAGCCTCACTTTTATGATATTAATGACTGGGATGCAATCTACAGGATTAGGTTGTATTTCAAGTCCCTCTCTTTTGAAATATAAAAGGAGAGAAAAGTGAGCAGAGAAAGAGGGACTAACTACTACCATGAAAGAAGAGCCAGGAGTGGAGTGTGTCCTTTGAACCAGGGTCTCTGCACTGTGAAGCTCCTAGATCCAGAGGAAGATTAAAGTCAAGACACATGGAAAATTCCAAGGAATGTTTGGCCTACAGATGATGTAAGGAGATGGGCTTTTCGCCAGATCTGGTACTCTGAATTCAGACTTCTAGCCTCCTGAACTATATATAAGAGGGAGTCCTCATGTGATGTTACAGGATAATGCATTGGACTGCTAACTACAAGGCTGGAGTTCAAACCCATCAGCCACTCCTTGGAAACCCTATACAGAGTAGCTATGAGTCAAAACTGACACGACAACACTTAACAAAAACAACAAACTAAGAGAATGAAATTTTATTTATGAAAGTCATCACTTGTGGTATTTCTGTTATAGCAACACTATATAAGACAACATGTAAGTCCTTCTTGAGAGATGTTTTACAACTATTTCCTTCAAGTTTGGGGCTTGCCTTGTCATTTTTAAAAAGTTTATTTTGAAAAACATTTTATATTGCTGTTGAGAATACAAATATACATCAATTCAGCATTTTCTACATGTACAATTCAGTGACATTTATACACTTTTCAAGTCATACAACCATTTTCATCCTCCCTGTATGAGTTGTTCTTTCATGAACATAAACTCACTGCCCTCTAAGGTTCCTATCTAACCTTTTGAGTTTCTGTTATCAATTTTGGTCCCATATACATAGATCTTGAAAGAACATAATGCTCAAGGCAGACATTCATTACTACTTAAGCTAAATGATTGTTTGGGTTTAAGAAGAAATCAGGGGATCTATATATTTTTTTAATGTTTTATTGTGAGTTATGTGATAGTTTACATGGGAGAACATTAGTTTTACATTCACCCTATCGTATATCATTTCATTGCATTGGTTACAATTCAGGGGATATTTTTGATTTAAGGTTTAAAGATGATCTCAGGGCAATAGTTTCAGGGATTCATCCAGCCTCAGTGACTCCAGAAAGTCTAGAGTCCCTGCAGATTTGACCATTTTTTAGTTAGAAGTCTAATTCATAATTTTTTGTTCATAGTTTGTGCTCTTTGATATCAATATAAGACTATATGAAGAAGAACGTGGAATCAAGATTGGAGGAAGGGTCATCAGCAACCTGTGATATGTAGATGACATAACACTGCTTGCTGAAAGAGAAAAGGTCTTGAAGCACTTACAGATGATCAAAGACTACAGCCTTCAGTATGGATTACATATCAAGATAAAGAAAACAATCCTCACAACTGGGCCAATAAGGAACGTAATGATAAACAGAAAAAAGATTGAAGTTGTCAAGGATTTCATTTTCCTTGCATCAGTGCTTATAGAAGCAGCAGTTACGAAATCTGGTGATGCATTACATTGGCCAAATCTGCTGCAAAATACCTCTTTCAAGTGTTAAAAAAGCAAAGATAACACTTTGAGGGCTAGGTGTGTCTGACCGAAGCCATAGTATTTTCCATGGCCTCACATGCATATGGAAAACCGGACAATAAATAAAGAAGGCAGGAGAAGAATTGATGCATTTGAATTATGGAGTTGGTAAAGAATATTGATCATACCATGGACTTCCAGAAGAATGAACAAATCTGTCTGGTAGATGTATAGCTAGAAGGCTTCTTAAAAGTGAGCATAGCAAAACTTTGTCTCGTGTACTTTGAATATGTTATCAGGAGAAATCATCATGTTCAGTAGAGTCAGCAGGAAAAAAAAAAAAAACTCTCAGTGAGACGGATCGACACAGTGACTGCAAAAAAATGAGCTCAAACGTGTCAATAATGGTGAGGCTGGCACCGGACTGGACAGTGTTTTGTTCTGTTGTACATGGGTTGCTATGAATTGGAACCAACGCAAAAGCACCTAACAACATCTAAGAAATATTTACCTTCCTCTAGGTCACAAATATTGTCTCCTGGAAATTTTAAAGTTTAGGTCTTGCATTCAGGTCTATGATCTATCCTGAATTGTTTTATAAGTAGGTTGAGGTAAGGGTCTAGGTTCAGTTTTTCCATATGGATGGATATCTAATTGTTCCAACAGTTGTTGAAAATACTACTTTCCATGCCATTGACACCTTTGTCAAAACTCTATTTACCATATATGTATAAGTCTGGTCCCTTTGTTTCAAAGATGTGTAAATGTGTTTTTATGCCCGTGCCACCATGTGTTTATTATTGTAGCTTTAAAATACATTGTGAAACAAAAATCATACCCAACTCACTGCCATAAAGTTGATTCTGACTAATGACTCTGTGACAAAGCAGAACTGCTCTATAGGGTTTTCTAGACTGTAAATCTTCATGGAAGCAGACTGACTCATCCTTCTTCCACAGCATGACTACTGGGTTTGAACCACTGACCTCTCAACAGCCCAACACTTAACCCACTGTGCCACCAGAGCACCTTTATATTTAAATAATTTTCCCACTTTATTCTTTCTCAAAGATTTTTGGACTAGTCTATATCCTCTGCATTTCTATGTGAAATTTTAAGTTAGTCAATTGCTACACAAAAGCCTGCTGGAATTGCATTGAATTTATGTATCGATTTTGAGAGAATTACATTTTAACATCTTATAAATCTAATCTGAATCTTTTTAATCCATAAACATGGTAAATCTCTCCATTTATTTAGGTCTTATTGAATTTCTATTAGTGATGCTTTCAGTAAACAGTTCTTGAACCTATAATGTTAAATTCATTCCTAAGTATTCAACATTTGTAATTCTTTTGCAAATGATATTTCAATACCAAGTGTTTGTTGGTGGTATGTAGAAACAGAATTGAGTTTTGTATATTACCTTTGTATTTTACAACATTCCTAATCTCATTAGTTCTATACTTATTTTCTGTTGTATATTTCTATATAGATGATAATTTGTGAATAAATTCCATTTTACTTCTTTTTTTAAAAAACTTTATTGTGAAGTGAGCGAAGGTTTACAGAGCAGACCATCAGTTATACATTCTATAAATCAAATACTTCGCTTCATTTCAATTCCTTCCATGTACAATAGTTAACAGTGTTTACCTCTATTCACTTTGACATTGCATTCCTCTTCCCTGTGCCTCCCTGATACCTTTTTTCCTGTTAATCTCTCTCTTGTTGTATAATGCCTGCCCTGTTACCCATGTTAACATGTGTCTACCCTCTAGCCCTGG
>NW_006408560.1:8850094-8851231 GCF_000296735.1 Chrysochloris asiatica
ATGTTATGTTTCACAGATTCATCATCATTCTTCAATGTTTTGTAGTATTCCATTGTGTGTGTGTACCAAAGTTAAACCATTCTTCTGTTGAGGGGCATTTAGGCTGTCTCCATCTTTTGATAATGTCTCTTGTCGACAGCATATTGAAGGATCCTGTTTTCTATCAATAGCTATGAATTGTTGTAATTTTTCTGTGTGCTTTGTGTGTGGTGCTGCTGCTGGATTCTTTGTCCCACATAATTTTCTCTGCTGACTTCATTGTGCTTGTGGGTTTTCTTTTCATTTATGTTGTGTATGTTTACTAAATCTTTTCAATATTACTCTTGTTTATTTTGATGTGCAGGTATTTTACTTTTCTCTGAGGTTACCCTGTAATTTATTAATTTTCCCTGCTTAAAGCATTCCATTTTATCTTGAAACCTACTTGACTTCCTTGCCTTTTTTAAGTTCTGTATCTAAGCTATTCCCTCTTTTTGTTTTGTAGTTGATTTCATTAAACACTGATATCTCTGGTTAGTTATCTATTTTCAGTCTTGTAGGTTTGTTTTACTTTAAATACTTCTATATATGACAGAACATGGGAACACTGATTGGTTAAAAATTAAGAAAGGTGTGCAACAGGGTTGTATTCTTCCACCATACTTATTCAACCTGTATGCTGAGCAAATAATCCGAGAAGCTGGGTTCTATGAAGAAAAATGTGGCACCAGAATTGGAGGAAGACTCATTAACTACCTGCGATATGCAGATGATACAACCTTGCTTGCTGAAAGTAAAGAGGACTTAAAATATTTACTGATGAAGATCAAAGAGCACAACCTTTGGTATGTATTGCATCTCAATGTAAAGAAAAACAAAAATCCTCACACTGGACCAATAAACAACATTCTTATCAATGGAGAAAAGATAGAAGTTGTCAAAGACTTCATTCTTCTTGGATCAACTATCAACACTCATGGAAGCAGCAGCCAAGAAATCAAACGACATATTGCATTAGGTAAATCTGCTGCACAAGATCTTTTTAAAGTGTTGAAGAGCAAAGATGTCAGCTTCAGCTTGAGGACTAAGGTGCGCCTGACCCAAGCCATGGTATTTTCAATAACCTCATACGCATGCGAAAGCTTGACAGTGAATAAG
>NW_006408560.1:8851571-8878257 GCF_000296735.1 Chrysochloris asiatica
ATATATCTGGATTGTAGTCCTGGTGTGGTGCTGCAGGATAATGCACTGGACTGCAAGGTCAGTTTGAACTGCAAGGTCGGTGGTTCAAACCCACCAGCCACTCCTCAGAAACCCCAGACAGGATCACTATGAGTCTGATATGACTCAACAGCACTTAAAAATACCTGGATTGAGTTCTGGGTGGTGTCATCATGTATGGTAATCTCAGGTTGTTGTCTGCTGTTGTTGGTTCTCAGTCCAAAGAGCACCTTCTAGCATTTTTGGTAAAGTTGGTCTGGTCATTAAAATTCCCTTAATTACAGTTTATTAGGAAATGTCCTACTTTCACCATTTATTTGAAGGACAGCTTTACTGGGTATATGATTCTGGGTTGGCAATCTTTTCTTTCAGAGTTTTGTATATGTCATCCATTGCCTGCTTGCCAGCATGGTTTCTGCTGAGAAATCGAGCTTAGTCTTATGGTTATCCTTTGCAAGTAACTTTTCCTTTTCCCCAAACTGTTCTCAGGATTTTTTTTTTAAAGCCTTTATTGTGCATTGAGTGATAGTTTACATGGGAGAACATCAGTTTTGCACTCATCCTACCACATCATCATTTAACATTATTTGCTTCTATTCCCCCCCCCTTTTTTTTTGATGTACACAAAAAATACTCAAATATATCATTTGAACATTCTGCAAGCCTGCCTCGTAGCTACCAGCACACAGCCTTTTCATGAGTCTAGAGTCCTCAGCTGCTCTATCATTTCTGCCTCTGTCTCTGGTGTCACTGCTTCTCTGGTTAGGGTCCCTTATTCCGCTCATGTTCTTCTCCTTTGATGGTCCTAGGGTCCTCTGTTCCAAATTAAGATTAACTTGCTCTTCCTTTATGTTAACAAAACTTCAACCTTTACAGTTGTGACAATCACAATTAATCATGATTAACAATTACTCATTATTGAATCTAAAGAATCCTATCCCCATATCCTTTCACCAGACCCATCTAGACAAGATGGCAACTATTCAGTGGGGATTCTATCTTCCCCCACAAACTCTGAAACTAAACTCTCTCTTGAAAACTTGTAAGCCAGTCACTTCATGCCTTTATAGCCACCCCCATTTTAGGTAGCCAATGGCTAAGTTGCCAGTCCCTATCAACCATGTATACTGAGGGGATATGTTTGATCCTTGATGTGAAGATCCCTTCCCTCTAAGTGGTTGGTATTTTGAGCTACTGCATCCAAAAGTATAGGTCACGTTCATCAAATTGTAGCAATTTACTCTGGCTTCCTTTAAAAAATTATCCTCTTCTAGTTGAGCTCTGGTCATCAAGCTATTGAAGCTAGGTCTAATGGGTACTATCTGCAAGTTTGGGCGTTCTTGGGCATCTCCCCCCACTTCATATCAGCTGGATGCTTCACTCTCAGCTCTAGCCCTCCATGGCTAGGTTAATGTCCACGGGCTCAGGAGTTCACAAGTCTTCCCAAACTTTGGACCAACCAGCCTTTCCTCTTCTCTCTCATCATGAGGTCCACAGGAGTCTATGGAACGTGGTTGAACTCAGTCTATATCTTCACTACTGGCTTTCCCCTACTTCCACTGAAATGTAGACCAACATGGTTACCAGTGAGCTTACATGCCTGCTCATGTGATCCCTTTGAGTTTCAGTCTTGGAGGGGATCTCAGGATTTTTTCCTTGTCTTTAGATTTTGGAAAGTTTGACAATGATATGTCTTGGTGATTTTCTTTTGGAGTCTATCCTATTTGGGGTACATTCAGCTTCTTGTATGCGTATCTTCTTGTCTTTGATGATGTTAGGGAAGTTTCCTTCCAACAGCTCTTCCACAATTTTCTCTGTGGTTATCTCTTCCTGTTCTGGAATTCTGATCACCCATTAAGTTGTTCCTCTTCATGATGTCCCACATAACTCTTAGACTTTCTTTATTCTTCATTGTTGTTGTTAAGAGCCATCAAGTCAGTTCCAACCCATAGCAACCCTGTATAGGGTTTCCAAGGAACGGCTGGTGAGCTGGAATTGCTGACCTTGTGGTTCAAACCGACTTTAGCAGTCCAGTGCATTAACCCTTAGCACCACACCAGGACTTGTTCTTCAGTAGGATTTTTCATATGTTTTTTCCCCCCATCCTTTGATTTTTAGTCTATTTTTGTCTTTGTAACTGTGTGTCTCTTGTGAATAGCACATTTATGGGTGTTATTTTCCTGTCTAATTTGCTACTCTCTGGCTCCTGATTGGTACACTTAATTCGTTAACATTCAGTGAAATTATGGATAGATATAAACTGATATTTGTTGTTGTGAATTGCCATCAAGTCGGTTCCGACCCATAGCAACCCTGTATAGGGTTTCTGGGGAGCAGCTGGTGAGCTTGAACCACCAACCTTGTAGTTCCAACGACTTTACAGTCTGGCGCATTAACCCACAGCGCCACACCAGGAATCCATAAACTGATATGGATAGAAATAAACAGGAGTCCTGGTGTGGTGCTGTGGACTGGACTGCACCAGACTGCAAAGTTGGTTTGAACTTCAAGTTTGGGAGTTCAGGCTCATCAGCTGGTTTTCGGAAACCCTATACAGTCACTATGGGTTGGAACCGACTCAATGGCACTTAACAGTGAAACAACATAAACTGATTGCTGTCATCTTACTATGTAGTTTTTTATGATCTCTTTTTCTCTCGCACTTTTTTTTTTTTTGGTGTGGTGCTGCTTGTTTCTTTAAAGTTTTAAAGAACATTTAAAAAGCAGAATTTTCCTTAAACTTTTTTGAAAGCAAAAATGTCACTTTGATGGCTAAGGTGCATCTGACACAAGCCAATGTCTTTTCAATCACCTCATATGCATCTAAGTTGCATAATGAAAAAGGAAGACTAAAGAACTGATATGTTCAAACTATAGTGTTGGCAAAAAAATTCTGAATATATTGTAAATTGCCAAAAGAATGAACTAATCTTAGAATACAACCAAGAATGCTCTTTAGAAATGAAGATGGCAAGACTTTGACATATTTTATACATATTGTCAGGGAAGGCCAATTGCTAGAAAAAGATGTTTGGTAGATGGCCAGTGAAAATGAGGTAAACTTCAATGAGATGGACTGACACAATGAACTCAAACCTCCCAATGACCATTAAAATGATGTAGGACTGGGCAATAGGAATGGAAGGTATGCATGGACCTTCCAATCTCATGGGCTCACCAAGGCTGATGCAGCATCTACTGTGAATGTCCAACTCGCTAGCAAGGAACTAACGCTAACTGCCTGGTATGTCTCCATCCCCCAAGAAACCGCCCAACATTTGGTGGTTGATTAAATTGGATCCCTGCTTTTCTTGAAGGAGCAGTTTCATATAGGCTGGAATCGACACATTATTTGTGATGTTGGCACAGGACTGGGCAGTTTTGTTATGTTGTGCATAAGGTTGCTATGAGTTGGTATTGACTCAACGGCACTCAACAACAACATGGATGTGGATTTTCTTTTCCTGCCTACAGGGTCTCAGTAAGCATCACTTTCCAAGGGCTTAGAATATTTGATCACCAGCATGGAATCTTTCATAATATTGTTGGATCAAGAGACCAACTTTACATGAAAGGAGATAAAGCACTAAGTACATTACCATTGCATCCACTGGTCTGATGAGATACCATCCTATCCAGAAGCTACCCACTTGATATGATCATTTGAACAGCCTACTGGAAATACAGTTGAGCCATGGGATGAGGCACATAACATATTCCTAAAAACATGGATCTGGGAGAGAAGGGTTGAAGTAGGGAAGGGCAAATTGTGTCTTTGGGCTCTAAGGGTTTAGAAGTTTTTTCTTTCTCAAAGGGGAAATATTTCTGCCAAATTGACAGTCTCATTAACTTTAAGCTCTGGTTGCCACAAGTTCCTTCAGGCTTCTCATACCTAGAGACTATTGTGTTGTTAAGCGCCGTTGAGTCTGTTCCAACTCATAGCAACCCTGTATAGGGCTTTTCAGGAGTGGCTAGTGGGTTTGAACTACCACCTTTGTGGTTAGCAGTCCAGTACTTATTCAACAGAACCACACCAGTCTCCACCTAGAAACTAGGAGGTAAGAGTCACCATCCTTGCAGGAATAACTGACACTAAACATTAAGAATGTAGGTTGTTATTACAAAATGGGGGCAGAGAATACTTTATCTGGCACCAAGCTCATCTACTTAGGTATCTCTTGCTATTCCCTTGCCCAATTTTGATGGCAAATGGACTAGTACAGTAGTCATGGCCAGAGAAGAGCATGATGCCCAGGGGGCTCTGAGATTAGGGTCTGAGTCACCTCACTGGGTTACCCACATGGTCTAGCAAAAGTGCAAGGTGAGGGATGGAAGAATTTAGAACCAGTAGGAGACGGAGATGATGAACACCAGTTGCAGTCTTTACAAGCTATAGCAGAATCCTCCTAAGTTTTCCCAGGAAGAGGCCAATCAGTGATCTATGGGAACCATCTCAGAATTTATGAAGCAAATGATCTCAGTAATACAAGAGGTAGACTGTAGTGGACACTGACACACTCATCCCCCATGTTACTAATGCTGGTGTCTGACAGTTTTCATCTGAGCCCTGCTCTGGGAACAGATTTTGGCTGGACAACCACGTGATCCAAGGTCACATCCTTTCCTGGTTAACATGGGCATACACAGGCCTTGCCCACTTGTCTTAGTAGGGCACATTTCTGTGGAGCTATCCTAGTGGGATCTGCAGAGGCCTTGTTGAGACTGCATTAGTTCAACTTCATCCCTTATCCCACCCCGCTCCCTTCTCTCTCCCACGAGTATTAATCCTGAGGACTCTCCTAGTAAACTTCTTGGACATAAATCTCCACCTAAGTGTTTCACCAAGAACTCAAGATGTGGCAAATACTTAGTGTCCTGAGATTAACTGTATGAAATGTGCCTGATGGGTTAATTTCAGAGAGCTTCATGATAGTGATGGTAGGGTGGGGAGACGGTGAATTAAATGTTATTTCAACAATAGGAGGGACAAGATCACTGCAGTAGTAAATTTCATATAGTACTAGTGCCAGACTTGAGTTACAGAGTTCTGCTAAGTGTGAAGTGGGATTTAGTTATCGATGCAACTACTTGCTGATAATGACAGACCCCTCATTTGTTGGGATGTCCTCACTTGAATGAAAAGTGAAAGTGATTAAATGGTTCTGGGTGGTAGGTGAGCTCAGAGGATGGGTAGAAACCAATCTTTCTGGACTTCTCGTAAGGATAGCAAAGGAGTAAATGGTCCCACTTTTACCTTCCCTAAATTGTGTGACCTCACAAACGCACAATCCAACTTGTCAATGGATAGTGGTTTTTTTTTTTTCTTCAAACTAATGAATCCTCAATTTCCCATCAAGACACAATGACTAGAACCCCCAAGTTATCTTCTTTTTCAGAATTTCAGGTGCTGGGTAACAAAACTTTAGGTGCTGTTGAGTTAGTTCCAACTTACAGCAATCCTGTGTAAGTTTTCTGAGGCTGTAAATCTTTGTGGGAGTAGAAAGCCTCATCTTTCTCCCAGAGTGGCTGGTGGCTCAAACCTCTGACTTTGTGGTTGATAGTTACTAACATAAACCACAATCTTCCTAGAGAAGTGTTTTATGTTAGTAACTTTATCAGTATAACTATACCCACTGCTGTGGAGTCAATATCGGCTCATAGTGATATAGGACATAGCAGAACTACTCCTGAAGAGTTTCTAAGATCATTTATCTTTATAGGATCAACAGCCTCATCTTCTTCCCTTGATACCACCAGCATTCCTTTCAGTATACCAGCTTGTTAGTCCTAACAAGGAGTGCAGCCTGCTAATAATGTATACACTTTCTTCTTTTTAGCAGCAAAGATCAGTGGCTTGAGTCTGTTACTCACTTGGAAGTCCTGTCCCCAGTCTACTTTCATACTCAAGTCCAGTAACCAACATCTACAAAGAACATAACCTCTTTTATTTCTTTTTGAGAAACAAATGTTTGGTTTGTGTGATGAGAATGAGCTAAATACTGGACAACGACTAGCTCTTTTTAGTTCCAATGGAGGAGAGACTAGGTGGGCTCTGGACTGCTTCTGTCCATTGATGTCCAGCTCATCAAACTTACAGCTTGGTACTTCCTGAGCAGGACTGTCCCAATGTGAAGAAAAGTCCAAAATGGAGATGATGAATATGGCTGTACAGTTTAGTCTGCTGTCCCCATATGGACTCTAAAATTGTATATTGAGTCAGAGCAGGGAGCGAGATCAGCGTGCTGGCCTATCTCTATTGCACGGCTTCTCTGATTCCGCTTTGCAGAACACAGGGTTCCTGAAGGCATTGGGCTGCTTTGGAGGAAGGGAAGGTCAGAGGATTTGTGAACTTTTGGAGGCCGTTTCCCTGGCAGCCTGCTGGGCTAACCAGTACTTGTATCTTTTGGTCTTTGGCCTCTCAAAGTTCACCACAGACATCGGCACCCTCACAGTGTCAAGTCCATTTACCTGTAGACAAAACAATAGGAATCTTCAGGGTCCAATCTACAGATAAGAGGTAACACTACCCAACCCAGCTTTCCACTCAGTTGGAAAGGAGGCAGTATGTGCAACACTCACCGTCACCTCACACCAGTATTCGCCCCACCGTGTGATGGGTTTTTCTGGCAGCTTTACTGTATGGGGAGCTACCACAACACCAAGCTGAAAAAGATTATAGCAGCAATGACCTCTGTTCTCATGGCTGTCACTGTAAGAAACTTCATAAAGAGGTTTCTAGAATTTCCTACAGCTGACCCTGTGGGCTGACAGAGACCTCCAAAGATGGTAACAGAGAAAATCTTGTTTCAAACTAATTTCTCAGAAGAGGAGAGGTAGGTTTTCAGAGAGAAACAGGGTTTGACACAAAAATAACTTCGTCCGTAAAAGTAAAAATTCGCTAATGTGTCACATTTCCTCAAAAGGCTGGCTTGAACTGCAAGGTTAGCAGTTCAAATTCGCCAGCTGCTCCACAGAAACTCTATACAGGGTTGCTATGAGGCTGAACTGACTTGGCAGCACTTAACAACAAGAGAGGAAATGAAACTACCATTGTATCCTGTCAATCTACAAATTCTATGAACCCACCTCTTAGTTCTCAGCTATTCTCTTCCCACATCCCTATAAACCAATGGGGTTCATTCTAACTCCAGCTGGATGATATATCCTTTCCTAACAAAGGAAATGACTCTGAGACAGTACCCCTGGGTATAGTGGTGTTGGGCGGAACTCACGTTCCTGAAGAAGTGTCGGGCAACTATTTCAGGGTTTAGCTCCCATTTGACATTGTTCTTCATCCCCACTTCCAGGTGGCAGCTCCTCAGAAATTTCACTGTCTGAAACAAATTACAAATAGGGGCTAGGTTAGAGTTGGAGTCAAAGGGGATAAAACATGTTAGTAAGAGGCACAAGGTCTGAGAGTTCAGAAAAAGAGCATTAATTTTGGCCTCTGCTAAGAAGATAACACCTTTTGGGAAGGCTAGAACATTCTTATTGTCTCAGGGGGCGATACTGTGCAAAGATGTTTTAGCAGAACTTTACAGGGAGACGCTACCTATAATTTAAGGAGCCCTGTGGCATAGTGAGTTAATCGTTGGGCTGTTAACAACAAGGCCAGTAGTTCAAGTCCATCAGGTGTCCCACGGGAGAAAGATGAGGCTTTCTGGTCTCAGATTTATAGTCTTGGAAACCCTATACAGTGTCATTATGAGTCAGAACTGACTTGACAGCACATAGGCAGTCAGCCACCTATGAAACAGGCCATGTCAAAATCAGGTTTATCACTGATTTAACTCAGGATAGAATGACTTTTTATAGAATGTTTTAACCCAATACTTCTGGTCCTGCAAATCCATTCCAACCCTACTAGCAGTGGCTCTTCCCTGCTCACAGAATTTACAAATACATTAGCTAAGCATTCAATCTGGTCCCAACCTCCTACCATGTTTACAAATATCATACTATACAAATACTCTGTTTGTTAGACTTCTGTGTTTTTTTTTTTCATTTTTAAAAACACTGTGGTTTGGGTGAAAGTTTACACAGCAAATTAAGTTGTCCATTCAACAATTTATATATATTTTGTATGTGTTATTGGTTGTAATTCCCTCAATGTAACAACCTCCCCACTTCCTCCCTGTGTTCCCCATTTCTATTCACCCATCTTTCCTGTCACTTCTTGTATTCTAAAGTTTGTTTGGGGGCAAGTGCTGCCTGTTGGCCTCATATGGTTGACTGTTTGGAGGAGCATGTTCCTTGCAGGTATTACTGTTCACATTATAGACCTAATGCTTGGCTGAAGGGGGACCTCTAGTAGTGGGTTCAGTTCTAGGTTGAAGGATGTCTGAGGGCTATCGTCTTGGAGGCTCCAAAAGACTGCCATACTTTCTATGTTAAAATATGCCTTGAATTTCTTATACTTTTGCTATCTTAAAGAATATCTTTTCCATCCTTCGTTCTTATTAGATGTTGACCAATTCATGGCCTAATTCAACCCCTCTGTCCACAAAGCCCTCCCCAAACACCCCAGACCGTTATGGTTTACAACACTTTTTATAATTTACTGATTTGAATTTATTGATCACCCTCTTAAGTGTTTATTTCTAACCTGCATGTAAATATCTCAGAGGGCAGAGCCCTCATCTCATTTTTCATGGGCTTCCCAGAGCCTGGGATGAGGCCTTTCTCAGTAAGTGAGGGCATTTCACCTGACAAGTCAGGATCTGCTACCATACCAATTTCAGCCACCACAACACCTTCTCTTTCTCCAACTCTAATGTCTGAATCAGGCAACTTCGGAGAAATAAGGAAGACATTCAAGAAGAGGCTGGTGACTTCTGTATATGATCAGTAAAGAAGGCTTTTACTCACCGCCTCACCTGCCTTGGTCTGGATCCTCTCTAATTTTCCTTCTTTTCTCAGCTAGAAAAGAAAGTTAATTATGAAAAAACAGTAAAATAAAAAAGCCATAGTAAATGATATCAAACTATTACTGAAATAGGCATGGCAGGGCTTCTTGAATTTTGGTCTTTCAGTCCCTACTAGATTTTCAAATTAAATATAAAAGCAAAACTAAACAACCAATCTTTTCTTATTCTTCCAAGTCTCTCATCGCTTCCTTTGAGCGTACCAATTTCTCCTCTTCAAATAGCTTCTTGTTTTCCGGGGATGCATAGACAGCCAGTCCTTGAGGAAGGAGCTGATTACGCCCCACAGATTTCTTTACTGAAACCAGGTCACCTCGGACTCCAAGTTCTGCCAATGAGAATAAGAGAGACAATGGACAAAGAACATTATCTAGGAGTCCCTAAAGAAAATCTTATCAGAGAAGGAAGTACTTTTTATTCACTACAGTGCTTAAATCTTCGCAGAAGAAATGGTAATTCATAGTCACCAGGAGTAACATTAAGAGCCCTCTAAGTAATTCATTTAGGACCGGATTGAGAAATTTAATATTCTCTATATAGAGTGAGGCATTGAGAATTAGAATTAGATTATCTGTGCCTCAAATCATCAAGCCTGTCTCCCCATATCCTGTTACTGCTGTTTCTGCAATCTTGTTTTAATTTTCCATGCAAAAGGCCAATGCCATAGCTTCTTTATAGCTTCTTTATAGCTGACTATTCCCACAAGGTAGAGTTGACCTGGGAGGGCAGGGAAAAGCTGACACCAAACAGATGCAGTCTGAGATAGGAAGTGACCCCCCATACTGTACCGTCCACAGACTGCGTAAGGATGAGTTCCAGTTTGTCTTTGGGCTGGTGTTTTGTGTCCTCCACCAGCTTGTAGACGCGGTGTCGCCGACGCAGGCGCGGCTTTTTGCCCTCCCCGGCCAGTGGCACCTTCCAGCAGCGCTCCACAATGACTGTGCCCTGGCGAGCGGGGAGCCGAGGGTGAGCGAGCCTCCATCGGACCGGACCGTTCCCCTCCTCAGGTCGCCGGCACCTCAAGGAGAGCCTGCCACTCCTGGGGTCCGACCAGGTCCCAACGCCCCAGGAAATAAAACCCACTGCCATCGAATCGATTCCGACTTAGACACTAGGGCATAAATAGCTGCGCCGGGGTCAGGGCCCCTAAAACCCGACCTGGCCCTCACCCGATTGTGAGAAAGGCTGAAATCGCGCTCCACGCCAGGGCTACCGGCTCCAAGTCGCGGCCAGAATAGCTCCCGAACGCCTCCTCGCAGAAGAGGCTCGGCGCCTACCCGCAGGAGAGCTCTGCCCGGGGCTGCGATTGCTGCGGCGGCCATGTTCCCCCGCAGCAGGTAGGGCGAGGAAGAACCCCGGCGCCCGGCGGCAGAAAAGACCCAGCCGGGCTGCCCGTGGCGCGCCTGAGCTGGCTTGCGCCGTTCATACGCTGGGTAGGGGCGGGGCCGCGAGGCAGCTTCGTGGCCGGCACAGTGAAATGGGAGCTAATTGCTCCTTGGTGGTTAATGGACTGTCACGTGAATTTCCCTCTTGGCTTCGTTTTACTATGGGGTCTTCGGTTCAGCTCTCGTTGTTGCCTAAGGTCACTTCCAGTTCTGACGTTCTACAATAACTGGTTCGTGAGGAAAAGCAGCAGCTCCCGTTAAAATAAAACTGAAAATCTACCTAAAAGTAGTGGGGAAATGGGATTCTTTTGCAAAACCATGTCAATCCCTGGAGAAAGAGACTTGTTAAGTGCCTAGAGTAGGTTCCGACCCATAGCGATCCTGTATAGGGTTTCCGAGGAGCCTCTGGTGAGCTTGAACCATCAACTTTACAGTGAAGCGACTTCGCAGTCCAGAGCGTTAGCTCACAGCGCCACTGTAGTACTTAAACTGTTAAGTGTTGTCGAGAGGGTTCCGATTCATAGGGATCCTGTATAGGGTTTCCATGGTGGGCTTGAACCACCGATCTTGTGGTTAGCAGTTCAGTGTTTATCCTATATAGCGGCCCAGTACTTAAGCTAATACGTATTTAAGGATGAATTCTAAACTCTGGAGATATAAGCCAAAGGAAGAGGAAACTGGTAGGAGCCAGGTGATTCCCTCTGTTGAGGGACTCAGTACTGCAGAGGGACTCAGTACAACCAAATGGGATGAACCCAAGAGTCTGCTCCTTCAAGTCTTTGCCACCTTTTCAATGAAGCCTATTTAACAATTGCTGCCTACTACGTTGTGATTTATAGGGACCCTGTATAGGGTTTCCAGTCCAGGGCAGATCCTACAGGTCACACTTTGTTGTTGTTAAGTGCCTTCGAGTCTGTTCTGACTCAGCAAGTCTGCATAGGGTTTTCAAGACGCTTCTGATGAGCTTTAATCGCCTCATAGCCATCTTTATAGCGTTTCTTAGACGCGACTGGTGGGTTTGAACTGCCAACCTTTTGGTTAGCAGTCCAATGTGAATCCAACAGCACCACACCAGAGCAGGCACTTAAATGGTTGTTGAGTGAATGAATGAGTGAACATGCAGAGGTTTCAATCTGATGGGTTACAGAACCAAATCTTACAATGCTTTTTTTTTACCAACAGCTTTTTTAAATTTATACATAAATTAGTAGCATGTGGTGTATGTAAGTAAGGAACCTTGGTGGTACTGTAGGATAAACGTTAGACTGCTAAATTCAAGGTGGACTGTTCAAACTCACCAGCAGCTCTACTGGAGAAAAATGAGGTTTTCTGCTTCCGTACAGATTTACAGCCTCTACAGAAATCCTACACAGAGTTGCTAAGGAGCTCTGGTAGCATAGTGGTTACAAATCGGGCTGTGAGCCACAAGGTCAGCAGTTTGAAAATACCAGCTGTTCCGCGGGAGAAACATGAGGCTTTCTGTTCCTGTAAAGATTTACAGCTTTGGAAACCCTGTGCAGGGTCGCTAGGAGTCGGAACTGACTCCACGGCACATAACAACAACATACAGAGTCACTATGAGTCAGAATCAACTCCAGGACAGCAAGTTGGGTTTGGGGCATGTGTGTGTAAGTGTATGGACTCCTGGTGTGGCGCTGTAGGATTAGCACTGGATTGTGGACCAGAAGGTTGGCAGTTCAAATCCACCAGCAGCTGCTAGGAAATCTTACAGGGTTGCTATGAGTCAGAACCAACTTGATGGCACTTAATGTATATATTTTAAAGAAATTTACCAAATTCTTGCCAGTTTTGTTGAAACACACTGTCTGATACCAAGTCCACATTCCTTCATGGCAAGAATTGGATGGTACTGAGTTGTGTCTTTTGGACAGGGTGTGGGCTTTCCGTGTTCTGACAGCCCCATCCTACAGCTGCCCTAATTTTCATGAACTCTCCTGGCCCCTAAAGCATTCCATTTGCAATAATACCTACCCTACTTGGCAATGGACAAAGTGGAACCATCTGCATCACCCTGGGTTGTTAAGGATATGGATGATAAAAATATTTAACAGCTGTAGGAGGCCTGGTGAGGCACTGTAGGATAAGCTAGTAACTGAGAACAAGGTCGGTTTGAATCTCAAGGTTGGCAGTTCAAACTCACCAGCTGCTCCTTGGAAACCCTATACAGGGTGTCTATGAATCAGGACCAACTGGATGGCACTTAACAACCAGAAGGATTTGGGAACGATTTGGGAACCCCAGTCAGGTCAGATGCTGGAGTAGGGCCTTTGAAGCTACATCTAATACCAAGCCTTTAGTGGATACACTGCGGGAAAAGTGGGGCAGGGTAAGGTAGACTGAAACTCTCCAGCAGAGAACGTCCCGTGTTTGCCAAACAGACATGTGCACCACCGGCCCTGCTGTATAGTGCATGTATAGTTCAACATGAACTGTGTTAAGGGGAGAGGGTTGTGTAGGGGAGCAGCAGTGTGAAGTTCTGGAGTGACTTAAGGACTGACCCCTTGTCTGTGTCACAGTGCCCACCGGGTCACAATCACACCAGGTTGCCTGAACCTCTCCCAGTCAGCTCTGGACCTCACTTTGCCGTAGGGAGGCACTGAACTGAGAAACTGCCTTGTAACAAGTCACGCCCCTCTGTTTACTCCCTTTCTTATATCAAGAAGGGAAAAACACGGAACCACCACTATCCGATCTGGTCCCCATACGCCTACTACCTTTACTGTTACAAATACCGGATCACCCTCCGGGAGAAGATGCTGCCTTGTTGTTGTAAAAGGTACTTGTTTTCCTTACTTGTAATATAGATTGTAAGGAAAAATAAAAAGAATTTGAAAGAACTTTCCAGGTGGCAGGAGGTGATAAGAGCAAAGTAAGCGGGGAAGACTGGCGTAGAGCTTTAAAATTTTTCCATCTGGCCTTCAGGCTGTTCCACCTTGTTACTGAAAATATGACATTAGGGTTTGGTTTGTTGAACTATGAACCTTTCCCCTGCCCAGACCCTGAAATGAACTAATTTGAGCCTCTTTTTCTCAACCAGCATCACTTATAAGGAACGGGAGGACCTGACACTTCGGCCCCGTTCCTGCCTTCAGTGCTCCTGAGTCCCTAGCAGGTCTCCAGGTGGGCAGAAGCGCTGACCAGGGCGACCTCAACCCACTTAAAGAAGTGTATTCGGTGAGTGGGCTGGTACGGGGACAAGGGCAGCTCCTTGTTTGTACAGTGCAACCTGAGAGCTGGTACTTGGTGGGACTGCCTAGTTCTTTCTGGTTCTCACAAGTTTTAGGCCTCTGACAGGAAACAGCCTTAGCACTTGGCCATTCCTATTAGTGGGGAATTGTTGTGCTTTCCTTTTCTGACAGGTTTATGCCTTACACAGGTTCTAACTCTTACAGGTTTGAGTGTACAGTGATACCCTGTGGAGGAGGGATATTAGGTATTTGGGAAATGAATGAAAGAAAATTAGAGCTAGATGAGACCTTGGAACTTCCGTGTGAAAGCTTTATATGTATAGACAAGGATTTGGGCCCAGAGATCTTAAGGCCACACCAGACTGTTGCCATCCAGTCAATTCGGACTCATAGTGACCTTACAGGACTGAGAACTGCCCTGTAAGCTTTCCAACACTGTCATCTTAACAGAATCAAGGGTCACATCTGGAGGGTTAGCAGTCAAATACTTAATGGTGGTACCACCAGGGCCCCAGGGTCATACTGCTGGTGGTAAGAAGCAGGGTGGGGAAATGGAAGTTGGAGCAAAGTGGAGCAGTCTATAAAGACTTCCAGGATATAAATAACATTATTGAGATGCTAAACTGGGACTACAACTCTGGTGTTTGTATTTCATTACAGTAAGATACCTAGTTGTGAATGTAAAAAGTAAAAATGGGAGAATTTAGGGAATATCCACATGATGAGAAACAGTGGACACATATTATCAGTAAGAATAGATGGTACACCTTTGTTTAAAGAGTAAACGGACACATTGCTGACTGAATGCTTGTAAGTTTCTGAGGTGCTAATGTACCCTTGGGGTGATTCCACATTAGTTTCCTATAAAGACCAACCATAAAAAGATGGTGATTTCAGTTTAGGACTAAGGGATATTATTGTGTCTCTAAGACTCCTGGGAGCACGGTGGTTCCATAAGATGAGCACTGGACTGGAAATCACAAGGTCCATGGTTTAAGCCTGCCAGCTGCCCCTCGGGGGGTGGGAAAGAAGAGGCTGTTCCCACAGATTTAAAAAGTCTCAGAAATACAGGGTTGCCTAGTCTGAACCAACTTGATGGCACTTAAAGACTCCCAGGCTTCCCATCAGCCTCCTCACCTACTTATATACCTCTGTTACATACGTCTGTTGGAGAACTGATTCTGCTGAGAACTAGCTGAACACTCATTTCCACTGCTGACTTTCTCCAGGATGGCCACCTGACGGTGTTAGCTACTGACCCCCTGCTCCAGGAATACCCAGTACAGTTAGACTTCCACTTCCGCCTCACCCCCGAGACCTCTGCCCATTGGCACGGCCTTCTCTGTGATCACAGACTCTTCCTGGATATCCCACATCGGGCCTTGGATCAAGGCAACCGGGAAAGGTGACTGAACCTGGGAGGAAGTGTGGTGAGAGAAAGGGGAGGGAACTTCACCCTTCGTGTCACAATCAGGTAGTGGGGCTATGGACCAGTGAGGGTTGATTCAGAAGCTGGACACATGCAGACAAGTTTGAGTTAAGCTGGGGCCTGGGGCTCAGGGGACAGTCTATGGTAGGTGAAAACAGACATGCCTTCAGCTGTTTTCTTTTATAGAGCAGTCCTCCACCCCTTCATAGCTCGCAATCCTTTGGGTCCAGAGAAAGATCCACCAAAACTAGTCTGGCAACTTCCATTTCCTTGCTTGGGTGAAAAGTAAAAACTGATCAGTCAGATTTCTTCTGCTCCAAATAGATTTTGAGTTGGCTAAACATTAGTCATTTTTCTCTGGCCCCTAGCTTGACTGCAACGCTGGAGTACGTGGAGGAGAAGACCAATGTGGACTCTGTGTTTGTGAACTTCCAAAAGAACCGGAATGATAAAGGTGGGGATTCTGTCCTTCCTTGCGCTGTGCTGAAGCAGCTGAGGGTTCCTTTTTCCTTTGTGGGAGGATCCTCTTCCTCCCACTCTTTGAGGGATTAAAGCACCCAGCATTTTGTTCCTTCAAGTTAAAAACTGGACTATCAGGAAGCCCCTGTGGGAGGGTCTCAGACCAGGCTGAAGGGGGGTGATGTGCCATGCAGTCAGAAAGCCTCACCTTTTTCCTGAGACTGAAGGGACACTGGTGAAATGGCAGAGCCCATTCAAAGGGTGGAGTTAGTTGATAGGGCAGATGGGATCTCCCATGTATCAAGCACAATGCCAAGATGGAAATCTAACTAGATGCTTGAAGCCTCTATTATCAAAACTCCCTCTCCCTCTTCCCTTTATGTATTTTTAGAAATAAAACAATGGATGGTCAACCATTCATAAATGTTTGAGAGGGTACCATGCCACCATCGTGTCAAAACACTTCATACACATCCCATTTAATCTTCAGGTCTGTGAGGTTCTATGATCCCCATTTTATGAGAACACAGGTTTAGAAGCCAACCTGCATCTAGGTCTGTGAGCCTCAAGCACACAGCATCCTGATGGCTGCACCACACTGTCGTAGTCCCTCCCCCGTGGGCTGTTCTCTAGTGGAAGAGACCAATCGCTAGGGTGCTGAGCTCCAGAGAATTCCACTCATTTGTTCTCTCCTTATTCCACAGGTGCCTTACTGCGGGCCTTCAGCTACATGGGCTTTGAGGTGGTCAGACCCGACCACCCTGCCCTCCCTCCCTGGGACAATGTCATCTTTATGGTGTACCCCCTTGAAAGGGACCTTGGCCACCCACCCAGTGAGCCTCCCTGAACATGTTTACTCGTACTCTGTGAGGGGCTGGGAAGCCCTGACATGAGAACCAGGAGTCCGGGATGTGATTCAGGACACCTTCCTCCATCCTTGGAATAAAGGGTAGTGCAATCTTCCAGTGTTTTGTTTCCTGGGGGGGACAGTGGAACTTAAGCTGTACAGTGCTGAATTCATTGTAAGAAAAGCATGAAATGATTACCTGAACCAGAAAGGGAAGGGACCCAAGGGTTTTAGGTTCCTTTGGCCTTCACCTCTGCCCTAAAGCCATTTCCTTATTCAGTAATTATTTACTGAGCATCTGCCAAGGGCAAGGTTCAAGCATTAAGGGATGCAAATAGAATAAGCCTCGTTGGGCCGTTTTAATCCATACACCAGAGTTCAAACTGGAAACAAGTGTTAATTACTTCTCTCTGGATGGAAAAGAAAGCAGAGTTTCATGGATCCCTCTGGTAGGGGCTCAACGAGGGGATCACAACAGACAAAACAAGTAGTAGTATAGAAGTGGGTTCTCCAGGACTAGGAAAAATACAGGGTTGTGATGGAAGGGCAAATGATCGACTAAAAGGGTCAAAGTACGGTCAGGACTGCAGCGAGGAAGGAGGCACTGTTCATTCTCTAAAGCAGGAGGTCCTATGAAAGATTTGTACTGGGTGGGTCGGGGGAACATCAGAGAAAGACTTCCCAGGCACTGAGGAGATAGGACTAAATGGTCTCACAAACCTGTAGTGTAGGGGAGCACCAATCTTGGAGCAGAACAGGCTTTAGTAAATTCAGTTCACAGCACCAAAGGGCAAGTCAATCTCAAGTCAATGCAGGCCTCCCCTGTGGAGTCCTGCAAGACCACCACCAGAGCCACTTCTCCTCACTATAGACTTAACTACTAGGTCTTCTCAAGACTTTTCTGAGAAAACCCAGAGGCTATAAGGAGCCCTAGTGGTGTGGAATGGCACACTGTAGGATAAGCACTCAACTGCAAACTCTATTTGAACTATAAGGTCAGACGTTCAAACTCACCTGTTGCTCCTCGGAGCCCCTATACAGGGTTGCTATGAGTTGGAACCCACTCAGTGGCACTTCACTGTTAGGTGTTACGTGTCAGGCTGCTAACCACAAGGTTGATGGTTCAAACCCACCAGCTACTCCTTGGGGAAAAAAGATGAGGCTGTCTACTCCTGTAAAGATTTACAGTCTTAGAAAACCCTATACAGGGTCAATTCGCTATGAGTCAGAATCAACTCGAAGTGGGTTTGGGTTTGCGATATAGGTGTCATGTATTATTAAAGGTGGTGGTTATGTGCTGTAGAGTTGGTTCTGACTCCTAGCGACCAACCCTACATAGGGTTTCCGAGGCTGTAAATCTTTATGGGAGCAGAAAGCCTTGGAACACTGGTAGTTTCGAACTGCTGACTGATTCATAAACACTATGCTACCACAGTGCCTTATTATTAAAGGTAGACCTGACTGATCCCTGGAATCCTAGTGTGGTGCTGTGGGATCAGCACTGGACTGTAAACTGCAAGGTTGGCGGTTCAAATCCACCAGCTGCTTCTTGGAAATGCTACACAGGGTGGCTATGAGTCAGAACCGACTCCGTGGCACTTAACTGTGGAGAAAGAGTATGAGTGTATACACTTGCTTTGCAGATGGGCCCTCTTTTTGAGGTATTGGCAATTTTCACCAGATTTTAGTCTCAGAAGGCCTGCTTTCACCTTTAGACCCATAATCATTTTGTTTTAGAACATTTTCTTGAGAACTTTATTCAGCAAAGAATCCCCCCAAACGATTTAAACAGTCATATGTGTCTGCCTTTCACTGTAGGTGTGTGTGTGTACGGATACACATAATACTATAATAGCAATTTAGAATACTTCCTGAGCCTCTTTTCTTTCTTTCTACTTGTATTTTAACCAGTCTACAGGCAAATAACAGGAGCACTATTTCAAAGACCCTTGTCTCCAGTAGCATATCAGCAGTTGAAGCTGAGAGGCACTATTTTTCCCCCCAGTTCCCTTGACTGTTCAACACAATTATTCTAATTTCTGCTGGTTCTTCCTGACTCACTGCAGTCTTGGAGTCCCCAAACTTCCCTTAACCAGAGTCAGATGTCTGCAGAGTCATCACTCCCAATGCCCACAGCCCTGGCTGCTTCCCAGCCTCAAAAGGACACAGCCCAGCAGTAACGTGCACTGTGATAAGGCCGGGCCAGCGGGCTGGTGGGGATTGGGGGTGGGATGCCCAGTGCAGAGCAGCCTGGAAGGAATGCAGCAGTATTCAAACGCTGAGAAGGGGGCAGGAAAAGGAGAAGGATGCATTTATCTCTACCCCACCCCCACCCCTACTTTCTGCTTGTTCAGGGGAAGTAGAAAATGCAGGTGGTCCACAGCAAGCCAGACCATGTTTGACAGAGGAGGCACTGCAGGGACCTCTTGATCATAGTTGCCTCTTTCCAGGGTCAAATCCTGCCCAAGACACAAAAACACAGAAAGCTTGAGAGGGTACAATCTGAGAGCAAGTTAAGGGGCAGGAAAGTCGCTTCAAAGAATACTGAGGTGCTGCATGGGGAAGGGGCCCTGTTGTCACCCCTCATTACTTTCCTGTTGCTATAGAGAGATGATAGTTCCACTCACACAGCAAAGCAGATGGCCAAGTCAGGGGAAGCATGGACTTCAGAATACGTAGTCATCTTCAAGGTTATCATCCCCAGACACAGAGGCTGCTTCTAGTGAGCAGAAGGAGTGAGGAGAGGGAGACAGTGTCCTGCTTTCAAAGGCACAGCCACAAAGGCCCAGGGGAAAACAGGCCTCCTGTGCTCAATGACCTGGCTAAGAATCAAGCCATAACCTTCCTAAGTTTGGAAATATTGAGAGACAGCTGCCTACAAAGACATATGAGGGGAAATGCTGTTTGTACCTGATAAGCTGAGGCAGGATAGGGTATGTGCAATCTCTCCAGGGCTCTTGGTCTCAGTAAGCAAGCTGCCTAGAGAGACATCTGTTTCTGTGGCCTGACAGGAGAGAAACATGGGAAAAATGTTGTTGGTTGATGGGAAGGGAGAAGCTATCATCCAGCCAGACAGTTGAGAGGGCTACATGCCTCCCTCACGTGAGTCATTTGTGGAGCAATTCTGAGAGCCCTTAGGAACGCTCTCTATGAATGCCATGACTAGAAACCCTCATGCCTCTTAATGCTTCACATTTGCCCCAAAGAATGACTAAATGGCTCATATCTCACCATTTTCTGCAACGTCTCAGGGACAGCTCTGTTGTCTAACACATCTTCAGGAAGCTCAATTGCATAGCCTTTGCGAACTAATTCTAATCCAATATCAAGTTTCTGAGAAAAAGAAATTAAAAAGGAAATGATGTTGTTTTGGCAAAGAACAAATCTGAGCAAAGATGGCAAAGGAGTTAAGACTGATCCTTTAAAGACGTGCTGTAAGGAGCTCTGGTGGTGCAGAGTGTTAAGTGTTAAGAGGTCGGTAGCTTGGGCCCACCAGCTGTACCTCAGAAGAAAGATGAGGCAGTCTGATTCTGTGGAGATTTACAGCCTCAGAAACCCTACGGCACAGTTCCATTCTGTTTTATGGGGTCACTGTAAGTTAAAACAGACTCAACAGTGAGTTTTTGGGTATGGGTGGGACAGTAAGCAAGGTAGGAGGAGTAATAGAAGAGTTTCTGGGAAAGAAAAAGGAAATGAGGCCACGAGTATACTGAGGAAATGAGGAGTGAATGAGCCCCAATCTTACCTTCCCATTGCTAGTATCATATAAGTAGATCTTCGGCCAGGTTGAGACCCCAGTCTGGACATAGCTAGAGATCTTGGCCACCAGAGGTATCCAGTCAGCACAGTGAGTGAGTCTGTCAAACTCGTCCAAAGCCGCCTCCTCCCACTGTTCACCTAGGCAAAAGATTGTAGGGGAGGGCCTGAGAAGAGTCAGTGCTGAGAGGGGTGGGGATCACACCCTGGAAAGCAATTGGATCTACTGCTTTCTACTCTAGAAGACACCTATGCCGGTGTCTTCTCTGGTTAGGGTGGGTCTGACTTCCAGGCATGTTTCTGGCGACTGCTGCTGATAGTGCAGGAAAGACAGGGTATCTGAGTCTCTAGGACCTTTTAAAACCCTCAGGAATGTGAGAACTCTCCACGTGTGCTGTATGGGAAGTTCTTCCAACTTACCCGAGGGGGCAATCTGTGCCAGACGACACTCTATTGCTTGAAATGGAAGGCTTAGGAAGTCACTCCTAAAGTCAAAGAAGAAATTAAATGAGAAACCTAGACTCAGAAGAGCCTTATTATATGAAAGTAAAAAAAATATTGCTCTAAAAAGAAAACATTAAACAAAACTATCAAAATGTGAAGCTACTGTTTCTCGACATTATCCTCCCATCTAGGTCTGTACACTTCTGAAGGTAATGTTGCCATCTCTCTAACCATTCCCCTAAGAATTCTGCACTCTTTAATTTATTCCATGTCAAAATGGCAGTTTTGGTATCCTCAAGGGACTCAAATCATGTTTTCAAATGTTCTTTTGAGTTTTGGGCACAAAAATGTCTGGTGGGCAAGATCAGGGTTGTAAGTTGGCTGGAGTAAGGTTTTCCAGTGAAATTCTCACAGGACAGGCAGCCCTCACAGCCCTTGAAGAACGAGCAGGTGTATTGTGATGGAAAAGAAAATTCCTTGAAGCAACTTTTCTGGCTTTTTTTTCACCAATGCAGTTTTTAGTTTTCTTAAAGCTGCTTCCTGTTAAGCCCCCATGATTGTCCTTTGTCTTTCAATAATCACCATTACTTCTTTGGAATCCCCTCTAAAAGTCCCCATACCTTCTGAGTGACCTTGCAGATTTGAATTTAATTGGCTCAGCAGATCCCCTAAGAAGCCACTGTTTTGATTGGACCTTGTTTTGAAGGCACCCTAACGAGACTAAGACCATGTATTACTGAGAGAACGTGTCTGCAGTTGTCCACTGGTTTGTCTGGAATAAGCTGGTGCATATATGAAGTGGAGCCCGAGCAGCAGTAACTTTTGATTTATTCTTAACTCACAGGCTTTCTATAAATGGCTTCTCTTCCAAATTCCCCTGGGACAGAGCCAACAGTTGGGCTTCCCAGGTAGGCTCTGCCGTGGTCCCACACTGAGACTGACCTGAGAGTTCTGAGGTCTTTCAGTGGGCAATCTCCATTATCTCCAAAATCAACGAAGTAGAGGTCCAGGTTCCCATTGTCCAGGGTGCCAAGGACTCGGGCACGGTACCAGGACCCATTGGTAGGTAAAGGTGCTGCGACAATGTCTCCTACTCGCACAGTCAAGTCTTCAGGCTACAGATGAGGTGGAGGAGTTAGAAAGGGGGAAGAGTTAGGAGAAAAACCAACAATTACCAGAAGGAAAGACGAATGAGTAAGAAACTATATTATACCATGAAAAAACTGTGCTCCCTTTTCAATAAACCCTATCCCTGGGGCAGCTCACCAGACTGTTCTCATAGTGCTGGGTCATCTCGTTGACAAGCTTATCTAACTGCAGGCTGCGAGAACCGATGATCTGGATCCAGAAGTGGTCAGGATTTTCAGAGGCTGAGACATAGACTTCGAGGTACTCATCAGCATGGAAACTGAAGTCAGGACTGGGGACTGAAGACAGGGAAAGGATGAGGGCCATG
Organism: Chrysochloris asiatica; assembly: GCF_000296735.1. Classification (NCBI taxonomy): domain Eukaryota; kingdom Metazoa; phylum Chordata; class Mammalia; order Afrosoricida; family Chrysochloridae; genus Chrysochloris; species Chrysochloris asiatica. Next base: position 8,873,499 of record NW_006408560.1, read on the forward strand.
TGAGAACATCTCTGGCTGGAATGAGAAGACCGGGTGCGGATGGGGAGGGAGGCAAAAATACCAAGTGGTTGCTATCACTTTAAAGCTAGCTGGAGGGACAACTGGATGAATCATGTAAGACCACTACCTTAAAAAGAGGTACTAAGTGTTCTTCTGTACCTGTCTATGTAACTGAGCAAGAGGGCTTACAGTCTTACACATGGTCATGTACCATGTGTTTAAGTCAGTCCCCATCTATGATGGGGTCAGTCCTCCCTAGACTAGCTGCAGCATGATCAGTGGAAAAATAGTTTATGTGGACAGCAACACACTGGGTTTGCTCCAGGTCCCATCCTACTACGGTCTCCTTATTGACTGTGGACAAGTCTGTGTGTGAGCCAGCTGGGGCCCTTCGTGTGCCTGCCAATCCCAGAACCTACGCATAGAAGAGAATCTTACAGCCCTTTCAATCTTCTTAAAGAGAGAAGATTAAAAAAAATGTTAATAAGGTGAAAAATTACACAGAATATTTTAACTTGAAAGAATACCATGTAAATCCAATTATTTGATGTATTACTACTCATAGACTAGGTTCCCTGAGTCAGCACATTTCTATCTCAGTTTTTTCATTAGCTTGCTGCAGGATAATGCACTGGACCACTAGGCCAGAGGTTAAAACCCACCAGCCGCTCCTTGGAAACTCTACAGAAGGTTGGTATGCATCGGAATCGACTCAATGGCTTTAGTACTTAACAAGAACTAAAGTACAAAATTGCCATAAAAGCAGAAGACAAACTTAAAAGTGTACTCAAAACAATAAAACTTTTTGATTATTTCCTATTTCGGGTCCTAACGAGTCCCAGTGGTTAAGCACCCGGCTGCTAACTGACAGGTTGGTGGTTTTCAAACCTACCAGGTGCTCTGTGGGAGAAAGAAGTGGCAGTCTGCAAAGATTACAGCCTGGGAAGCCCTAGGGAGCACTTTTACGCTGGCCTACCGGGTGGCTTTGAGTCCCAATCAGCTTGACAGCAGTGTTTTATTCTTTTTTTAAAGCCAGTTTTCCCTCTTTGGTGTCCTGGGGTATGGTGCTGTAGGACAGGCACTGCCACGTTGGCTTGAACCACAAGGTCAACAATTCAAACTCACCAGTTGCTATGAGTTGGAGCTATCTCAACAGCGCTTAACAACAACAATTTCCAGCTTTCCTATGGCTAACAGGTTCTCACTTTGCTACGTACTTTCAAACATGGACATCTCTGGATTGGCTGGGGCTCCAGACTCCTCCTCGAAGCCATCAGCACCATTAAATTTCTCCCAGGAACTTTCTTCTTGCTGTGACCCTACAACAGCCATGTCGCCACCTCCTTTGTGGAGAGCCGGTGGTACAGCCTGTTCCAGGCTAGAACTCGTGTTTTTCCATAAGGCTGGCTCTCTAGTTCCACCTGGCTCTGCCACTTCCTCTCTTCTTACACTGATTGGCTGCTTTCGTGGAACTCTGGTTTCTGCCGAATGTGCAATTCTCTTACGAAGTTCTTCATCTTCTGACACTTTCTCCAGGATCAAATTCTGTGGGAATGAAAGGGGACAAATGATATCGACATGGTCAGATATTCTGACCCAGGGTAGTATAAAGAGTTCTTCTCATTCTTGGGTACAATTCAATTCTAGCCTATCAGCTACTTGCCTTAGCTGTTGTCACTTCCTTCTGTGTTCCTGAGATTTTTATAAGTCTCGACAGCAGTAATGTCCCTTCTGCTTCTTTGTCACAGGTAACCTTGGCTCCAGAGGCCTTACAGATAGAACGAATCGTTTCGCCACCTCTCCCTGCATTGAACAATACATAGATATCTATCCTTTTCCTCACCAACCTACTAGAGAAGTCACTATTTTGAATAAACAGGGAGAAGGGGGTCAATTCTCATAATCAAAATGAATAAAATGTATGATGTTGGATGAAAGCCAGGAGCTATTGAAATCCAACTGTAGAAAGGGGAATTCTAGATGAACTTTTCCTGGTTTATTTGAATTCTATATTTTGGCTAAGTTAGCTGCTTTATGCCATTGTCATAGGCCAAACTGTCCACTCTCAGTTCATAGGATGCCATGCCATGTGGTGTGTCAGAACACTATATCAAGGACAGGATGCTTCTCTGCTTCTAACAGCGGAACTAAGGAATGTTCTAGGGGAAAACACAAGTGCTCTTCATAGCAACGTCTTCAAAGGTTAGGATGCTAAAGCACGAGCACATCCTTCCCTTTAATAATCTGTTATGAGATAAATACATTGATCTGAACCATGCGGAAACCTTTACCTATCTGTAAGTTTCAGATCCTGTCAGGGTAATGGGTTTTTATTCTACTAATGGTTCCATAAAATAAATAAATTAAGCTCTGGTCTCAACACCCCTCTCCTTTTCTCAGGAAGGTAAAGGGGAAGTAGGTCCCGGAAAGCTATTGAGAAGGTGTGAAAGGACAGGTAGAGAACAGAGCACACCGGAGAGGAAGCCATGCAGTGGTACCTATGATTCTGCCCACAGATCTCTGGGGAACTGAGAGCTGCTCAGACACTGGGTTATTGTCTGTCAGGATCTGACGGATGGCGGCTTTGGCCTTGCACACCTGAACAGGAAAACCACTGATGAGCAGCACCCGCTCATCACCTACATCCTCCGTGTCCACATCAATCCGAGCGCCTGTCTGCTTCCGCAGCTGCAGAGAAAAGGATACATGGAAGTTCTGCCAAGTCTTCCCATTTAGGCCCAGCTAGACAATCTTTGGGGGCAAGTGGCGTTGGCCACAGCTATCAGCTAAATCAGGTTGCTAAAATTGGTCCTCATGTTCTAGTACTTATGAGGCGGAGGCCTCAAAAAATTTGTGGGGAAACTCCATTATCTTTTAAATCAATTTCCCATGTACTTTTTGAAATCCCTTCATATGGAGGGAGCTTAGTGACAAAGGTAACCCAAATGGCAGTTAATTCAAGATAGTTTCTCTTTATAGTCAGAACCCATTTTTTCCTAATTTCATTTGAATTAGAAAATTAAATGAATTGTTTTCTTGTAGGGCCAAATGAACAATGGAAAATGGTAAGAACCAGGCAGAAGTATTTCAATATTTACTGATAATTAATGAGAGTACATTAATTCTACAAGAAGAAAAGAATGGTTCCAGCTATGTTGAGTGGATTTGCATCCAATCAAAAGCCCTATTTCAACCTAAGTCATTCATACTCTAGGGGGAGGTACACATGTATAGAAGGAAAATAGGACAGTTTACTACAAAGTTCCTTTTTTTTTAAATACGAGGATGAGTCAATTATCTCCACTCCAGTTATATTAACATGCCAGTCCACATCCACGGCTGATGCCAACATTGAGGGTACACGTGAAATGCTTCTAATAGATGAGTGACAGTGGATTATCTGGCAAATCATTTGCCAGTCAGCCATGGCTCTCCCTATGAAATAACCCATGACAGACTTGGCTTTTGAAAATTTGTGCGTGATGGGTACTGAAACAACTCATGGAAGAGCATAAACAGACGCGTTTGGACATCTACAAACATTCACACTGATACTTGAAGGAAGGTAAAAGTTTCTTTAAAAAAAAATTGTTACTGGTGGTGAGACACGGATTCATCACTACGAGCCTGAGAATAAATAGTAGAGTATGGAATGGAAACATTCTTAATCACTGACCAAGAAAAAGTTCTCAAAAGTCAATTAGCTGGAAAATTGATGCTTATAGTTTTCTGGGATTCTTAAGGGCCAGTACTGGAACACTACCAGGAAAAAGGTTCAAAAATCAACAGTGCTCATTATAACAAGATGCTTACTGAAGAGCTGAAGCCTAAACTTCAGGTTAAACCCAGAGGGCTGCTATCCAAGGGCACTGTGATCTTGCATGACAATGCATGTCCACCCACACAACTCTGTCCACACTGCTGACACTCTGAAAAAACTTGGTTTTGAGGTGGTAAGGCATCCTCCCTATAGTCCTGATCTTATTCCACTGGACTTTCACCTGTTTAGTACCCTCAAAGCAGCCCTTGGAGGACAAAACTTCACCTCTGAAGAAGAAGTGAAGACAGCAGTGCATTTGTGATTAGTTCAGCCTAAAATATTTTTTAATACGGGAATATGAAAAGCTTATTGACAGGTGGACAAAAGCAAGGAGATTATGTCGAAAAATGATGTATTTGTCTTTTCTAAAAGTTAATTTAAATAAATTCTACAACCAGAGTGCAGATAATGTTTGGCTCACCCTCGGACATATGGCAGATGTGTTTTATGGGGTAGGGGCAGAGGAGGGAGAATGAGAAATCAAAAATTAAATCAATCCCTGAGAAAGCCAACAGCCTTTTCACACACCTACCTGTTTAATATTGGCACCTTGCCGGCCAATGATCAACTTCACAGACTCCTGGGGAATCCGCATCTCTACCTCGATGTCATCCTCTCCGACAAATGTCAGTCGCTCTTCTGCACAGATAATGGGACATCAGAGCAGATATAGGTCAACACCCAAAGCTACTACAGGCCCTCCCCCAAAACTGCCTGTCAGAGACACAATGAACTAAGAGACAGGTTGAGGGTCTCAACTATCACAACAAGGGGAAGTGGTACCACAGCAGGAATTTCAAAGGCCCCTAAACCACACGATGGGGGTCCCCACTAGTATGCTGTCTAGGATGTTACAATGGGAAAAGATTCTGACTCTGCAAGAAAGCAGCGCTGGCTCTCTGCTCCTCCTCGTTCAACAGGCAGCCGCAGCTTCTCTTG
>NW_006408560.1:8878747-8880920 GCF_000296735.1 Chrysochloris asiatica
ATCTACTGGTGCTGCCAAGGCTGTGGGCAAGGTCATCCCTGAACTGAATGGGAAACTCACTGGCATGGCCTTCCGTGTCCCCGCTCCTAATGTGTCTGTTGTGGACCTGACCTGCCGCCTGGAGAAAGCTGCCAAATATGATGACATCAAGAAGGTGGTGAAGCAGGCATCAGATGGACCCCTAAAAGGCATCCTGGGTTACACTGAAGACCAGGTCGTCTCTTGTGACTTTAACAGTGACACCCACTCTTCCACCTTTGATGCTGGGGCTGGCATTGCCCTCAACGACCACTTTGTCAAACTTATTTCCTGGTATGACAATGAATTCGGCTATAGCAACAGGGTGGTGTATCTTATGGTCCACATGGCCTCCAAAGATTAAGAGCCCCCTGGACCACCAGCCCCAGCAACAGCACTAGAGGAAGAGAGAGGCCCTCAGCTGCTCTGGGAGTCCTTACCTCAACTGTAATCCCCCTACACACTGAGAAACTCCCATCCTGTTTCTATCCAGACCCCCTGGAGAAGGGGAGCCCAGTCTTGTCATGTACCATCAATAAAGTACACTACCCAGCCAAAAAAAAAGAAAGCAGTGCTGCTGCTTCTCCCATGTCCTCTGTTTTATCTTTTCTGCCACTGCTTTCATTTTTCCTTCCTTTCTTCTGTTTCTCTTTTTCCACTTCTTTCTGCATTTTTTCACTTGATTTTCCTTTAACTATTAGTCTCTTTTTCCTCTCCCTGGTTTTGTCTAATGTTTTTTCCCTCTTATTTTTCGCTACAAACTCTATTCTACTGTCCATCTTTTCTTAAATTGTATCTCTTGTTGTTGCTTTTGTAAAAAAAAAAATTTCTCCTTTATTATTTTCTTTTTTCACTACTGTTGGTCTGTTTGCTTGCTTTACTTCCTTGTGTGTGTATGCGTATTTCTCTTCTTGCTTCACCCAAAAAGAGAATCTGTGCCTACATAGCCGACACAACTCACCTAGTGGGCAAGAGCCAATACCAGTTCCTAGAGCAACGGATCAGCAGTCACCACCACCCTACAATAAGCTAGCTGCATGAACAAAGAACTGGGAAACAAAGAACTTGGAACATGCTTCTATTTTCTAATTACACCCACTGGGAGGCATTTGGTGAGAACCTAAGAATACATCATCATTCAGTCGTCAATATATACACAACATCACCACAAAGTCTTGGAGACAACAATTTCAGTTGACATAAAGAAACAAAAGAGAGTGGCTTAAACAAAATGTTTAAGACACAGAGCCAGCAAGTATTTCTGAGAAAGAAAAGATAGTGGGAATACCTGAGAAAGAATTCAGGAAAGTGCTATTTATATTTAGATACTTTCAACTGGATGAGGGAAAAATCAAGGAAAGTATGGAGAACACAGAAAGAAATTTAGGAGAAACCAAGAAAACATTACAAGAACAAACAAGATAAATGAAAAGTTTGAAACAACACAAAATCTGCAAAAAGTAACTCAAAAGATTAATTCTAAGATTTCAGAAATGGACAAAACATTCAAAGGGCAATTTGAAAACATTAGATTTGAATCAATGGAAGCCTGAATTGTGAGCTCAAAGATAAATCTCTCAATACTAGTAAATTAAAAGAACAAAGAGAAAAGAAGGAAGAAACCCAAAGAAAGTCCAAGACTTATATGAGATACCATGAAGAAAAACAGCTATGGGTGATTAGAATTTCAGAACGGGAAGAGACAACGAAATTCACAGAGAAAATTGCTGAAGGGCTGTTGATAGAAAACTTCTCTAACATCATGAAAAATGAGAAGATACACATTCAAGAAGCCAAAAGTACACTGAATAGGACAAACCTCAAAAGAAAAACCACTGAGAGATATCATAATCAAACTTGCCAGAATCAAAGACAGGGGAAGACATTTGAGAGCAGTTTGGGAAAAATAAAAACTTACCTATAAAAGAGAAAATCAGTAAGACTGAAGCTTTGGTTTCTCAGCAGAAACCATGCAGGAAAGAAGACAATGGGGGCAAAACATACAAAACTCTGAAAGAATAAAATTGCCATACAAGAATCACATGACCAGCAAAGCTATCTCTCAGATATGATGGCAAAATAAGGAAATCTGCAGATAAACAGAAATGAAAGGAATTTATAACAACCAGACCAACTGAAAAAAAACAACACTAAA
>NW_006408560.1:8881425-8882981 GCF_000296735.1 Chrysochloris asiatica
AAGCCATTTGAACTGCAAGGTCAGTGGTTCAAGCTCACCAGCTGCTCCTTGGAAACCCTATACAGGGTCACTATGAGTCGGAACTGACTTGACAACACTTAACAACAACAACAATTGACAATTACACTGAATGCAAATGTATTAAATACATCAGTCAAGAGACAGAGAGTAGAATGGATAAGAAAACAGGATGCTTCAATATGCTGTCTACAAGAGTCACGCCTTAAACACAAAGACAAAAATAGATTTAAAAAAATCAAAGGATGGAAAAATATATCAAGTAAATGGCAATAAACAACAAGCAGGAGTGGCAATATTAATCTCTGATAAAATAGACTTTAAGGCAAAAACCAACATAAGAGAAAAAGAAGGGCATTACATACATGATGAAAGACTCAATTGAAAAAAAGGACATAACCATAATAAATATCTGTTATGAAATAACCTCAAAATACATACATCAAACTCTTAACAAAACTGAATAAAAAACAGACAATTCTACAATAATACTTGTTACATGCTGTCAAGTTGACTCTGACTCATAATGACCCATAATAACAAAGTTTCCAAGGAGCAGCTGTTGGGTTTGAACTACCAACCTTGTGGTGTGCAGTCTAGCACTTATCCTACAGTGCCACACCAGGAGACCAACAGTAATAGTAGGTTTTAATATATCACTCTCAATGAAGGACAGAATAACTAGAAAGTAATTCAACAAAGACACAGAATAACTATATAACACAATTAACCAACTTGACCTCATAGACATACAGAACACTCAACCAGCAGCACAATGCACAATATTTTCTGGTACACATGCAACATTTCTCCATTACACACTATACGTTAGGCTACAATCCTTAATAAACTTAAAAGTAACAAAACACTACAAAGCATTTTGTCAGATCACAATACTATAAAATTAGAAATTAACAATAGGAAGGTAAAGGGAAAAAATCAAATACATGGATATTGAATAATAACACCCTGCTTGAAAGCTATTGGTAACAGAATAAATAAAAAATAAATAAAAAAATTCTTTGAATCAAGTAAGAATGAAAACACTAAATACCCAAACTCTGGGACAAAGAAAAAGCAGTGCTCATAGGGCAATTTATAGAAATAAATGCACACATCCAAAAAGAAGAGCCCAAATCAACACATTTGACCAACGTCTCCAACAGTTAGAATAAGAGCAGAAAGTAAGTTCAAAGCCACCAGAAGAAAATAATAAAGGTTAAAGCAGAAATAGATGAAATAGAAAATATAAAAAAACACACAAGAGAATCAACAAGATTAGTAGTTGGTTCTTGGAAAGGTTTAATAAAATTGACAAACTATTAGCCAATCTAATAAAAGAAGATGTAAGTAATATGAATACGAAATGGTATTGATGAAAACACAACCAATGGAAATAAAAATAACAAAATATTGTGAAAAATTGTACTCCCAACAAAATTTGAAAATCTAGAAGAAATGGACAAATTTCTAGAAACACATGACCTACCAAAACCAAAAGACTGAAGGAGAAAACTTGAACAGACCTATTACAAAAG
>NW_006408560.1:8884141-8888524 GCF_000296735.1 Chrysochloris asiatica
CCGACTCCACGGCACATAACAACACCACATACAAAGGAGTCCTGGTGTGGCACTGTGGGTTAATGCTCCAGACTGCAAAGCTGACTGAACTGTAAGGTCGGCAGTTCAAGCTCACCAGCTACTCCCTCGAAATGCTATACAGGGTCTCTATGGGTCGGAACCGACTCAATGGCACTTAACAACAACAACAAATACATACGAAATCATTGAGTCCTCCTCGTGGAGAGAAGACTTAACACTGTGAAGATGTCAACACTACCCAAAGTAATCTATAGACATAATGCAATCCCAAACCAGGTTTCAATATTCTTTAAAGAAATGGAAAAATGAATCACCAACTTCATATGGAAAAGAAAGAGACCTCGGATAAGCAAAGTATTACAAAAAAAAAATGAGAACAAAATAGGAGACCTCTCATTTGCTCAACTTAAAATCTATGACACAGTTACAGTAATCAAACAGCCTGGTACAATGAAAAAAAACAAGAACACATAGACCAATGGAACAGAACTGAGAATCCAGAAGTAAATTCATACACCCACACCCAGTTGATCTTTGGCAAAGAACCAAGACATTTTAATTGGGGGAAGAGAAAAGTCTCTTCAACAAATGGTGTTGGCAAGGCTGGAAATCCATTTGTAAAAGAATGAAACATGACCCATATCTCACACCAAATACAAAATTGAGCTCAGCATCAATTGAACATCTAAAAATGCAAAACCTAGAACTATAAAGATCATCAATGGAAAAACACAAACACAGGAGCTCTAATTCATGGCATAAATGCACAAACATAACTGAAAACCAAATAGCAGAAGACAAAAGAGAGGACTGGGACCTCCTGAAAATGAGAACCAATGTGCATCAAAAGATTTCACTTAAAAAAAAAAAAAAGAACCCATAGACTGGGAAAGAAAATTTGGCAATGACATATTTGACAAGGGACTACTGTCTAAAATTTATAGAATATTTCAACACCTCAGTAAGACAAATAATCCAACTGAAAAAATGGGCAGTGGACATGAACCATATTATGTCACCAACGATGGCAGCCAACAAACATATAAAGAAATGCTCAAGATCAATATATACTGTTGCTGTTGTTAAGTGCTGTTGAATCAATGCTGACCCATAGCGACCCTGTATAGGGTTTCCAAGGAGCAGCTGGTGAGCTTGAACCACTGACCTTGCAGTCTGACACATTAGCCCACAGCACCACACCAGGGCTCAAAACAACAATGAGATGGTATCTTACTCCAGCATTAATAGCAAAGTTCAAAAACCCCAAAAAACTAACAACAAATGCTGGTGAGGGTGTGGAGAGATGGACCCTCCTCCATTGCTGGTGGGGCTGTAAATGATACAATGCTGGGAAAAATGGTATGGTGCTTCTTCAGAAGGTTGGAAACAGAGCTATCATACGACCCAGAGATCCCTCTACTTGGTATGTATCCTCAAGAAACAAGAATCAGTGACACAAATAAATGCATGAGCTCTGGTAGCATAGTGGTTACGGATCAGGCTGCGAACCGCAAGGTCAGCAGTTCGAAACGACCAGCTGTTCTGTGGGAGACAGATGAGGCTTTCTGCTCCCGTAAAGATTTACAGCCTCAGAAACCCTGTACAGGGCTGCTATGAGTCAGAACCGACTCCACAGCACATAACAACAACATGCTCATTGCAGCATTACCCACTTTAGCAAAAAGATGGAGACAGCACAGATACCCATCAACAGAAGAATGGATGAATACACTTTGGAACATACACACAATGGAATACACAACAGTGAATACCAACGAATCTGCCAAATACGGCATAACATGACATTATGCTAAGTGAAATTAATTGATTGTAAAGGTATAGATACTGTATGAGCCACTACTGTAAAAAGTCAAGAAAAAGTTTCTATTCTATAATAAACTTTCTATGATAGTTACCAGGGCTGGGAGCGAAGGAAGAACTTATTCACTGGGTAGAGTATAAAACATGCAGTGAAAAAAAAGAGAAAAGAAACATATGCTGGGCTTTGGATAAACTACTTCTCCCAAACCACAATTCCTATAGAAGAATGAAGGTCAAAGGTTGCCTGAAGAACTCATTGGGCTCAGAAGTTCTGACTGATTTGTATACAAGTCATTTAATCCTCTATGGGGAAACAGCTTTCCCAGAAGGAGCATATGATGTGGAGCTATAAAATAAGCACCAGATTGTTAACTGTGAGGTTGGCAGTTCAAACCCACCAGCCACTCTTTGAGAACCCTATACAGCAGGGCTATTTGGATATTTACAACATCGTTTGTGGGCCGTACAAAACTATCAACTTAAAAATTAGCCTGCTGTATTTGGTCAAAAGAGCTCTGGTAGCGTAGTGGTTACTAGTCGGGCTGTTAATCTCAAGGTCAGTAGTTTGAAACTACCAGCGGTTCCATGGGAGAAAGATGAGGCTTTCTGCTCTTATAAAGATTTATAGCCTCGGGAACCCTACGCAGGGTCACTAGGAGTCTGAACTGACTCCATGGCACACTACCACCACCACCACATTTGGTCAAACATTTAACCCCTAATGTGATGGCTGGAACTGCTTCTCTTTGGTGAGCTGTGTGATGCCAGGTGGTATTGATGACACTGCCACTTGCAATTGCTTCTCCAGGTTTGTGTCAGTCTAGAGTAGAGTGGACTCTGAGATGGTAAGTTCTGAAAAGAACTGCTCACAGCAGTACGCTGTTCTAAACACAGATGTGTTTTTCAATGCATTTCTCCTCAAAGTAGGAATGTCATCAATGCTTACATAACGTTTATAGAACTCAAGCAGTGGGAGGTTTCAGCTCATCATCACTTTGCAGCGAATGACTGCGTGTTGTAGATTTTCAGGCACATCAGCTGGTTCAACACTGAACAGTGTAGCAAAGATGTTCAATTCCATTTGCTTACTTTTCACATCCTTGAATCTTTCATTAAATGCTTCAAGTTGTTCATTCGCCAGCATATTCAAGTGTCATAGATGGCTTTTGTCTTTCTAGAGTGGGGAAATGCACCGTGTTCTTCCTTTTGAGTTGCACTTTCCACAATCTTAATTTAGCTTCAAATGATTTCACATTTGAAAGCAGGGAGGTGAGAAGCTGACTGAGGCCTTGTAGCTTGACATTCAGAGCTCTGAGAGGTACTTGGTAATGTCCACCATGAGCACTAGATCACACAGCCACTTGCTATCATTGAGTTCCCTGACAGGTTTTCCCTTCTTCTCCATGAACTGCCTGGCTTTAGTCACTGTACTTCAGTGATAAACATGATCACCATTCTCTGAGTCAAGATCATTCAGTAACTCCTTAAACTAGTGGCTGTTAAACTCTCTGCTTTAAAAAAAAAAAATTTGTGAATTATGTGGGAAACCCTCTGCTTTTGACAAAATTTATGTATGACACTACTGTTGACATCACCGGAACGACTGTGCACAGAGACTTCAGTGGGACATGATGCAGTGTCATAATAATTAAATCACTTGGATCAAGACAGAGTTCTTTCCTGACAAATTCAATTAACCCTTTTAACGAGCCAACCACACGGCTGGAGCGCCACCTGTAGTAAGGCCACTTAACTTTTCAAATGTTAAAGTTTTTCATTGATAAACAAGCCTCTCAAACAAGTCTTCACCTCGTGTTGTGCCATGCATGGCTTCCTGTAACAGCAGCTCCTATCATGTGTCAAACTCTGCGTTATCCCAGGAACGAAAATGGCCATTTGGATAGTACTAGTTATGTCCACTGTCTCGTCACAAACCAGAGAGTAAAGCTGGAAATCAGGAGAATCCTTCGTTTTTGTTTTTTTTTCCCCAAGATCTTGTGCTAAGTCAGTAATCTGATCTGAGACGGTTCTTCAAGACAAACTAACACTCTGAAACAATTTTACTTTGTCTAGCGCTAACAACTCCGCAGCAGTCCCCAGGTACTCTTTCACAGAGTCTTCCTCCTCTCTGAGAGGCCTCAGCTTCTTTGGGATTAGCTCGCTCAAAACATAACTCATCAGAATGAAGTTCTCTCTGTCAGCGGACCTAGTGAAAGCACAGCTTGCTGTGATTCCAGACTCTGCTGAAGAGCACTGATTTTATACAGATGCATCTGGCCTCCCAATTCACTGAGTTTAGCATGTTTTGAGCTGTAATGTCCACATAGCCTTTTTTTATTACTGCTAATGTACTGCCACAACTAGGCACACAGGTTTGCCTTTGACTTCAACAAAAAAAATCATTTGTCCATTTCTCTTGGAAAGACTGACAGTCTGCATCACTATTTTTCTTTGTAGTTGCCACTTGTACATCACACCACTTAGGTTTTAATAATTATCCAGTGTGTGTGCTGCCAACGACATAATTATTTTGCTTTGATC
>NW_006408560.1:8890029-8898347 GCF_000296735.1 Chrysochloris asiatica
CACTGAGTCTTAGTCTTGGAAGGGGATTTGCCCTGAGGGGACCCGATGGCTTGGCTTGATGTCTGCTGGGATATCATGAACTCTTGAAGTCTTTTTTTCTGTGTACTATAAATTCCTTAATCTTCATCTGAGATTCCATTTTTGTGAGAACTGTTGCTCATGGACATATGGATAAAGACTGTACTGGAGTTATCATCTGTGTTGACAAAGACATCAACATCATCATCATCAATCATCAGACACAAGGTCATCAACGTTGGGAGGAATCATCTTATTGTATTTCGTCTTAGCATCACTAGATCGCTGTAGTTTTGCCACAGTGTGTTAGCACTTTTGTAAATGTACACTCCCAGCATGTCTTGTACTGACTGTCCTCTGAGTCACCGAAATACAGGCAGACAGACAGAGGGTAGCCAACGAAAAGCATACACGTCTGTCCTGTCGTGCACTCAGATGCATCCTGTCTATCCTGTAATGGATGTGCTTTGTACCTTGAAATTTGCAGTGTTACTATTATGACTCTACAACAACAGTATACATTTATGTGGCTATAGAAAAAGCTCCTAGATTTATTGAATTTCGAGTCCCGCCTGCAGTTGCCTTGACAGGATTATACCAAATGATTTCAAATAGGATAAGCACTCTACCTCAAAGTCAGTGGTTCAAACCCACCAGCAGCTCCTCGGAAACCCTACCCAGTGTCGCTAATGAGTCAGAACTGACTCAGTGGCACTTAACAACAATAATACGGATGTTCCCCACCCCTGCTATTTAGAGAATCGCTATGATTCAGAACTGAGTTGACAGCACTTAACAACGATTTATATATATATATAAAATAAATCAATGGGATTGACTGATGAGAGGTATGAGACTTCTTTTTGGGGAGATGAAAATGCCCTGAAGTTGACTGTGGGGGTGGCTGCCCAACTCTATGGATATACTACAAATCACTGACTTGTACATTTTAAATGGCTAGATTTGTATGCTATATAGTTATATTGCAATAAAGTTCTGGTGGTGTAGTGGATTATGCATTGGGTTGCTAACCACAAGGTCAGCAGTTCAAATCCACCAGTCGCTATGTGGAAGAATGATGAAGCTTTCTGCTCCTGTAAGACTGACAGGCTTGGGACCCTATACAGGGAGGGCTGCTATGAGTTGGAATCAATTCTACAGCACATTAACCACCAACCACCAAAGCTGTTAAGCCATCAAAAAGAGAGTTCCTCCTAGGAATATGAGAAGAAACCAAATTGTTTCAGTCAAAGGTTCCTCACAGAAAGTCAGCTGTTGTTGTTAGGTGCCATTGAGTTGGTTGTGACTCATGGTGACCTGTGTAGGGTTTCTGAGGAGCAGCTGGTGAGTTTCAACTACCAACCTTGCAGTTCAAACCAACCTTGTGGTCCAGTGCATTATCCTGCAGCACCAAACCAGGACTCCAATTATATCCCAACAAAAACCCCCCAACAGTTTGGCAAGAGGAGAGTTTTCATTTCAACTCAAAAAGGCTTATCAGGCACGGAATTTACATACCTCTGCTCTCCCTATACCTGCGGTACAGGATATAGAAAATTGTTGCACTGGCTGGGATGCCAAGGCCCAAAGCTATTTTCTGAATAGTGGACAGGTTTGTCCAAGAAGTCCGCTCGGTGCACATTTTCTGCTATATTCTGACTTACATCCTAAAACAAGAAAAGGAGCGTTTATTGAATCGTTGAATGATTGACTAATAAAGAAGCATGGGAATTCATGCCTCATTTATATTATATTGTTATTCACATTATAATAATACTGAAAAGACCACTCCTGCCTACTCTTCCATATCAAGAACCTCGGCAGTCTCAAAACTTATTGCATTTAAAAGCCCTTAGGGTATTAACAAAAAAAAGTTAGCTGAAAGGACATAAACATCAATTCAATAGAATACTTCCCCCACTCTGCCCCAACAGCTATGTATTTATCTCAATTTTAAAAGTAACAAAGTTGTTAAATGAATCAACATTTAAAAATTTTTATATAATTTAAGAATTCACATCAAATTATTTGAAATTCCTTATCTGTAACCTGTGAGCTTCCACACCTTTCCAGAAGTTGTCGTCTTACATTTAGAGAATACTTTTTATTAGTTTCTGTAATCAAACCCATGTAGATAAGACCTTACATATTTAATACAGTACATTACCCCTGTACAAATGGAAAAAAATACTAAGTTTAACGTTTCTAGACCAATATGGTGGTTAATTTCCGTACAATGCCAACTCAACACGGTATAACAGGGATACTTTTTCCAAAGTTGACAGCACAGCTAAAGTTTCCAAAAATTCAAATTATATATATGTGTGTGTGTATATATATTTATATTTATATATAAAAGACCAATGGCTCACCATTCTGGGGTACTAAAGGCCTTGCTACTTAACCTCGAAAGTAGTCTTTAGTTACTATCTGTACTTCTGATTTCCAGTTACTCCTCAACCAATGGTTACAGTGGGCTCTGTCATGCTCCTTTTTGCCGAAACTACAACTCTTCAGATAATCAACTTAGAGGCTGCTGGTATGAAGCCTCATCTCTCTCACCTTACATCTGCAGAGGCAGGAAGACATCCATGCCCCATCCACAAAAAAAACTCTTCTGGGGTTTTGAGCCCTTTTTTTTTTCGTGGTTTCTCCTCTTTCCCTGGAGGATCCTCCTGAGTTTCCAGCGTGGCCTCTATCAATCCCTATTTTGTCACTCTGCTCTCTCTGGGCCATTTCATGTACATCTATACAAGTTGAACTGCTACCCATATGATAATGCCTCAGCAACCTCGCAAACTGGCCTGACTGAGATGGTTCACTAAATCTCAGACCACTGCAATGGCCTTCTCACTGGTGGTCCTACAAGGAGTCTCTCTCTGAAACTGTATCTTCATTTTACTACCAAGCAAATGTTAACTTGTCCCTAACTGTATTTCCTTTGGACTCCAAATGTGGTGCTGTAGGGTCAGCACTGGGCTGTGAACCACAAGATTGGCAAATCAAAACTACCTACTGCTCCTCAGAAACCCTATACAGGGTTCGCTATGAGTCGGAGTAGACTCGGTGGCACTTAACAACAACTTATTTCTTATTCCACATCATTTTTCATCTTCTTAGACAGTTACTTTATATCCTCACTTCTCTTCTAAACCTCTAGTGTCTCCTTCCCCATCCACATATCAATGGATGTCCTTGTTTTCTATTTCACTGAGAAAGAAAAGCACTCACAGAGATAGTCCACAAGCTTCCATCATATTTATCCATCTACCTCCATCCTTGACAATTATTCTTATCTTCTAAAGTCTCTCTCAAAAGTGTTGCTCCGCCAACTCTTCTGATTCATCATCATTAGTATTTTCTTCTTTACTGTTATCTTTCTGTCACTATAGCATATACTATTATTTTTCCCTTCTTAGAGAAAATCCTTTCTCAACTGTCCTTCAACTACTTCTTATTTCTTTGCTTCACTTTACAGGGAAATTCAAGACAACTGTCCATACTCTGTCTTCATTGTTCTTTTTGCTCTTGTGAAGGTCCCCAATGTCTTCCCATTGGTCAATTCTCATCCTCACCTTCCTGGACCTCACATAGCAACTAGCACAGCTGGTGACTCCTTCTGTGAAGCACTTTCTTCACTTGGCTTCCATGACAGAACACTTGCCTACTTTTCTTCCCCTCTTTGCGCTGTACCATCTAGCAGGAATCTCAGACTTAACAGGAACAACACTGAGCCCCTGATCTTATCCACTTCCCGTAAACTTGCTATCTCATAAATAGCAATCTTTTTCTTTCAGTTGCTCAGACTTAGAGCTATGCTCTCTCAAAGGGCAGATCCAACCTATCAGCAAATTCTTTTAGCTCTATTTCAAATCATATAGAATTTGAACGTTTTTTAGCTCTCTACTGCAAAGGAGCTCTGGTAGCGTAGTGAATCGGGCTGCAAACCGCAAGGTCAACAGTTCGAAACTACCAGCTGTTCCGAGGGAGAAAGATGAGACTTTCTGCTCCCGTAAAGATATGCAGCCTCAGAAACCCTGTACAGGTTAGCTATACGAGTCAGAACCGACTCCACGGCACATAACAACAACAACTGCAGTAACGCTGTGGGCTAATGCATCAGACTGCAAAGTCATTTGAACTGGAAGGTCGGTGGTTCAAGCTCACCAGCTGCTCTGTGGAAACCCTACACAAGGTCACTGTGGGTCGGAATTGACTCAGTGGCACTTAACAACAACATACCACCATTATCTCTTGCCTAATTAAGGCAATTGCTTGGTAGCGTAGTGGTTACGAATCGGGCTGTGAACCTTAAGGTCAGTGGTTTGAAACTACCAGCCACTCCACGGGAGAAAGATGAGCCTTTCTACTCCCGTAAAGATTTACACCCTTGGAAACCCCGTACAGGGTTGCTATAGGTCGGAACCGACTCAATGACATTTAACAACAACAATTAAGGCAATTGCTTTCTATTTACCTCTCTGCATTTGTCATTGTTCATTCAGTTTATTCTCAAAATAGCTGGATTAAGTCAAATACCAATACTCATTTGCTCAAAACCTTTCATTCATTATGATTAAAAGTCAAAGTCATTAAAATGCCCTACAAGATCTTCTTTATTTTGATTGAATATAAACTCCACAAAAATCAGGACTTTTTGATTAATTCCAAGCTATATCCTCAGTGCTAAGCACTCAGTAGCCAATCAATAAATATTTGGTCAATGGAGTCCTGGTTAGGTACTATAGGATAAACAGTGGACTGCTAACCACAGGGTCCATGGTTCAAACTCAACAACTGCTCCTTAGAAACCCTATACAGGATCACTTTAAGTCAGAATTGATTCTCACAACACAAGGGTCATTTGTTAAATGAATTTCCTCTTACTTTCTGAGCATCAGTTTCCTAAACGTAAACTCCTTAATGGCATGAAAGTTTCTTCATAATCTGATTTCTGCCTACTATTTTCACAGGTTTTTTCTAACCCCATCTCTACTAGGAGAATAGTATGTGCTTTCTTATGGATCCTTGCTGTGGTACTCTGTCTTCCTAGGGGTCTTAGTTATCTAGTACTGCTAGAATGGAAATGCCATAGATGCTAGCCACAAGGTCGGGGGTTTAAACTCACCAGCAGCTCTCTGGCAATTCTATATAGAGCTGCTATGAGTCAGAACCGACTTAACATCATAATAATTTGGTTTCAATTTGTATATATGGAGGCAAGTTATACCTTTAAATAAATTAAAATTTCCTCACTACTTTTTTTTTATGTTGAAAAGGTCATTTTAATAGATAATTCTTCATCTTACATAGGCGCACAATAAAATACACCACATTCTGAAGAAACTCCATAAACTGTCAGAATAAGAATAGGAAAAATTCAGATGGGCAATAATATCCATTACCTTAAATTACAAGAAACAAAGGTTCCATCCAACTTGCAGGTTAACATTTTTTACTTAAAAATAGCAAGAATCAGGGCTCAGATATTGAGAAGGGTGGGAACAAATGGCTTTGTAGGACAGGAAGATAAATTGTCAATAACAACAACAAAAAATTAAGTGTCAAATTAAAGGATTCAAAGGAGTTCCCATAGCAAATACTGGAGGGATGAAAGCAAGAATCACTAGTGGAGGATTTGATACCCTCAAAGGCAGACACCTTTCTGATGATACCTACTACAAGCTGATTGCTGGAGATTTCCTCATCAATCTAGAAAGAACATGGATTATGCCGCTTCAAACCCAAATGATTATCAGCAGAGATCAGTGTTTCCTAGTAACACACACCAATGGTCTTACATAAAATGTTCAGACAACAGACTAAGAAAAAGCTCAAAATCCAAATGTGAAAGGCCAATATATTGATGAAAACTGGGTTTTTTTGCTGTGACTTTCCGGTACAGTAATTCTCAAACATTGTGGCAAGACACCAATGATCGTCTAACTAGTAAGACAACTTAAGCACATTTACAAATTTCTAAGCAGAAAATGATGTCAGATACTGATGTTTTCGGCATGCTCAGGGCCAGTTTATAAATACACTATTCAGTAATAGTTTAAAACATATTTGTTCCAGCAAAAAGACACTAAGAAAATCCACTTTTTGCCATTCAACTTGTCAGATGGTGATGATCAAGACAGCATGTTATATTGGAGTATTAGTTTTAAAATACGATTGTCACATTAGGAAAGTGAAATAAACTATACAAAGGCAAAGTAGAATAACAAAAAATATTTTACTACAACATAAGATTTATAGACGTTTCCAGACAAGCCATATAAAATGGCTACAGCTTTTTCTTGAAAGAAGGATTCTACACTTGACAGTAAAGTCACAATGTTAGTAATGAGGGCTGTGATGTTTGTGTAATGTTCCCATTTTGGTTGAAACAATCAAGCTTGTCCATCTACAGCATCTAAATAAAACTAGACTTGGCTAGAGGATATATTCTAATGAACAACTGTTAGCTGCTTTTAACCAATGCAATTGTGATGGTGGTTATGTGATGTGGAGTCGCTTCAGACTCACAGCGACCCTGTACAGAGTTTCCGAGGCTGTAAATCTTTACGGGAGCAGAAAGCCTCATCTTTCTCCCACGGAACAGCTGGTAGTTTCGAACTGTTGACGTTAAGGTTCGCAGCCTGATTCGTAACCACTATGTTACCAATGTAATTGTTGTTGTTGTTATGTGACGTGGAGTCAGTTCCGACTCATAGCGACCCTGTGCAGGGGTTCTGAGGCTGTAAATCTTTACGAGAGCAGAAAGCCTCATCTTTCTCCCCTGGAACAGCTGGTAGTTTCGAACTGCTGACCGTGAGGTTCGCAGTCCCATTTGTAACCACTATGCTACCAGAGCTCCTTACCAATGCAGTTAGATCACCATGAAAAGGGGGAAAGGAGCTCATAAATTAAAAATAAAACTACCTCCCCCCGAAACAAAAAAGTAAAACAAAACACCCACACCCCTACAGCTAACCCTGACAACTACCTTCTTTCAGTGTTTTATACTTAAACCATGATGGGGGAGAAATGAATAAACAGCAATAGGAACCACTACTTTTAAACATTTTGCAACAATCCAGATGATACTTCTAGCCTCTGCTCATGCTTTACAACAGTGAATCAGGACCAGACAGATTTGCTAATGTGCATTTAATCACCAAAGGAATAAACATGTCTGGGCTTTTATTCTGTAATGTTTCTAAGACTGTGTCCATTAAATGCAAACAAAAAAGGAAGAAGTCTTGGCAGAACAGAAGTGATGCACACTTGATCAAATCGATTTAAATATTATTCATGACATATAGCCTTGTCCATGCTCTAGCGCTTTCCATGGCTTGGCCTTCATTGGTCTTCCACTGCTTCGATACATCATTTGCTAATGGATGATCTGGATTGGGAGCATTTAACAAAGCCTGGATGGATAGCAGAACCGTGTGGATCTGCAGTGATGGGGACCACTTATTTTAGTAGATGCCAGAGGGTATTTTTCTGGAAGGGCAGTTCAAGTTTAAAAGACCCTCCCTCAAAGAGGGAGTCCTAGGGGCCAGCAATGACATGAAAATGTCGGGTGCCGCTCTATCTGGTTCTGCTTTAAGGCCAGGAACTGGTTCTGCCAGCAAACTCTGAGTTTCCTTAATAATCCTGCAGGGCAGCCTAGCCATCATGTCAGATCCCAAATTCTGCCTCTGCTCTCATCTCCATCCTCACTACTTTTTTAGAAAATCAAATTATTGGGGCTGGGTTTCCCTATATCGTAATAGGTAGAAATAAAAGTTGTCTTTAGTTTTTTACCACCTACAATATTTTCCACTAGTATTTGCTTATTAATATTGGATTGAATTAGCTAATCAAAATTAAGATTAAAGCCACCAGAGAACAAATAAGATGGCGGATCGGGTGGACGTGAAGTGACGAGCTCTGTCAGCAACAACACAGAATACAGGACCAAGCAGGCTCAGGGGATGGTCCCAGAACTCTGAACCACATATAAAGGAATATTTAGAAGGTTGGAAGGCTTACAGATGGGGGAATTTGTAGCAGAAGCAAGAAATTCATTGCCTTCTAATTCAAGACGCTCAGTTGCTCCAGGAGCCGCCATCTTGGGTGAGATCAAGCAGGGGAAGGATCAGAGGAACCATGGACGCCTAACAGAACCGCGGAGATAATGGTGTAGACATTCTTTTCTTTTGGTAGCTGTTCATTGGTCCCTTGCTGTCTGCGCACCTCCATTCGGGTGACTATTGGGATGCCTAAGCTAGTGGACACCCCACCCCACCCTCGGAGGGTTCTACTAC
>NW_006408560.1:8902942-8916172 GCF_000296735.1 Chrysochloris asiatica
GAAATATCTAGGAATAAATGTAACCAGAGAAACAAAGGACTTATACAAAGAAAACTACAAAACACTACTACAAGAAACCAAAAGAGACTTAAAAATTGGAAGAATGTACCATGCTCCTGGATAGGAAGACTTAACATTGTAAAGTGGATAGAAATACTGTTAACAGATGGTACATGGAGGGGATTAAAATCATTGTAATTAAACAAGGTATACGATTTGTTGAATGTAAAACTGGTGATATGCCCTGTAAACTTTCACTTAATCCACAATAAAAACCTTAAAAAAAAAAAAAAAAGATTAAAGACATCAGCTTTTACTTATTGAGAGTTTAGGTAGAAGGAAAAGGGTTAGGGTAATACTCCTATATTCACTTTAAACAGTTTTAAATAAATAATACCTCTGGTTCTGGGTAAGAGGCTAGGTGCCTTCTTTGAGTATGCATACTCCTCTGAAAAAGTGGGGTTAATATTTTCCTAGTTTACAGTGTTTGTATGAAGATTGAATGCAATAATGTATATAAAACTCTTGGAAAAGTAGTGCACTCAATATATTTATTTATCTTTGCATCCTTTATGCCACAGTAGCATCTAGCATATGAAGTGCTAAATGCTGGCTGAACTGTACTGGTAAACCAGTAGTCTAGAGGACAAAGACATTAACACATGAACAGTTTCACGCAGGAAGTAGTGCAGTTATGGAGATGACACACACAGGGCACTGTGAGCTAAGGAGAAGAAAGACCCTACATCAACTGTGAGAAATACCCAAGACCTGAGAAAAGATCTCAGCTTTACCATCACATTGAAGAACAGCACAGAATTCTAGGAGGGTACAAATGGGATACCATGCTTGGTAAAGTGGAGGGTCAGAGAAAAGGAGGAAGACCCCTACTGAGATGGACTGGCACAGTGGTCCCAGCAATGGGCTCAGGCATAGAAATAATTCAGGACCAAAAAGTGTTTCATTCTGTTGTGCACAGGGTTGCTATGAGTTGGTACTGACTCAATGGCACCTAACAGCAACAACAACAAATGGGATAAGGAGTAGGTCTAATGTTAGTGGACTGCTACGTTTCCTCCAAAAATGTGCCTGTGGTTATAACGCTGTTTGGAAATAGCTGTGTTATGTTGATGCGGTAGAATTACTACAGGGTGTGTCTTCAGTCAATCTCTTTTGAGATCTAAAAGGGTTAATAAACACAAACTAGAATCAAAGATGGGAGAAGAAGAGCAACACCAAGCTATATGAAGATCAACTTCTCTATGAAAGCAGAAGGTCAAAACAGATGAGGACCTTCCTCCAGAGTTGGCAGAGACAGAAAGCCTTCCCCTAGAGCTGACACCTGAATTCAGATTTCTAGTCTCCCAAAGCGAGAAAACAAACTTTCTGCACAATCATGTTCGAGCCCACTGTTGCTGCCACTGTGCCAATCCATCTTGTTGAGGATCTTTCTCCTTTTTGCCGACCCTCCACTTACCAAGCATGATGTCCTTCTCCAGGGACAGTACTTCAAAGTACAAGAGACAGTTTTGCCATCCTTGCATCCAGGTGTACTTCTTCCAGGCCAGATTTATTTGTTCTTCTGGCAGCCCATTGTACTTTCAACACTTGGCCAACAGCATAACTCAAATGCACCCATTCGTCTATGATCTTCCTTACTCAATGCTCCACTTTAATAGGTATATGAAACAATTGAAAATCTCACAGTTTGGGTCAGGCATACCTCAGTTCTCAAAGGGAAATCTTTGCTCTTGAACACTTTTTTAAGTTTTTTTGCAGCAGATTTGCCTAATGCAATATGGTGCTTGATTTCTTCACTGTTGCTTCCATGATTTCAGTTGATTGTGGATCCAAACAAATTGAATTATTTGACAACTTTTTGCTTGGATCTACAATCTACTGCATCTTTTCTGTTTACCATGATGTTACTAGATTAGTTTTTAGGATTTTCATTTTCTTTACAAGGTGTAATTCATACTGAAGGTCTTTGACCTTCATCACTAGGCATTTCAAGTCCTCTTTGCTTCCAGCAAGCAAGGGTGTGTCATGTGCATACTACAGCACTGATGAGTCTTTTTCCAATCCTGATGCCATATTCTTCTTCATATAAACCAGCTTCTCAGATTAGGTGCTCAGCATACAGATTAAATAAATATGGCAAAAGGATACAACCCTGGCACACATTTTTCCCGATTTTAAATCATTCAGTATCCCTCTGCTGTGCTGTAAGGAATGCCTCTTGGTCTATGCACAGGTTCCTCATGAGTACAATTAAGTGTTCTGAAATATACATACTTGGCAACACTATCCATGGTTTGTTATGATCCACACAGCTGAATGCCTTTGCATAGCACAAATAAACATCTTTCCGGTCTTTTCTGCTCTTAGCCAAGATCCATCTGACTTTATCAATGATATCACACCTATCATGTCCTCTTCTGAATCTGGCTTGAATTTCTGGCAGCTCACTGTCAATGTACTGCTGCAACTGTTTGTGAAATACCTTCAGTACAATTTTACTTGCATGTGCTATTAATGTTCAATGATTTCTGTGTTCTGTTGGGTCACCTTTCTTTGGAAGGGACACTAACATGGATCTCTTTCAATTAACTGGCCAAGTATCTGTCATCCAAATTTCTTGGCATAGATGAGTGTGCCTCAAACAAGGCATCAGTTTGCTGAAACATTTCAATTTGTATACCACCAATTCCTGAAGCCTTGTTTTTCACCAAAGCTTTCAGCACAGCCTGGACTCCTTCCTTCAGTAACATAGGTTCTTGATCATATGCTACTCCTGAGATGGGTGAGCACCAACCAGTTCTTTCTTTTTTTTTTTTTAAACTTTTTATCGTGAATTGAGTGAAGGTTAATGGACAACATCATCAGCTTGACATTCAACAAACCATACACTTTGTTTCATCTCAATGATTCCCATCTCCTCCCTGCAACAACTTATCCTACTTCCTTCCTGTGTCTTCCCTTTTACATCTTGTATTTCACAAAGGAACAAAACAAAAGCATTTGACGTACACATACAAAACAAAAAAATATGTATCTATTTAAATGTCCAAAGGGCACATCCTGCCCACAGGCACACAGCCTTACTCAGTCCCCGGGCCCAGAGCCTGCAGCTGCTGTCGCTCCATGCCATCACCTCGGCTACTGTCTCTACTGTCACCGCTCTTCTAGGTAGCATCTCACGATCTACTCATGCTCTTCCTTCTTGATGGCCCTGGGATCCTCTGTCCCCAAAATGAAAGATTAACTACTTACTTCCCCCTTTTAGTTATAGATCGTGTACAATAACAGTTACGACAATCACAATTAATCCTGCTAACAATTATTCACAATTGAAAGTTAAAATCCTATCAGCATCATCCCTCATTCCCTTTCACTAGATCAATCTGATAAAGAGGAAAACTATTCCGTGGGAAGTCTACCTTATCCCCCTCTTTCTGAAACTAAGCACACTCATGAAAGCTTGTAAACCAGTCACTTTGTGCCTTTATAGCCCCTCATTTTTGATAGCCGACGTCTAAACTGCCAGTCCCTATCAATCTAGCACACTGAGAAAACAAGCTTGTTTCCTGATACGAAGAATCACCAGTTGGAATTTTGAGCAAATGCATCCATAAGCAAAGATCCAGTTCATCATATTGTAGCAATTTATACTTGCTGACAGCATCCATTATCTTAATCCCACCAGTTCTTTTTGGTACAGTGATTCTGTTATTCCTTTTATTTTCTTTTGATGCTTACTGCATCATTATTTTGCCCAAAGAATCCTTTGCATTGAAACTCAAAGACTGAATTTTTCCTTCAGTTCTTGCAGCTTGAGGGGTGCTCAGCTGTGTTCTTCCCTTTTGGTTTTTAACTCCAGGTCTTTGTACATTTCATTATAATACTTCACTTGTCTTCTCAAGATGCCCTTTGAAATTCTCTCTTCAGCTCTTTTACTTCCTCATTTCTTCCAATTGCTTTAGCTTCTCTATGTTCAAGAACAAATTTCAGAGTCTCTTCTGACATCCATTTTGTCTTTTCTCTTTCCTTTTTAATGCCCTTTTGCTTTCTTCATGTATGATGTTCTTAATGTATTTCCACAGCTCTTCTGGTCTTTGATCAGTGGTGTCTATAATGTATCCAATCTATTGTTGAGATGGTCTCTAAATTTAGGTGGGATATATTCAAGATCATATTTGGTTTTCAGAGACTTTGCTTTAATTTTCTTCTGCTTCATCCTGAACTTGTATATGAGCAATTGATGGTTGGCCCCCTGGTCTAGTTTAGGCTCACTACATTGACCCTCTCCATCTTTTCTTACCACAGAGGTGTCAGTTTGATTCCTGTGTATACCATCTGTATTGTACAGTTGCTGTTTATGCATTTGAAAAAAGGTTTTTTTGCAATGAATAAGCCATTTGTCTGGCAAAATTCTAACATGGGATCTCTAGCATCATGTTTATCACCAAGGCAGTATTTTCCAACTACTGGTCATTCTTCGTTTCCAACTTTTTCACTCCAATCACCAGTAATTATCAATGCATTTTGCATGTTTGATCACTTTTAGACAGAAGTTGGTTGAATTCTTCAATTTCATCACCACTGGTTTTAATTGGTGTGCAAATTTGAGTAATAGTGTCATTAACTGGTCTTCCTTGTAGGCATATGGATATTAACCTATCACAGACAGCTTCATACTTCAAAAGATTTTGGAATGCTATTTAGAGACATATGAAGACAATATATGAAGTAACCAGGAGATAACAGAAGTCATCAGAATAAATCATCTCTTAATGTAGGAAAGTAGCAGTTTGAGGTTCAGATGTTTGAGAATTATTTAAGCAGATTATTTTCCTTTACAAAACCTGTTGTTGTAAGTGCCACTGAGATGATTCCAACTCATAATGACCCTGCACACAGTTTTCAAGGAGTGCCTGGTAAGTCTGAAACCTTATGGTTTCAACTGGCCTTGAGAGTCAAGAGCTTATCCTACAGTACCACACCAGGACTCCTTATGAGCCTGTTGTTGTTGTTAAGTGCTGTCAAATTTGTTGTTAAGTTGTTGTTAAGCGCCATTCTGACTCACAGTGACCCTTTAAAGGGTTTCCAAGGAGTGACTGGTGGGTTTAAACCACTAACCTTGTGGTTAGGAGTCCAGTACGTATCCTCCAGCACCATACCAGGGCTCCTTATGAGACCTAGCTTGTTTTCTTTCTTTTGTTATCTACAGAGGAGTTTCTATGATGTTACCCTGACTTTTCTAAGGTAAAAGATTTGCAGTATGAAATTTAAACAATGTTGACTTTTATCTAGTAAGTTGGGGAAGTAACCTTTATAGATAGGATAAGCACTGGACTGTTAACCTCAAGGTCATCAGTTCAAACCTGCCAGCCACTCCTTGGAACCCCTATACAGTATTGCTAAGAGTCAGAACAGACCTGACCGCACTTAACATTATTAAACAGATTTGGCAACTTTCTGGCAGTTCCTTGATTTATTTGGTTCTGTTAGTCAGTGAAACTCTGGGGTCAGATGCAAATTTGGTCCTCTGTATGACCTGAGAAGGAGACCTGATTGTACTATGGGTTAGGCATTAGGCTGCTGTGCCCATTCCAAATAAAGGTGACTCAACAGGATGCAGAAATAATTAAACAATATTGTTAATATCACACGTAAGTTAAATTTTACTGAAGATAATTCAAAAACAGCTGTAGTAGTTTTTGAACATTCACTGGGGAGCTTCCAGAAAATTCAAGCTGTATTCAGAAGAGGATATGGAAGGAGTGCTAACATTGCTGATGTCAGATGGATCTTGGCTAAAAATGCAGAGAAGACTAGAAAGTTGTTTACTTATGTTATGCAAAAGCATTCAACTGTGAGGTTCGTAACAAACTATGGATAATATTGGGAAGAATGGGTATTCCAAAATATGTTACTGTGTGCATGAGGAAACTGTACATAAACTGGAGAGGCAGTCCTTAGAACAGAATAAGGGACACTGAATGGTTTAAAAGCAGGAAAGGGCTGTATCCTTTCACCATACTTATTCAACCTGTATGCTGAGCAGATAATCTGAGAAGCTGGATTATATGAAGAATGTGGCATCAGGATTGGTGGAAGACTCATCAACAACTTGTGATATGCAGCTAACACAACCTTGCTTACTCAAAGTGAGGAGGACTTGAAATACTAATTGATGGCAATCAAAGACTACAGTATGAATTGTATTTCCACGTAAAGAAGATCCTCACAATTGGATCAATAAAGAACATCATGATAAACAGAGAAAAGGTTGAAGTTGTCAGTGATTTCATTTGACTTGGCTCCATAGTCAATGCTCAGGGAAGCAGCAGTCAAAGAATCATCCTACTTACTCACCAAGGCAGAATATAGAACATTGTTGCTGGGAACTATGTTATGACAATTGACCAAGGTGCCCCCTGAGACTATTTGCATTAGGCAAATCTGCTGCAAAAGACCTCTTGAAAATGTTAAAGAGCAAAGATGTTAGTTTCAGGATTAAGGTGTACCTGACCCAAGCCATGGTATTTTCAGTTACCTCAAATGCATCTGAAAGTTGGACAGTGACTAAGGCAAGAGTGTAGAAGAATTGATGCAGTTTACTTATGATGGTAAAGAATATGGAAAGTACCATGGGCTGCCAGAAGAACAAACAAATCTGTCTTGGAAGAGTACTGTCTGAATGATCCTTAGAAGTGAGGATGACGTGTACTTTGGACATGCTATCAGGAGAGAACGTGATGTCCCTGAAGAAGGACATCATGATGCTCGGTAGAGGGTCAGTGAAAAAAGAAGAAGGCCCCCCCTGCCACTCCACTCCACCCCTGAAGAGATGGACTTTTTTTGCTGTGGCAGCAACAATGGGCTCAAACATAGTAAGTGTTGAGTATGGCACAGGATTGGGCAAGAGTGTCACTCTGTTGTGCATAGGATTGCTATGAGTAGGAATGGACTCGACTGACACCTAAAACAATGGTCTCTAAAGCACAAAGCTTGTCTTTTCTATTAATGTGCCTCCTTAAACAGAGTTAGTTAGGCCTGTATCATAGGCTGAATTTACTGCAGATATAAGGATGAAAAAGAATTCCTACCCTGAGACACACAGTCTAGTAGGTAAAATAAACATCAGAACAATTGATTTCCAGACACTGCAACAGTTGGGAGGAGCTAGAACTTCAAAAGTTGATTTTTTAGGTGATCCATAATGAAAACCACTGTCTTAAAATACAAACAGCTTATCTACTGCATCCACTTCATGCTTGGCCCTGGAAATACAAATGTCAAGACAACACTACAAGATGCTATTCATGGAGTTGTGTCTTGAAACTTTTTTTGTGCATTAAGAGGTTTACAGAGCAGATCATCAGCTTTCTATTCAACAAATCATACACTGTTTCATCTCAATGATTGTAATCCCCTCCATGTAAGGGCAGTTATCCCATATCCTCCTTGTGTTATTTCCATTCTATCCTCCTTCCATACCCTTCTGAACTTTGTCCTTAGGTAAATGTGGCCCCTTTGATCTTGACTGGTTGGCCATTTCATGGTCTGAATACCTTACTTGTGTTGTCCCCCCAATCTACTATTTGTCTGAAAATTGGGCCACAAGGGTAAGTTCTGCTCCAGATCTGAAGGGTGGCTGAGGGCCACACAGTCTCTGGTTCCTCCAGTCTATTATCTGGCCAGTAAGGCTCGTCTTTTTAAAAAATTTTATTTTATAACTTGAGTTTGCGCCACATTTTTTCCCTTCTATTGCAATCGCTTTCATAGCAGTGGAGAGTGGCAGCCAGGCACCATGTAGTTCTGATCTCAGAGTCATGGATACTGATGTTCAGATATTCTATTAGTTCACTGGACTGATACCAAGTATCTCCAATTTTCATCACTCTTCTTTCTTCTGCACACAGAAAGAACACTATTTGCATCTTAGATGGCTGCTCATGAGCTTTTAAGATCACAGTTGCTATTCACCAAAGCAGGATGTAGACTATTGGGGACTATGTTATGAAAATTGACCATGGTGTCCCCTAAGACTATGGTCTTGAGCCCCCAGGGAAAGCAACTGGTCGCCTCAAGGTGTCTGATAGTCTCTAAGAAGTTTTCACCATCTCTCCCTTGTATTCCCTACCAAATTCATAGATGTGTTTGCAGCAAAAATGCCAATGCACAAATATCCTGTGTCCTAATCCTTATGTATTTGTGGGTATACGCCCACTCTCCCTCCTATACCCGTTGATGCATCTAACAGCATAACACTTTTGTTGCAGTGTTGTGTATATAACAGGAATTTATCTTTATCCCCTTCAACCATTGCATTCCTTTCACTGGGCTTCTTGTATGGCAAGAAAAAGTTGTGTCTTAACAGGAAGGAGGTCTTTATTTGCCTTTCTGTAGTAACCTTTTCACTGTTCCTTAAGAAGGAAGTCTGTAGTCGGTGAAGATTTTGGTGAAACTGAAATAAATCTAGCCCTGTGAACAAGAGCAATAATTTGGTCCATGCTCTAACGCTGTTTGCCTTTTCTGGACATATTTTGTACGTCAGGGGCAGAAATTATAGAAATGTTAGAACTGAAGAGGACCACAGACATGATCTGATGGTGGTGGTGTGCATGGAGTTGGTTTAGATTCATAGTGACCCTGCACAGAATTTCTGAGGCTGTAACTTTTTAGGGGAGCAGAAAGTCTCATCTTTCTCTAGTGGAATGGCTGGTAGTTTCAAACAGTTGACCCTGGGGTTAGCAACCTGACTTGTAGCCACTAAGCTACCAGAGCTCTTAACACATGATCTAATTCCATTAACACAACTGTTGCAGTTGAGGAAACTGAGTCCTAAGGAGATAAAAAGGATTTCCTTAAGGCTACACAGGTAAGTAGCCATTTCTACACAATGTTGCATACAATCCAGGAAATATATCTTCCTGGAGCCCAAGCATAATTGCACCTCTTTAAGTAATTTTCACTTCAGAAACTACAGGATCAAGACCAAAGCTGGTAACACTGCTGGTTCAGTAGTTAAACCCTCCCCAAGTGAATCTCCTCTACACTAGATAAGGGTCCATTGTATTGAACAAGTGCTATGCTAGTAATTCTTGATTAACAAAGGCTGTGGTTGCCTAGAGACTGAATTGAAGGCACCACAAAGGCTTGGCTGCTGAAAGGGACCCAACCCACCAAAGGCTTTGAACAAGAGACAGGATTACAATTTAGGAAACATAAGGCAGCTATGGGTCGGAACCAACTCGGCGCTTAACAACAACAACAACAACAATAAGGCAGTTCTACTCAGTCATACTGGAGCTGTGTAGTGTAGTGGGTTAAGAGTTGGGCTAACTGCAAGGTCAGCAGTTTGAATCTACCAGCTGCTCCTCAGGAGAGAGAT
Organism: Chrysochloris asiatica; assembly: GCF_000296735.1. Taxonomy (NCBI): domain Eukaryota; kingdom Metazoa; phylum Chordata; class Mammalia; order Afrosoricida; family Chrysochloridae; genus Chrysochloris; species Chrysochloris asiatica. Next base: position 8,912,343 of record NW_006408560.1, read on the forward strand.
GAGATTTTCTGCTGCTGTGAAGACTTACAGCCTCAACAACCCTATACTGGGTCACTATGAGTTGAACCGACTCCACGGCACATCATTAACACCACCACTTGGTCATATAGGACCACTATGAGTTGAAATCTACTCACTGTCGCACAACAAGAGTGGGTAGAGGGAGACTAGACTGGAAAAGGGTTTCGAAAGAGCAGGTTCGATTCCATGATTAGAACTAGCCTTTCCCGCCAGATGTACTGAATCATAACCTACATTTTAACAAGATTGTAAAACGCATGTCCTGATTCAGTATATCTGGGTGGAAAGGCACATTCCCAGCATGGGGTAGAGCCAGGTAGAATCCCTTCAAAGCCTTGAAGTTTAGTCCAGGTGGAGCTGATAAAGGCAAGTAGATGCCTTTTAAGATTTCTAACAGACGAAATCCACAAGACCTTGGGATTGATTTATGGACACATGGAAGGTAGAGTCCAGGAGCTGGGGCTCAAGATTGAGCACATGGTAGATGATGGTGTTTGAGAGAAGAGAATACAGGCAAGTCAGTGCTGTTCCTGGTGTGCCAGGAAGACAAATGCCCGTGACAAGGACTAATTGGTTGGGTGATTTTTCTCTGAACCAAAAGCTAAATTTCACTAGCTCCTCTTCAGGTATTACAAATGAAGTTTAAGCTGTAGCTCAGAGAATGACTAGGTGTTTGATTAAGTACTACAGTTTTGTTTATAATTGGCATATCATTTCACAATATGTTATTGTTAAGTGCCATCTAATTGGTTCAGACTCTTAGCAACTCTTTACAGGGTTTCTGAGGAACAGCTGGTGAAGTTGAACCACTGATCTTGGGATTCAAACTCACCTTGAGGTCCAGTGCTTAGCCTACAGGACCACAAAATTTCTCTTAAAAAAAGAAATAAAAGTGTGAAGTAATGTGACAGAAACAGTGACCATAATACAGTACTGAGTGCTAGGTTGTATTTGATTTTATTCCTTAAAACAATGGGAAGAAGAGGATACAAGAATTTAACACTGCAATTTTTAAGGAGAAGAGACACATGGGAAGCATCTCTGTGTAAAAAATGCAGCTAGAAAATGGTTTCACTAAAAGTTTTGAAATGTCCTAGCATTTTTATTAAGAAGTTGATGAACAACTCTGATATCTAACTCAAGCTTATTTTTATACTTTTTCATAAACATATTTAGGATTCAAATCACACTGTGAACTCCACCAGGCAAGGATATCTCATTTCAATTATCTTGCAATAACCAGAACCTACAAAGTACCTAACACTTGGCCACACGCCTATGCTTGTAGAATTGAAACAGCTCATTCCATCTTCTCATCCCTGCTATATACCACATGTTGTCTGCCTTTAACACCACTTTTTCTGGCTGTCATTCGTCGTACTTAAGGGCATAGGAATTATAGAACTAAAATTCTTCGATGATGATATACTAAGGACTGAAATTGGAAGAGTAAGCAAAAGCACAATACATTATTCGGACGACTGAAACACCATAATTAAAGAAAAAGCTGGGAGAAATAAAAGGCAAGCTGATAACCTAATGGCGGTTCTCAGACTTAAAAAGGATCAGTCGAAGATTCCAAACGATTAGGAACAAATCCTCTGTCCAGGGTCCGCTGTGGCTTAATCCTGGCAGCCGACTCTGGATACGGTTACTGATTCTTGGGGCTAAGGCTGCCCCAACACGGCGCGTCACACCCGGGCTCTGACCCCCGCCCGTCACTGAACATCCTTCACTCGCCCAGGGGCTACTTGGACGCTTCCCACCCCTCACCCCTGCGTCTGAGCCTCCATGTTGCCAGGCCACCCCGACCCAGCCTGTCCGTCTCCCCAAGCCCCTGGTCTAGGCGCCCACTTTTACCGGTCCTCGAGAGCCAGCCGTCGTGCGCTCAGCCTCGCACCTCGCTCCAGCTGCTTTCGCCTCCTCCCACTAGCACTGCAACAGCGCCCAGGCGGCCTTGCTCCAGCAGCCACGTCTCCACCCACGCAGTCCGCCCGCACCAATCAACACCCCGCACACACTGCAACCAATCGCCCTCCCAGTCACAACCAATCCTTCCACGGTTGCCCTGAGCACTGCTGTTGCGTACGGATACTCAAGCCGGCCCACCATGTAAGCCAATGGGATTCAGGGAAATGGGGCGTTGTTAATTGGGATTGCACCTGCTGAGAATCAAACTGCCAATTAGAGGCTGCACAAAACTCTCGCCGCCCACCTCCAGGCCAATGACGGCGGAGGCTCCCACCTCCTAAGCCCTGGGGGTGGAAATCAGCGCTCCGGAGCCTGGGAGCGAGGTGCGAGGTGTTGAATCACTCATGCGTGTCACAGCTTCCAGAAATTCAGGGCTTTTCTCCAAAGCTCGGGCCACGCCGGTGTCTACTGCGGTAGCAGCGGGGTCCCCGATACTACACTACTTGTGATCTTTTGGCTTGATCGGCCCCCATGTTGAGATACTCCAGAGACAAGGGAATCATTTTTTAAAAAAACAAAAATGATAAAATGGGCTTTGTAGATGGTGAGGCGGCCAAGGGGAAGAAACTCTGCTTAAGGAATAAACAGACAATATGGGCCGAAACGGTGAAAGATGGAGATGGAGATGCGATCCGGTTCCCCGTGATAAGGGAATTGCGGGTGGTGCAGACTCCAGGCCCAGGATGAGAGGGAAACTGCCCGGGAACTCAGGTCCCGGCGGCGGGCGCCAAGGTACGAGCCAAGGTGGGGGTGGGGGGTGGGGAGGAGGTGGGGGAAGGAGGGCGGTAGAAAACGGGTGGATTTCTGCAGGCGGCGGTTTACTTTGAAAGACTGAATTCCAAATGCTGTCTGGTGCCTGGACGGTTAAGAACGGTTGGGGTCAGCTTCTCACAGGTCATCTCGCGAAACCGGCCTGCGCTCACTCCGTATCCGCACCCCCACCCCGCACCCCGGTCCTAGTTCCAGCCAGCCAGCCGGGGCGCTTCTTGTGATCTGGACATCTTTTTGTATTAGTTTCAGCCACAATGTCTGGCACATAATAAACATTCAATAAATGCTGAATGATAGCAAGATTGTATCTTTGGTCAATTAGGGAGATGTATTTGGGCCTCAATTTTTCATCTACTTAAAAATTATACATGTATTTCAATAGGCATTACATGTGCATTGTACAAGCTTTATTTTTTTAAAAAAATCATAAAGAAGAAATCACTTTCTAAAGCCCCAGGTATGTATTCACCTCCACAGAAAACTTTTACCAGTTTCTTGTGAATTTTGCACATAAAACTATAGTTAAGTATGTTTATGTCTTGCTGTGGCGCTGTGGGTTAATGTCCTGGACTGCAAAGTCAGTTTGAACCGCAAGGTTGGCGGTTCAAACTCACCAGCTGCTCCTCCAAAACCTTATACAAGATGGCTATGAGTCGGAACCGAATCGATAGCACTTAATTACATGTTTATGTGTGTGCATACACACATATATACACATGTGTATATAGACACATATAGACACATATATATGAATAAATAAGGAGGCTCGAAAAGTTTGTGGAAAAATTCCATTTTCTTTTAATTCCATCTTTTCCAAGAATTTTTTGCAGTGTCTGAGTATATGTAATTTTACTTAATCGATAACAATTCATGCATACGATTTTTTGTTTGTTTTAATGTTTTATTGTGAATTATGTGATAGTTTACATGGGAGAACATTAATTTTACATTTATCCTATAGTATATCATTTTATTGTCATGGTTACAATCCCCTCCATGGCTCATCAACCAACCACAAGGTATACCCTACAAGCCTGCCCCCTCCCCCTTCCCCCCTTGTCCCCCTC
>NW_006408560.1:8917644-8965861 GCF_000296735.1 Chrysochloris asiatica
GGAACCGACTCGACGGCACTTAACAACAACAACAACCTTATAATGATAGTTTCATAGTATGCCTGAGAGATATTTTAAGATAATTTTCATGATATTGATATGCAAGCATAGTTCCTGGATGAGTATATATATCTGTGTGATAAACAGTAGGTCAAAGAAGTTAAAATAAAAAAAAGGATAGATACAATCTTGTAAATTGTCTTCCTCCCACAAAGTTTTCTGATTTTCTTTCCCACAAGAAATATTTGAAAGTTTTTTGTTTTTTTTTTGTAACCATAGTATTGTCAACTTGGCTTTCACTGAAGTTTTGTCAAATTTCTTTCCCATCAGCAATGTATGTAAAGGATATGTTCAATAACACACAGTATGTTATCAAACTTACTAATTTTTGACAATTTTATATATACATGGTATCATAATTTCAATGTTCCATTCTCATCTTTTAAGTAAGGTTGAGCATCTTTTAATATGTTTAAGTGGTGTTTTTTTCTAAGGTTATTTAAGATTTCTGTGTCTTCAAATATGTTTATAGTGTCTGTTTGTATTTGTAAATAAAATGAGTTCTGTGGAATTTAATTTGGTGTAAGATGTGAGAGAGAGCACCAACTTTATTTTGTATTTGTTTTGTTTTATCAGCTCTACACATTAAAGAGACCCGTATTTCCCGTATTGTTTTTGAATGTTAACTTTATAGTACCCCAATCAGCCATGTGTATTTGGGTCTGTTTCTGGATTTTTCATTTCATTCCAGTGATTTGTCTAGCCCTGTTTTAGTACCATACTGCATTTTAGAATTGATGTATAATATATGTACACAAAAATGCACAAATAAGCGTACTTCTTGATGGATTTTCCAAAACTGAACACATCTGTGTAGCCAGCACCCAGATCAAGAAACATTACCAGAGCCCCAGAAGCCACTTTTGTGTCCCCTCCCATTTACTGCTCCCTTCAAGGGGAGCTCTTCTGACTCCCAATGGATTCATTTTGCCCATTTCTTTAAATAAACAGAATTCACACAGTGTGTACTCTTTTGTGTCTGGCTTCTTTTGCTCAATGTTGTTTTTGCCTGATTCAGCCATATTATTGTGTGTACTTGTAGTTCATTGATTCTCATTACTGTGTAGTATCGTATTTGGGACTATGCTCCAATTTAGTTTTCGATTTTACTGTTTGTTATTTTGATCATAATCACATATTTTTGGATTACTGGAGGGAGAATTGTTGTATTTATGTTATTGAATCTTCCTGAATGTGTGTTCAAGTCATTGATGTTCCATCAAGTTGGTTTTTAAAGTTTCAAGAATTTATATATTTCTTGTTAAGATTGTTCCTTAATTGCTGGAGCTATTTTTACTTTTAAAAAGGTTAAATTGTAGTTCAGTTAAAAAAAAGATTCAAAAAGAATGTCCAGTGCTGCTATACGACTCCCAAGTTCTGTGCCAGTCATGCTCCACTTCCAGTTTGGGGTGGAGGTTGGGCAAAAAGGAGGCAATGACGTTGAAGTCCAAAAGGAGCGATTAACAGTTAAACCACCTGAGAAGTTTCTAAATCATCAGAGCAGTGAGAACCCAGGTGGAATGATTGGTCATTTTTAAAAAGAAGGCTAACTCCTAACTGGGTAGGAAGACTGGAAGTAGAAGAGAATTTTAGGTGTAATTATTAAGTACTTATTATCAAGTCACTGTACATCCTGGGATTTGTCATCCCCTTTCCCCTGTGATGCCAAATCAGGACTGAAAGATTGAGTTGTGAGAGGACGGGATTGGATGCATTGTAATCTCCCTACCAGTAATCTATTAATAAAGTCCTGTTGTTGCAGTGGGTTCATGTTGGGCTGCTAACTGCAAGGTTGACAGTTCAAACTCACCAGCCACTCCTCATGAGAACGATGAAGCTGTCTCCTCCCATAAAGATTTAGTCTCAGAAACCCTGAGGAGCAGTTCTACTCTGCCCTATGGGATCGGTGTGAGTCACAACATTGGGTTTTCTCTCTCCCTGAAGGGTGTTCTGAACAGGCGTCAGAAAGCCCTTATTGTTAAATGCTGTGGAGCTCGTTCTCACCCTGTATAGGGTTTCTGAGGCTTTAAATCTTTGTGGGAGCAGAAAGCCTCATCTTCCTCCCATGGGGCAGCTGGCAGGCTCTAATCACAAACTTTGTGGTTCACAGTCAAGTGCTTATTGTGTGGAGCCACTACGCTTCCTGTAGGAGGCAGTTGTTGTTATGTGCTGGTGAGTCAGTTCTGATTCATAGCGACCCGGTACAGGGTTTCCAAGGCTGTAAATCTTTATGGGAGCAGAAAGCCTCATCTTTCTTCCGCATAACAGCTGATAGTTTTGAACTGCTGACCTTGTGGTTCACAGCCCGATTTGTAACCACTACGCTACCAGAGCTCCTTACCAGAGCTCAGTAGGTGAAACTAATTAATGGAAGGTCTGAGTTGCCTAGAGAGTTCAAAGGGCAAATGTTTTCCACTCAATAAGTCAAAGTAGCAAAGTAGACTTGGCTAGAGGGCTGGGCAGTGAGGGCTGCTCAAACACAGATCACCTGACACCAGAATCTTATCTTGTCCATTTTGGACAATATGCAAATGGTCCATTCAAATGATATTCGGGTGTCTGAAAAAGAGTCATCCCTTCCCCATTATTCCAGGCTCTTTACCAGAAGCCAGTAACTGGGATCATGGACCTTCATGCCATGCCATTTGCTGGTGCCTTTTCAGCCTTAGCTGGTGCCACTATTCAACCTTCTGGTCAGCATGATGAAGATGTAACTGATGCTCTAGGAGAGAGGGATTCTCCTCTCCCACCACCACCACCACCACCACTCAACTCAGAGTCTTCCTATGTGTGCTATGGGTTAATGTGCTGGACTGCTAAGTTGGTCTGAGCCACAAGGTCAGTGGTTCAAACTCACTAAATGCTTCTGGGAAATCCTATACAGGGTCACTATGGGTTGGAACCAACTCCATGACACTTAACAACAACATAAAGCCCTGGTGCGGTGCTGTAGGATAAGCACTGGGCTGTGAACTGCAAGGTTGGCAGTTCAAACCCACCAGTCACTCCTTGGAAACAAAACACTTTGCATGGTCTGTATGATTCGGAGATGACTCAGTGGCAGTTAACACCAGTAAACAAAGCATTTTGGAGGAAGAGAACTTAGAAGTTCCCTGGTCTTAGATGCTCTCCAATTTCAAGGGTCACTACATTCACTTTTATTTATTTATTTTTTAAGTTCTTATTGTGAATTGAGTGATACTTTACATGGGAGATCATCAGCTTTAGACTCATCCTATTATATTTCATTTCATTGCAATGATTACAATCTCCTCCATGCATCATCATCGTACAATGGTATTTGCTTCCATTCCCTCTGGTTTTTTTTTTTTTTTTTGGATGTACACCAAAACACTCAGGAATATACAATCATTCAAACACCCAAAGGGCATACACTGCAAGCTGCTCCCCGACCGCCAGCACACAGCGCCTCTTCCTCCATGAGTCTAAAGTCCACAGCTGCTCCATCTCTCCATGCGATCATCTCTGCCTCCATCTCTGGCATCATTGCGTCTCTGGATAGGGTCCTGCACTGAACTCTTCTCCCTTGATGGTCCCATGGTCCTCTGCTCCTGGACTGCAAGATCAACCACTCCCCTCTTTTTGCTACAAAACCTCTATCTTTACAATTGCAACAATTGCAATCAGTCATGATAACAATTACTATTGAACTGTAAGAGTCTTAGCCCCATCTCCTTTCACCAGCCCTGTCTAGACAGGATGAAACCCTCTCAGTGGAGAGTCTACCTTCCCCCACACCCTCTGAAACTAAAGTCCCTCTTGAAAACATGTAAGCCAGTCACTTTGTGCCTTTGTAGCACCACCACCCCCGCCCACCATTTTAGGTAGCCAATATCTAAGTTGCCCATCCCTACCAACCGTATGTACAGAAGAGATGGGAATGATCTTTGCTGTGTACATTCCTTCCCTCTTGGTTGGTAGTTTAAGCTACTACATCCATAGGTAAGGAGCTCTGGTAGCATAGTGGTTATGAATCGGGCTGCGAACCTCAAGGTCAGCAGTTCAAAACTACCAGCTGTTCTGCAGGAGAAAGATGAGGTTTTCTGCTCCTGTAACAATTTACAGCCTTGGAGAACTTGTACAGGGTCGCTACGAGTCAGAAGCGACTCCACGGCACATAACCACCACCACCACCACACCCATAAGTATAGGTTAAGTTCATCAAACTGTAGTGAATTATACTTTCTCTAGTCGAATTCTGATCATCCAGCCATTGAAGCTAGGTCAAATGGGTACTATCTGAAAATATGGGCACGCTTGTGCATCTCCCCTCACTTCATATCAGCTGGACACTTCACCTCTGCTCTAGCCCTCTGTGGCTATGTCCTTGTCCATGGGCTCAGGAGTCCCCAGTCTCACCATACTGCTGGCTAAACAGGTCTCACCGTACTCCAGGTTGACGGAAGTCTATGTAATGTGGTCGGACTCAGCCCACATCTTCATTACTGCTTTCCCTCCTCTTCCACTCATCAGTAGACGAACATAGACGTCAGCAAGATTACATGCCTGCTCATGTATTCCCTTTGAGTTTCAGACTTGGAGGGGGTACATTCACTTCTTGAAATGAGAGTTTCACTCAAAGTCTCCTGCCCTCTCTGAGAGAATCATGCTGGTGGGAGGTGGGGAGCAGGGGAGAGGAGAAGCTAAAGGCAAAAACCAAAGTGTGTGTTCTGACAGGGTTCATCCTACCACTTACTTTTACATGTGTGGTGTGGTGCTGCAGAATAATACGCTGGACTGCATCGTCAGTCTGAATCACAAGATCAGCAGTTCAAACCCAGCAGCCGCTCCTTGGAAACCTTATACAAGGTTGCTGTGAGTCGGAACTGACTCGATGGCACTTAACAACAACAACAACAATGTCTATTTTATGCTGTAGTCCTTCACAGCTTACTCTTCTCGCCTCCTGTCGACCCTAGGGAACAAAGGCAGTTTAGGTTCTGAGCATTTTCCCTGCCACCTAAGACTTCTCATAGCATAGGTTCCTAAGCTGCATTCCATAGTCTGTGATGCTTTCAACATGACCAACATATAAACTTCTTCAGAGCTTACACCAGATTCTCAAGAGCTCAGAACTTGTACCAGGTTGTCTCTGAGGTGTCGGTGACTCAGAAAAGTCAAGAGCCATGACCCTGCAGCAGGCACTCTAATCCCTTGAATCAGGGATCCAGCACAGCAAAGGAAAAGAAATAGAAGTCAGACATTCGAGAAAGAATAGACCAGGGAGAGATGGAGGCAGAGATGGGACATGGAGTAAGGCAGCAGTTGAGGACTCCAGATTCATGGAAAGAGAGGAAATCTGAAGTCTCCATTTTCAATCAGGGAAGGAGGTTTGCTGGGAGGCAGTCATTTCAATTTAGTTCATCTGGGAGTATGATACTGATCTCTGAAATTTCTCCTTTTTTCCTATGGATCCTTGAGGCGGGGCAGTGATGACATTGGAGGAGAGGAAGAGACAGAGGGGAAGAGGGAAATCAAACAAACTTTCTAAAACAAGTGCATTGAGTTAGGATCAATAACTGATTCCTGCTCTCACTAAAGACCTGTTCAGAAAGTGGTCATAGGCCCTGAGAAGGGCATTGTAAGAGGCAGGTAGTGACTAGAACAGTGTGGGGTGGTGGAAAGTATATGAGTTTTGAGTCAGTCCTAAGTTCAAATGCAGCTCCCTCACTAAGTCTTGTGCACTGGAGCAAGTTTCTTAACCTATCTGACCTCTAGTTCTGTCAGCTAAGATGTTTACCTGCCATACTTATAGGGTAGATATGAGGATCTCATACGGAAGCGTATGAAAAGCTGCCGGCATAGACCAGGCAGGCGCTCAGTGTTCTCTGTATTACAGTCCTCTGGACAGAGCCTGTCGTGGCTTGCCCCATCCCGTGCTACCATACGTCGCTGCACATGCACACCTGTCCCTGGTTATGTTCACATACTCAGTACACACACACAACAGCCTTCCTAGCTGAGCTAATGGCAGCCTTCCCAGACAGGTAAGAGAAAGCTAGCTTGCTGATGATTGGACAAACTGTGTAAAGTGCTCACCACAGTAACCTCATTACATTAACCTGCTTTGCCCCATAAAAGTATTCTGAAAAGGCTGTGATAGGTGAATAAGGAGTGGTTAAAAAAAAAAAAACCACCTCAACGACCCCCCCCCCCCAAAGCCAAACAAAAAAGTAACCCAGACCCATTGCCATGGAATTGATTGGGATTCCATGATGACCCCATGTGTTGTAGAGTAGAAAGTCTATTCTATAGGATTTGGCTGTAAAAATGGGTTTTGCTCAACTGCTAACCAAAGGTTGGTAGTGCTAATCACCCAGAAACACAGTGGAAGAAAGGCCTGGCAATCTTTTTCCATAAAGATTAAATCCAAGGAAACCCTATGGGACAGTTCTACTCTGTAACACTCAGGGTCATCATGAGTTGACATCAATTCCATGACAATGAGTTTTTTAAAAAACCTTTGTAGATCGTCAGGCCTTTCTTCATGCTATTTCTGGATCAGTTCAATCTGCACAAACCATTTGTACCACCCAGTGGGTGGTGGTGGATGAGAACTTCAGTGACACCTCCCTGAGGGTGGATATACTTCTTAGCAGATGTGCTCCCCTTTGCCAGGGCAATTCCAATCTATGTCCAGGGTTATGGTGTCTGGAGTTATGCTTTCCAATATTGCAGCCAGTGACTACAGATGACTATAGAGCACTTCAAAGGTGGCTAATGAGACCGAGGAATGGACATTGTGATTTATTTCATTTTAATTAATTAAAAAATTAAATTGATACTTGATTCAGTTATTGGAAAGCTTTTAAGTATATTTGGAACATGTTGGGTGTGCGACTCTACCTTTTCAACAGTAAATTTTATGAAATTTCAATATAGATTGGGTGCTTCTAGTGGAAATCTAGTGACTGACTGAGATGTGCCGTAGGTGTAAAATATATATTGGATTTCAAAGATTTAGGAGCTCGGGTGGCACAGTGGTTAAGGTACTCTGCCACCAACCAAAAGGTGAGTGGTTCAAATCAGTAGCTGCTCCTCAGGAGAAAGATGTGGCAGTCTGCTTCTGTAAAGCTTTACAACTTTGAAAGCTCTATGGGGTAGTTCTTGTGTGTCCTATAGGGTCACTATAAGGTGGAATTGACTCATTGGCAGTGAGTGTGGGTTTCCCTCCCCCGCAAAGACTTAGCATGAAAAAAACAATGTAAAACAGTTCATTAAGAATCCTATTAGATTGATAACATGTTGAGATGATTATGGTTTGGATACACTGAATTAAATAAAAGATACTATTAAAATTAACTGTACCTGTTTCTTTTTTACTTTTATAAAGTGACTGTACTAGAAAGCTGGAAATTACATATGTGACCCATGTTAAATTTCAGTGCATGTTAAATTGGACAGTGCAGCTGTGGAGTCTTTGGGGCACATGAAACAGCATGTCTCCATTATAGATGTATCATCTGCTCCTCATTGCCTCAGGGGGATTCCTGGAGAAAATTTCTGGAAACTGCAATGCTGCTCCTGCCCTTAGCCGCATTGCGGAGGGGGCAACTGGAGAGAAAATTGCTAGCACCAGACCTTCATCAGCTGCTGGTGGAAGAATTTGGAGAGAAGAGGGAGGACTGTGGTCCTTAGAAGTCTTTCGAGTACCTTCTAAACCAGAGAGTGGAAAGTTGTTGGCATGCCGGTTGAACTGCGTGTGCATATGTGTGTGGGGTGAGGAGGTTGGAGGCTGGAGGCTGGAGGTTCAGGGTTACACATTTCTCAGCCTCTCTCTCCGAACTGCTAGGTCTTCATATATGGTTCTCCACTCTCAGCCTATCTTCCCATCCCTGCCGACTCCTCTCCTCTGTCCGGACAGTTTGAGCTGGGCATCTTATGAGTGGAGTCTCTTCAGAGCAAGGGCAATAGCAGTAGGGATCAGCTAGGAAGCTAGTGATGTTTGCATGTAGTTTGGTGGATGGTGGGTGGGAGCTCAAAGGTGGGAGCTTAAAGGAGGGGAACTAAGGACACTGGGCAGATGGTACTGCAGAGAGAAAGGCTCCCTAGGGCCTCGTGATTCTTTACTTCTCAACCCCTCCTCCCGGCTCCTTTTCTCATCCTTTTACTCCTCCCCTTCTCCATGATGCGGAGACAGTTGTCCTCTCCCTCGAGCTCTCTCTCCTCTTTTTTTCCTCTGGCTCTCCTTTGCCCTCTACTTGAGGAACACTCAGTGGCAGTCAGCAGCTCCACCTCCCACCTGGGGGCTCCAAGACAACGACCACTATCCAGAGATAGCTTAGCCTCCCACTGGGGCTGCACTAAACAGGAGCAAGGGGAATCTAGAGAAGGATAGTGGAAATTAACTAGGCAGGCAGTTCCTGCTGCTGGCTCCTCCCTCCGCTTTTCACTACAGCTTGCTGGGCCCTTCTCATGCTACTCCAAGCCTCATTGCTGCTGTGTTCCAGGTCTCTCCTTTGGCAACAGCAGTTTCTCTTCTGTGGCTAGTCATTTTTTAGGAGTTGCCTTCTTGTTTGCCCCCTAAGGCACTAGGAAGCTGTGGGGTAGGAACGATTAGGAGGTCCTTCAAGAAATGACAAGGGAAAGAATCTTACTTGGGAATTTCCTCCTAGGGGAAAGTGCAGGATGGAGATTCTGCCTTCTCTAGCTCCAGAGATGGGGAGGGTGAGGGAAGAAGTTGAGACTGAAAATGGGTCTGGGGAGGCTGATCTCTCTCTCCAGGCACAGTGGACCTTCTCTTTGTTTATAAACCACTGAGTATGAGCCAGGAGCTCATTAGAATACATAATCAGTGGGCTGGCAAAAAGGGTAGGAAGGGGAAGATTTGATAGAAATCATGGGTGGAAACAGGCAGAAGTAAAGAAAACTCCAGAGATGACTTAGTTTTGGCTATTAGAGCCTTGGTCTTTTGGCAGCAGGTTTAATGATCTGAAAGACAGAGGCAGGTGATGGAGGCTCATGCAGACAGTGTCAGTATGTAGTCTGTCTTCCCCCATCCCACATGCCATCCTCCTCTTTGTCTTAGGGATAGTGACTTTAGTTCCTAGCGCCTGGGGAGGCAGAAAAGACACAGAATCAGTCTGGTTAAGAGCAGAGACTCAAAGAAGCAAGTAGTATTCCTTTAAAGTAATCTTATAACTGTGGTTGGCAACTGTTAGTAGTTGTTAAAGGATGTGTGTGTGAGAAGAAATCCTAGTGGCTAGACTAGCAGACTGGAGCCTGGTGCCTTGGTTATGTTTCCTGCTGTGTGTGTGTGTGTTGTTGGGGTGGAAAATGGGTGGGGAGGTTTGGTCTGATGACAGAGTCTGTATTATCTTCAGCAACCTGGAGCCTCAGGGAAGAGATGTGACAATGCTGTCCTCAGACTCTATCAGGAGGCACCATTACTGGCTGACACAATGCAGGCAAGAGGTGTTAGAACTCTGTGCTGCTCAGGACTAGATTCTGATCCAAGCAGTCGTCTGGGTTCTACCTTCCCCTTTAGTATCTGAAGCTGGCTTGACTGGGCCCCCACTGTGGAAGGACAGGTCAGAAGAGCTTGGCAGTGACCCGGTTACCTCCAGAGTTCTTATCTCCAGAGGGCCGGGGTGCCACAAAGTCAAAGGTCATGTGGTGCTTGACCCGGCCCTTGCCCTTGCTCCAGAGGGCAATGAGGCCAAAGCAGAGGGTCACTGAGGTGAGGAAGGGGAGGAAGCCAACAGCCAGCACCATAACCACACCTCTGCTATCCAGAAAGAAAGGCTCAGGGATCCCTGGCATGGTGATGTTGGGGTCCGAGAGAGTGCCGTTTGGTGGTTCCACTTGGATCACCTCCAGCCATGTCCTCAGGGAGTCATTCCCAGCTACGTTGCTGACCATGCAGACGTAAGGCCCTCTATCCCGTAGCTGTACTGAGCGGATCTCCAGGGTCCCATCCTCTAGGACCCTTACTCTCCCAGCCCTTCCCAGCCAAGCCCCCTGAGGCCTCATCCAGGAGACAGTAGGGACTGGGTCTCCGTCTCCAGAGCAGGAGAAAATGGCTTGTCCTCCCTCCTCTGCAATGACCCATCGTGGTCCAGATTTTTGGATCAGGGCTGGTTTGCAAGTGAAGTGTCCCGGAGGTAGGATGTCTGAAAACTCCCGCAAACTCTTCCCCTGGACATGCTGGGGACCGGCACAAGCAGGGGGGGATGTGCCAAAGTCCAGGTGGTGCCGTAGCCGCAGCAGCCAGAGGAGGCGGCAGTCACAGGTCAGGGGGTTGCCAGACAGCTTCAGTGTGACCAGTTTGTCTGGAGAAGGGAAGGCTGTTTCCTCTAGTGTCTGAAGGTCATTATCTTCCACATCCAGCAGATGGAAGGCAGTTAAGCCGTGGAAGGCATGGGCCTCGATGGAGGTGAGGCATGCCCCCGACAGTCGGAGCTCCTGGAGCCTCACCAGGGGGCTGAGCTTCCGGGCAGGGATGGCCGAGATGGGGTTCTGAGACAGATCCAGGACCCTGAGGAAGCTCAGGTGGTACAGCGCTTGGAAGGGCACTGAGCTCAGATTGCAACGGGTGATGGCCAGGCTACTGAGGTTGAGCCCCACCAGACTGCCAGGCTCCAGATCTTCAAGGGGCGGCCAGTGGTGTATCTCCAGCTCCTTGAGCTGCCCCAGCCCGCGAAGCGCTCCAGCCGGCAGCCTCCCAATATCCAGTTCTCGAAGGCGCAGGGCCGATAGCCCCGGGAGACGGGCCAGGGCTAGGCCAGGCACAGTGCTGAGGTTGCAGCGCTCTAAGGTGAGGGTGCCCAGCTTGGCCAACCCTGAAAAGGCCCCCGGGGCCACAAACACCAGATGGTTGTCTCCTACCTCTAACTGCTGGAGGCTGCCCAGCTCCCCAAAAGCGCCATCTAGGAAGAGGACAATTTGGTTGAGGCGGAGGTCCAGCAGAGTGAGGGCAGACAGGCCTGCAAAGACCCCTTGCCCCAGGATTCGGAGCCGATTGCCCTGCAGCCTTAGGGTGAGTAGACTTTGTAGGCCGTGGAAGGCCCCAGGTTCAAGGGTGGACAGTTGGTTATAGCTGAGGTCCAGTTCTCGGAGCAGGCCCAGGCGGGAGAGCATCCCCCGTTGAAGCCCCCACAGGCGGTTCCCATTAAGGTCCAGGAGCTCTGTGTCCAGTGGAAGTCCCCCAGGTACAGCCTCCAGTCGCCTGTGGGCACAGAGCACGGCGCGGGGCTGGGAGGTACAGTCGCACACGGCAGGGCAGCTGCCACTACTCCTTCCAGGGAGGAGGAGCAGCAGTAGGAGGGGGCCCATTGGGGGCCAGGCTGTGACCATCCCCTCTTCAGTCCTGGAATAGATGACGACATGGCCCTGTTGGGAAAGTGACTTCAGATGATGGTGACCCCAGGTCTCCCTGGCCTTCCTGAGGGTGGAGAGATTGGCCTGTCCACCTTAACATTGCCAGCAAGTGAGCACAGGACCATACAGAGTTATACCACCTCCCGGGGTCTCCTGGTGCCCCTCTTTTGGGGACTTCGATTTTCCTCCCGCTTCCAGATCATAATGCGAGTCCTGATGTGGCGCTGTGGGCTAATGCGTCAGATTGCAAAGCCATTTGAACCGCAAGGTCGGTGGTTCAAACTCACCAGCTGCTCCATGGAAACCCTATACAGGGTCACTGTTGGGTTGGAATTAACTCAACGGCACTTGACAACTACAACTTGGTGCTTATTAGCTCACAGAACCCTAGTTAAGTTTGCTTACTGTGGAAAAAGTTTTATGGGAACAGGGCAGGAAGTGGCAGGGAAACAACTTTCAATCCACCCCACCCCTGCCCTGTGTGTTTGGGATCTAGAGACACCTCAGCTCCTTCCTCCATGATATCTGCTCTCTGCATGCTCTGCTGTCTTTTTCTGCCCACCCTTGTCCCCCATTATAACTCATGTGAAGTATGGATATTATGTTGCCTTATCTACCCGTAGCTTTGCTTAAGGCTTAGGGGGTTTGTGGCCTTGGCCTCAAGCTCCCTGTCCTGAGAGGCACACATCTTGATGAAATCATCTGAGGCTGGGAACTGTACATGTCTTAGCTCGGTCCCCTTCATGCCCCCCCAATCTCCACTTATTGTCCCTGTCTTCCTCCAGCTTGGCCCAGGGCCAGAGGCCCTGGACTAACAAGATCCAGTCTTCCCAGAATGTCTGGGTGGATGGTGGCCAAGCTGCACATTAGCCATGGCAGACGATACGGGGGATTCGACTGGGGAGCTAGGAATTCCCTTCCAGAGCCCTGAAGCCATAACTCCAAGGGCTGTCTTTTCTTTCCTGTGATAAAGGGTGGGCTAGGTGTGTGAGGGACCCAAGAGATGTCCAAGTTTTGAGTTTTGTTGTTTCTCAGGTTTAGGCTTCTCTTAGATTCTTCACTAATGGAAGTTTTTAAAAAATATTGTCTTTTTGTTGAAGATAATTATTAAAGATAATATAGCAGCATTACAAATATTTGGAAGTCATAGGAAAATCACTTGTGATTGTTCCTAACAAAATGCATGCATGTGTGTTGGTGTGCTTACTGGTGTTCTTTTTCAGTGGTTGTCTATAAAACTTTATCTACTTACATTATATTTTTTAAGTATTTTGTTGTCTTAGGTGAAAGTTTACATTAGCCAATTAGGTTCCCTTTTAACAATTTTTATACAGATTGTTCTATGCCCTTGGATACAATGTTTACAATGTGTCAGCATTCTCCACAGTTAGTTCTATTCTGTTTGTTCTCTTTCCACTGATCTAGTTTCCTTTCCCTTCCTTATCTTCTCATCTTTGCTTGAGTACTGTTGATTGTTTGCTTGTATACAGTTAATTGTTGAAGGGAACACACGACTTATGGGCGATAGTGTATATTTTATAAGCCAATCTATTATTTGTCTGAAAAGTGACCTGCAGAAACAGTTTCAGTTCCAAGTTAAAAGAATATCTTAGGATGATGTCTTAGGGACTTCTTTTAGTCTTTGATTTCCTTAATTCTCTTTTGCTCCATAAGATTAGAGACCAGTCATTTGATCTCAAATGGCCACTGGCAATTTTTTAAGGCGCTCCAGGCCCTAATCACTAAACTAGAATGTAGCATATTATCTTTGTGAACTATGCTATGCCAGTTGAGTAAGTTGTCCCCTGAGACACTAGTGGAGTTTTGATTCAAGTCCAGTGTTTGAGTCAGAGGGAGATTTCTTGTCCCCTTTGGTCTCAGGTATATAAGAGACAGAGTATGAACTAGGGAGGCACAGGTAAGGAGGGGAGGTAGTAACTGACCAGATGCTTGGTGCTGTAGGGAGAAAGGGAGCCCTTGGCTGGCACAGCAGATATCTAGGCACTGGCCGTCTGTTTGCAGAGCCTATTGACTTTGTACTTCTGGGTACCAGGAGCCAGGGCACTATGGGGAAGATGGTGACCATGACAACCACTAGAGACTGAGGTGACAGAGGAATAAGAGTCCTATAGGTAATAAAAGCCCCTCGTCTCAGCCTTTGCACTGCCAAAGGGGCCTTAATGGAGGGAAAGTATTGTAACTGGTGAGGAATGGCTAAAGGGTTAGACACCTGAGACAATTGATGCTCCCTGGGAGGATTTCTCCCTAGCTGTGGAGGCGACCACCTCTGAGTAGAATCCATCATTGTCTGGCTTTCTGGACCCCTCAGGGTCAGCATTCCACAACAAGCCCTGGGGATCCCCTCCCTTCCCACTGTACTTAGGAGAGGCAATTTAAAGACAGCACAATTGCTTCCCCTTTCCTTCCCACTCTACACCCTCTTCTAGGAGGAGTGTTCTGGTTGCCATCCTCTAGCCACTTCAGAGGACTCTAGTAGCTGGGAAATGGAAGAAAGAGGCCAAAGAGCAGTTAGAGGGATGCAGGATAGAGTCCATGGAAATCGTTCTCAGGTTTGGGGATAAGAACAAACAGCAAGGGCAAAGCTGCAGGCCAGACTTCTCTTGCCCCAGCCTAATAAGTATAGCCTGCTCAGAGTTCTCCAAGGAGAGAAATGCCCCAGCCTCATTCTCCCTGTGTCTGCTGTGGGAAGTCCTTCTGACAGCTAACTCTTCATCACTGCCACTGCAGTTCCTGCTGATTCTTCTTCCTCTGCGCCCAGCAGAAGTGCAATGAGGCATGTAACCCAGCTTCCCTCCTTCCCACTTCTGTGAGTTTCCTCTCAGTCTGAAAAGCCTGATGGGCTAGGGGTGGGGGGGTGGGAGGTATGACCTGCAGCCACCCTCTTTTTTTTTAAATTTATAAGGTGGCTAATTTAATCATAAACTTTTCTGGCCAATCTCTATGGCTACAGGACTGACTCCCATCTACTTTGCAGGGACAGGTAAGTCCTGAGACCCCTTCTTTCTTTCCTTAGGTGGGGGAGGAGGCTGGAGCATGGCCCCAGTAAGGAATGGGCAGCTTTCCTGTTCTTGTCCTTAAGTAGCATCCAGAGACACAGTTGAGCCTGGATATACTCTTTTTTTTTAAAGATCTGATTGAGGTTGGGGTCTAATGTGGGGAAGGGGGGACTCTTGGGGGAGAGACTTCTGAATATCCACACTGGTTGCTAATACCGCCCCCCACCCCAGGAGAGCATTGGGAGATGAAGGCAGAAGTGAAGGAAGGGAGGTCTCCTTGTAGTCCTCTGGGACAGTTTAGTTTCTCAAAGTCCTGTGGGGTCATGGTTTATGGTGGGCTTGCGGGGATGGTGGTGACACAAACCCTTTTGCTTTGACGGGTCTGGCCTTGTCCCTGAGAAACATAATGGAAGGAGCAGCTTTGGGATAGGGGCTGGGGGCACTTACCCGAAAAGCAGGAGGGCTGCATCAAGTTGGGCACTGCATCTGTCCAGGGGTGGGGGCCTCGTCCCATCTGAGCTGTACCTTAGGCTCCTCACCCCCCGCCTCTCCCCCCACAAGTGCCTCACTCCCTGCTGTCTGCCGCGGCTGCTACTGCAGCTGCTGCTGCCAAGACTGAGGTAGAGAAAAGAGCCAGAAAGCATTTCTCCTTTCTCTCTCTCTCTCTTTTTAAACCAGGCGAGAATGAGTCTGCAACAACCCTGTTGGTGCAAAATAAATAAATAAAGCCACTAGGGAGGGCTGCAGCAATTGGGGTGGGAGGAAAGGGTTGACAATGGAGGTGGCTGGGGTCTCTCAGGCCAAGCCTTCCAGGGGGATGTGCTCCCAGATGCAGGGCAGTTCTGTGGAACCTCTCAATGGAATGTTCCCTATGGGGTGTCTTTGTGTGGGGAAATCTAGAACAATGCTATGGAGTTTAGTCTTCAGGTCCTTCAGGAGGGAGGGAGGTTCTTGAGGCATTCTCTCTTAGCTCCCCAACCTCAGGGTAGGTGGGGGGGGGGGAGGCGACTAACTGCTTGGGAGGAGAGGGCTGAGGGTGGATTGCTGAGCTGGAAACTAGGATCTGGAAAACAGGCATGTAGGTCAGCTTATTTAAGACCCCCTCACCTCCACCTCTTGCCTTTAAAATCATTTAATAAAAAATGGTACAAGTTGGGGTTGATGTTTCCTTCACGAATCCCCTCTTCTGAGAATAAAAAGAAAATATCCCATCCCTCCCTATCACCTGCTGTTTATACCTCAGATGAGGGTTCCCAGTTATTTATAAAGCCAGGAGATGGGCTGGGAACATAGATAGGTGCCCTTAGTCCTTCCACACTTGGGAACGGTGGTTCCCAGCCACACAGGGTGGAACTGTGTCTGCTTGCTTTCTCCACAAGGAGAGCATGGCTGGAGGGCAGGGTCTGTGCTTGGTTTTCTGGGCAGTGTCCAGCCGTGTCTCCTCCTCTTAGGGTTTCCTATGGTTGAGATGGTTGCAGCTGGGGAAGAGAGTATACCACTCCACATCTAATGTTGGTGGCCTGGAGCATGGTGGAATGCTATGGGGTCCCTCAGGATCGGAGTCTTCCCTGAGGCCACCAAGCTTCTCAGAGCTGTGACCCCAAGGAGGAGGAGGGTGGTGTCATGTTCAGTGTATCTATAGAGCTGCTAAAGTGCAGGCTGAGACTGAATGGGTTTCACCGGTATGAGGACGTGTTTCTCTGAGCAGATTTGTGGTAACGCCTAAAGCTGGTGTTTAAAGTGCACAGCGAAGAGGCTTGAATTCTAACTCTCTCCTATGTCTGTGATGCTCTTGGTCTTCATTGTACCCTATTCCCACAGCCATAAAACAATTCTCCCCAGCTCTGTGCCCCTGCCCCCTCTTTACTCTCCACATATCTAGTTTTCTTTCCTCCCTTCTCGCTGTTGTTAAGTGCTGTTGAGTTGGTTTTGACCCATAGCTACCCTTCATAGGGTTTCTGAGGAACGGCTGGTGAGCTTGAACCTTGCGGTTCAAACCGACCTTGCAGTCTAGTGCATTAATCCACAGCGCCACCACAAGGATCCAGAAGTCTCTTGTTGTTTGTTGTTAAGCACCGTTGAGTCAATTCCGACCGATAGCAACCTTGTATAAGGTTTCCAAGGATCAGCTAGTGAGCTTCAACCACCAACTTTGCAGTTCAAATGGCTTTGCAGTCTGGCGCATTAACCCAGAGCATCATACCAGAAGTCTCTTAGGCCCTGGGAAAAGGGCAGGGTACCCAACCATTTCCTTGCTGAGTTGGGAGGAAGGAGGAAGGCAGAAAATCTAAAGATTCAAATTCGTGTTATGTAAACCGACTCGACGGCACTTAACAACAACAACAACATAGTTCCTTCTGGGCTCCAGTTACCAGTCTCCGAGCTTGATCCAGCCCTCCCGCCCCCCTCCCCCCAGCTTGAAGCCCATGGAGAGAGGCAATGAGGTATTTCAAAGACCTATTCTTAGCTTCTGAGCCCAGAGCTGAGTTGTGTTCATCAGGGTGGCCTGGACTCCCTTATTATCCTGAGGATACCCTGGTCCTCCTAGAGGTTCTTATATCCCATCCCACCGCAGGGCCACCAGAAGTTGGGGGTAAGGTGGGAAATGAGATAGAACAGAGCTGAGTCTGGAGCTGGCGTCCCTCTATCCCCAATCCCTGGCTACTGCCTCGCTGCCAGGCAAGTCTGTGGGCAGAAAACCAGTTTCAGCGCTTGTTCACGCCTAGAGAACATGTGGGGACCACCCTCCAGATGATACAGGAAAGAAAAAGACTGAGGTGGAAGGGGGTCCTGGGAAGTGGGCCAGCAGGATCTAGGGCAGGTCACTCCGACAGCCCCTCAGGTGGCTCAAGTTCAGTGCTGAAGAGTTCCTTGTAGAGTGGGGGGAAAGCAGCTTGGACCACAATGGGATGGAGGTTCCGGAAGGTTTGCAGCTTTTCCACATGCTGGCTGCACAGGCTCCGAAGCTTCCCCTTGGGTGGCAGCTGGAGATGGGGTTATAGGGAAGCCGGGAGTCAGTATTTCAGCCCAAGGCACCACCTCTCTCCCCAGGGCAAAGACATCCTATCTTCATTCCTGGGCTAGGATAACCTTCCTTGCTTTTCCCGGTGCTCTTGGCATTTCTGGAACAACCAAACCCCATTGAGGGGGGCTTGTATGAAGGGGCTTCAAAACGTTTGTGGAGTGATAGGAACCACCTTGTTCTGCTGGAGGCCACCATCCAAGAAGTGCTTTGCATCCGCTCATCCCCCACAAGACTTCCACTGACTCCTTCCCTTCCATTGACATCTAGCCCTATGATGCCTCCAACATTGATTGCTGGTCCTCCAGCTCCTTCTGCCCCTTTGCCTGCTGGTTAACCTAGAGTCAACCACTGACTAATCACCCCTCCAATGATCTACTAATAAACCCACTGCCACCTAAAAAAAAAAAAAAAAAAAAAAAAAAGTTTGTGGAAAAATGGGATTAAAAGATAATGGATTTTCTCCACAAATTTTCTGAAACCTCCTCACAGGAAATGGGGGACAGGTAAGAACTAATGTAGGACAGGTGCATGTTTCTTGGGTGGCACCTCCAAAGCAAAGACTCTGTAACTCATACTTTATGCTCTTAGAATAATGCATTTCTGTGACTTTCCGGGCTATATGCTGCCACATGTCTCCACCTTTGTTCATACTGCTTCTCTTATCTGGAATTTCTTTCCATCTCTTCTTTGTTTGACTAATTCTTCTATACTTTCAAGTGTTACTCTTCGCTCTCCCCAACTACCTCTTTCCCCAACTATCCTGTTCTGGATTAAAGGTCCTTCCTTTGGGCTTTTCCCTACATAGCTCTTACCGCATTGTAGCAAAATGATCCAATTGTCTGCCTTCCCACTCTAATCTAATCTCTCTCTTTCTCTGTATCATCTGTACCTATCATAGTGCACATGGCAAATGCTCAAGGACTGTTTGTTGGAACTAAACAGAATTTCCAAGCAGGTACCCAACATTGCAAGCAGTAAACTACCACTGCAGGTGCTCCGCCGGAGGGGAAATACAAGAGAAGCAGAGACCCACTTGGAAACAAATGAAGGAAAACCTCACTGGAGAAAGGCTGCAAAAAGCATTTCTCTCCTGCCATTTGCATACCTGTACCTCTCACCAACCACCCCAGCTTCATTTCCTAGAAGAGGAGAAGCCAGGGGAGTGTAGGCAGGCGGGGCAACCCTTGATGATTCTTAAGTTCAGCTTCTTTTCATCTCTACTGTTTCACTTGGAGTTTATCTGGGCTATTACAATAGTTCCCCTCATTCATTTAACAAATATGAGGGGGCTTCGAAAAGTTCATGGAAAAATTCCCTTATCTTTCAATTCCATGTTTCCATGAATTTTGTGAAGCATCCTTGAATTTGTTGAGATACTACCCTGGGCTAGAACTTGTGATGGGCTCTAGTGATACATCCATAAATAAAAGAAGAGCTTGACTGTTATTAAATTTACATTCTGGTAGGAAAATAAAATAAGCAAAGATACAATGTGTCAGATAACAAGTCCTATCAAAAAGAGCAAAGCAGGGCGTGGGGTGGTCAGGGAAAACCTGTCCCGTTGGAGAAAGCCATTTGGAAAACTGATGGAAGAAAATTGCAGGCGGCCGGAATAACAGGTAGAAAAGCTCTGAGATGGGATCAGCTTGATGTGTTCATGGATTACAAGAAGGCGCCATGTGGCTGGAACGGTTGATGTAGGGGCAGTGGGAGGGGAGCAGGTGAGAAAAGAAATCAAGAATCGAGGCTTTTTAGCCATGACACAGACTCTGGATTTGCTTATACGCACGATAGGCAACTATGGGGGGATTGAGAAACAGAATGCCACATGGTGTGATTGTCTTTAAAAGGTTCATTGTGGCTCCTGCAGGGCAGAGAGGGGTGAAGCAGGGTTTCAATTAGGAGGTCTCCCAAATGGTCTAACCAAATGGTCTAAGTGGGAACTGATGGCGGCTGGGTTAGCCTAGTAATAGATTTTTGAAGGTGGAACATATCCCCAAGTTTCCAGTCTTTCATCCTAATCAAAACCCACCAGACATGAAGTTCTTGTTTAAATCATCTTTGCATCCTAACACTATGCCTGGCACACAGCATGTACCCAACAGAGATTGCTTGGATGATTACATAAGTGGTTCTTGTGCACTCGTTCCAAATTAAGTTGCCTAAATATTAGCTCTGATTATATCATTCCTCTAGCCTTTGGTATGCCCGAATGCCTAGAAATAAATCCGTGACTCTTTAATATGGCATTGAAAGTCCTCTGTAATTTACCCATGGCCTAATTTTTAGCCTTATCATTTCCTGTTTTGCCCCCATCAATCTATCCCAGCTCCGGATCTTAAACTTCAGTCACCATGAGCTAGTCTCTATCAATGCACTATTTTACCTTCTTCCTTTGATTCATATTATTCCCTAAACCTGGAATGCCTGTTTCATACCCATGAATATGTGGCAAAACCTTACATCTTTCATAAACCCCCAAAACCAAACCCATTGCCACTGAGTCATAGCGTCCCTATAGGACAGGATAGAACTGTCTCATAGAGTTACCAAGGCTGTAAACTTTACTGAAGTTGAATTGGCTGGTGGGCTTGAACTGCTGACCTTTGAGTTGGCAGCCAAGCACTTAACCACTGCACCATCAAGGCTCCTACATCCTTCATTACCTAGTTTAAATGCTATCTTCTCTAGGAAGCATTTATGAGCCACTCATTTTACTATTATTGTTCCTGTTCTGTGTGCTCACAGAAACCCTATACAGGGTGGCTATGAGTTAGAGTAGACTTGACAGCACTTAACAACAACAACACGCTATCATAACAACAAAGTACACGGTGGAAAAAATACCAGGATTAGATCTTGCATTCACCACAAATTGTATAAACGTGGACAAGTTCCTTCAGACTCCTTATCTGCTACAGGGAGATTTTAGCACCTATCCTATTTGACTGGGTTGCAGTGAGGATGAGAGCGCATACAAGGGTCCTTGAAAAAGTTAATGGAAAAATTAGGTGAAAAGTTAATGGAATTTCTCCACAAGCTTTTTGAAGCACCCTCATATCTGCAAAACTACTTTGTTAATTGCATTGTTATATCACACAGCACATTTTGCCCTATATTAGTTATTGGGACATGAGTCTTTTCTTCATATTAGACTATGAACTCTCTGTGGAGGCGAAGACCGCATCGCTGTATCTTTCCACAGTGCCTTGTACAAGCAGGTGCTGGGTAAGTGTTGGTATATTAAACAGAATTGTTCCCTGGAGGTCCCTCCCAATTTCAGGCTCTCCAATTTCCATCTTTACTTGCATGGAAGTGACTGCTTATTCCCTTCATTCCCACTGCTGTCACAAGCTCTCTAACGCAGTAAGACACACAAGCATTCCTTCTTCTGTACCCTGAGACCCTCACCCTACTAGGCTTGATGTCACAGATCTGCCACTGAGCCTGGTCTTCCACCCAAGGGGCTGCGTTTACCTTTGCCAAGATGCCTTGGCGATGAGTCTTGCAGAGATGGTGATGAAAGGCCAGCTCTAGGTTGTACTGCAGCTGCTCTACTTTCCTTTTGTCTTGGAGCCCTGGCCGACCTAAAGGAGGGGATGGAGCCATAGCAGAGACAAGAAGGAATATGGATGCAAACTTCTACCAAAAGGGTGTGTTCTGGAGGCCATCTGGGCTAGACAGAGGCCTTCTCAACAGAGGGTATATGTGTGCTTCTTGTCTTTGGTAATAGTAAGCTCTGGGACCTTGGGTTTGGCTCATAGTTTACAAAGAAAACTAGGGGAGAGATGAAAGTGGTGAGAATTTTGTCTTCCAACTCCAAGTTATTTTCTCCCTGGTACCCTGATTGCACACAGCCTTTTCAATGTCAGGCACCAGGATTCCACCATGAAAAAGAAAAAAAAAAAAAGTTTGGAAGGGAGCACTCCTTCCCCTCAAAGATGACCCCAGACAGATGATGACCTCAGTGAAGCTCGCCTTCATCCGTGCTTCCTGGCCAGTACCAGGATTCTCCATTTGTCTGTGGCTTCAACACCAAAACAAAAATCCAAACCCACTGTCGCTGAGTTGATTCTAACGCATAGTAATGCTATAAACCTTTACAGGAGCAGACAGCTTCATCACCCCCTCCCTCCACCCTCCAGGAACGGCTTGTGGGTTTGAATTACCAACCATGCAGGTAGCAGTCCAGTGCCTATCCTGCAGTGCCACCAGGAGCTCAACACAAAAACCACCTTTTGCCCTGGTGGTGGTGGTGTGCTGTCAACTAGATTCCAACTCAGAGTGTCCCTGTGTAGGGTTTCCAAGGCTGTAAATCTTTATGGGAGAACACAACCTCATCTTTCTTCCATGGAGTGATGGAGTGGCTGGTAGGTTTGAACTGCTGATCTTGTGGTTAGCAGCCCAATGTGTAACCACTACGCTACCAGAGCTCCTTAAAACTGTCAGCTGTCATCTTCTCTTCTAGTTTTACAACTTCTTTCTGCTCTTAAAGAGCTCTTTTAAGCTTTTATTTCCAGTTTGGAGGGGCATGTTTAGGTCTGTATTCATGGTCTAAAGAATGATAATCTTGACCTTCAAACTCAAGATTAGCAACTCCAGTCACTTCCCCAGGCCTTCTCTGAATACTGAGCATTCAGCTGGGTCAGTTCAGCCCACCCAGTGAATGGAATATCCTGAATGCTGCCAAGTCAGTTCTGATGCATGGTGACCCCAGGTGTGTAAGAGTAGAACTGGGCTCCATAGGGTTTTCAATGTTTGACTTTTCAGAAGCAGATCTTCAGGCCTTCCTTCTGAGGTGACTCTAGGTGGACTTGAACCTCCACCCTTTTGGTTAGCAGCTGAGTGTGTTAACTTCTTGCCAGGGGCAAACAGTCACCCAGGGAGTCCATTATAGGCATGCAGTCTTAAAATTAGTTCACCTTGACAGTGTATTACAATCACCTGGGGAGCTTTTAAAAACATTGTTGCTCTAGCTGCAACGGGCAGATCAATTATATGAAAATCTCTGTGAGTGGGGGCCAGGTGTTAGTATTTTTGAAAAGGTATCCGGTGATTCCAGCATGAAGTCACAACGGAATCACTGACACATAATCTCACGTTTCCCCACTTCCACACCCCCGCCTTGGGCTGCGCTCTCCATCTCAGAGGCATCTCTAAACCTTCACGTTAACCCCTCTTACTAGGTAGCGATATTGGGTGGAGCTCAGTTGCTATTTAAAGAGATTCCCCAGATTTAACCACTTCCTAAGGGCCAGGTTCTCCCATATCCGTCACGCCCTGCTGCCACCTGAATGTCCTTGACCCAAGCCCAGCGACACTCACTGGCATTGATGAGAACGAGGGCTGTGTAGAGGGCAATCTCATCCTCAGAAAAGCGCAAGGCACTTAGGGAGTGGGAGAAGTCGAAGATGGCACCGATGAGCTCGCTGCAGCCTGAAGGGGTGGAAATGAGAAGAGACATTGACCTAGGTGAGACCCCACCCTCTAGGTGTCTGGAGCACAGAGGCCAATCTGCCCTGAAAAGAACACCCTGGGCCACAAAGTTCTGGATAGGGTTGGCATCAGACTCATTTGTCTTTCTCCTCATCCCCTCACCCAAGGCTCGAAACAGCTCCATGCCACCGTATTTGCCTTCAAAAAAGACTGTGTGGTTGTCAGCATTGTAGGCCCGGCACATCCTGACCAACACCACTTCCATTGCTCCTGGGAGTGGGGAGAAAAGATGCAGAGACAGCGTCAGTCAAGCCGGGAACTTCTCTGTCCCCATCAGTGTCCTGCTTTCCTCAGGCCATCTCTCTCCACTAGGCTCTGCCCTCCCGCCCACCCCAGGCACCTGCTTTGAGCAGCACGATCTGGTCATTCTGGCAGAGTTCCATAAAGCCCATGAGCCTCTTAGCGAACTCCACCACGTACTGGATGGCCTCCGTGAGGCGGTGGGCACAGCGCTCCCACATCTCCCACATGGACTGCAGAAGAAGAGGAGGGTCCTGCTGTAGCCCTTTATGACTCTGTGTCCCTCAAGCCCTTGGGAGCCCCAACTAGTAAAAAAGCTTATGAGATACAGCTTTGCCGTCAAAGGGTTTGCATTCTTGTTGAGGTAAAAAGAATACATCCAAAGGTCTTGAACCTATCCTTCTCAGTTTGGTCATGTCTGAGGAAGCCAAACTGGAACAGATCAGAATTTGCAAAATGTGGGTGCCTGGAACAGTAGTTGGAATAGGAAAAGTTATGAGTCAATGTCCTGGAACTGGAGACTCAGAAGAGGCATGATGTGGGAGGTTGTGTTATTGTCAGAACTGTGGAGAGGGACACACATTCAAAGCAGTGCTGCTGGCCACCATCTTTGCATAGGACGCTGTTATTTTGGACTCTGCCAATCAAGAGATCTGGCAGCTGTGCAATGCCCATGCTGCCTTTGTGTTCTGAGAGGGAGATTAAGTTTCTAGTAGTGCATCAACCCATAATTTTCCCAGTTCTGGTCTTTATTCTAGGTACCCACAATTTGCAAATTCTGGTCCATTCCAGTTTGGCTTCTTCAGCCAAGACCAAACGGGGAAGAACTGGTTTGAAGCCCTGCTAACCTCCCAGGGAGGCAAATGTTAAGCACCAAATGAGTGCTTTTAGAGCAGGTGGTATGGTCAGAGTGATAGAAGACAGCAAGCTTTGACACCACCACCCTGTGTCCTTGAGTAAGTCTATCACCACCACCACCAGCTTAGAACCTAAAAATAGGAATAAATAGCATTCTCATGGGTTGGCTGTTAAAAGGATCCAGGATAATTTATGCAAAGCATTTAACCCAGTGCCTGGCAGAGAAGGGGTGCTTAACAAATGGTTGTCAGGATTATGATTATTGTTATTATTGGTAGAGAAGGTGGAAAGTTGGGTGAAATTTTAGTAGGCAGACACTAGGGAAAAACTCATCCATCTGCCAGGGTTTAGACACACAACACACAACATACATAAAAATAAGTGGGTGGGTACACCTGTTGGCAGACCTGTGTCTACAACATCCTGGCCCTCTCCTGCCCATGCTTTTGTTCGTGTGGTTTGTGTTCGTGTGGCCATCTCTGGACTCTCCTAGTGGTGATAGGTGACCTCCCTTCCTAGCATGGCCCCCTGGCCTCACCTTCCTCTGGTAGCTGGTCACCTCCTCCCGTGAGAAGATGTTGGGACGTTGCCGTAGCAGATCCTCCAGCCGCAGCTGACATGTCTCGCGGTACGACTTACAAACGTTCTGCACCAGGTGTTCTGGGGCCAGAGGAAGAAGGCATGAGCTTGATCTTGGCCGGCTCCTACCCCTACCCATACAAGGGGCTCCACTGCCTGGACTACCCCCGCTCTGCCTCCTCCCTGGACTCTTGTTCAGGGTCCCTCAACTCCCTTGGGCACACATGTACACAGGTACTGGCTGAGGACCCTCTCTGAAGTCCCTCCCTCACCTTTGACACCCTATCCACCTCCCCAGCTGCTCACCAATCTCTGTCAGTGAGGCATAAGGTGTCTCTGGGGTGCTGCGGAAACTGGGACTATAGTCCAGACCTCGTCCTGGTTCCCCCAGCCCAAGATGCCTGTGTTCCTCAAAATGAAGTCCGCATCTGTCAGGAGTCAGTTGATTGCTTGTGCTACAGTAGCTCTCTCTGCTGTCAGCCTTGCCCCGCTCAGGGCTGTATTCAAGATGGAAGGAGGCCCTGTTGAGCCCTGACTTGGCCAAGTTACTGGAATATGAGGGCCCAGAACCTGGGGCTCTCAGGAGGCCAGGGGGACAGGCTGAGGCCTCCGGCAGGTCAGGTGAGGAGCCCAGGGGCAACTGGCTGTCTGGGAGCCCTAAGGTATAGGTGAGGGTGTCTGCTCCTTGGCCCCCTGTGGGAGGGGTCTTGGCCACTTGTTCCCGTTGCTGCTGCTGCCTCTGCAGTTGTTTCTGCACTTCCGCATGCAGGCTGTCCCTCTGCTTCTTGGACATGCGGCCGAACTTGACAGCTGAAATAGGTTTAGGGCTCAGGTTTTTGAAGCAGGAGAACATGGTACATATCAGACCAACCAGCATTTTGATCACTATAGGATTTCCTTGCTACTTACTGAATAGCTGACCCTAAGCAGAGCTCCTCTAGTCCAGAGCCTCCCTTCAGGGAACTCATGTTCATGAGCTTGCCCACGTTTTCTCTCTTGTTGGCTTCAAGGATCTATTCAGATCCCTGACAATTTCAACTCCTGAGTCGACTCCTCTAACTTGAAACCAGCTTCTAATAGTGGTCAAATTCAAGGAAAGACTTGGGTTGGGGATTTGGGCCTCCCTCTATTGGGACTGGGGGTGGTCAGGTCGAGAGCCTCAAGCTGTATTGGGGTCACCTCGCCTGTACAGGAGGGTCGGAGGAAGAGGAGAGCTGAGCACACAGGTCTCCCTGTGGTCAGGCCTGCCGGCTCCTTGGTGACCTAGATACTCACCACAGCCCAACCCAGGCTCGGCGGCTTGTTTCTGAACATCCTCTTCTGCTCTTTCTTTCCTGCCTTTTTACTCTCCCCCCACCCCTCCCAGGTGTGGGGGCACAGCCCCTCTCCCCGCCTGCCCCTTTGCGCCCCTGCCTGTTTCCTTTTGCTTTGTTATTTTGGGCACTCAAAAGTGCTGACAAGCTCCTTCTGGCTCTTCCTCACCTCGTGCCTCTCCCTCTTCCCCAATGGACCCCTCAGTGGTAGGGGTGAAGGAGCTGCTGAGATGGTGGTGGCTGAGGAAGATGGATAAAGGCCCTGGGAACACCAACCCTTCCCCATCCCATCCCCACACCTTCTGGGTTGTTCTCTGTCTGGCTCTGGCTCCCTTCCTAATGACAGTCCTGCGTCCTAGGAAGGGAGCTGGAGCTGGAACAATAGGGTAGGAAGGGGAGATTTGGAAGCTGGATGGACTGTGGGCCAAAGGGGAGGTGGAGTGAGAAGAATTCATCCCAAAAAGAAGAGACTGAAGATGTCTGGGGCCTTGGGAAAAGCAGGGTTGTTCTGTTGCTATTGAGATGGTTCTAACTCACGTTGATCTCATGTGTGTAATTGGGGAACTGCTCCATAGGGTTTTCAAGGCTGTGACCTTTTGGGAACGGACCGCCGGCCTATCTTCCAAAGCATTTCTGGGTGGGTTTGAAGCTCCAACCTTTCAGCTGGTAGCAGTGTCCAGAGATTCCTGTGTTGTTCTAGCAGAGCCTAATGTTGGGTACTCCAAAGAGCTCTCATGGAGGGACCTGCCCATGCCCACAGTGGACAGTGTAAGAGAAGGGGTAAGAATGGAGAGCAGACCTCAGGACAGGCATTTTTGCTGACTAACAGGTCAGGCTGCCTCCCTGGAGACTCCAGGAAAGACACAGGGAGACTGCCTGCTTGGCCTCACCATCTCGGGACATGCCCAGTGCCAGGCATTTCTGTAGGCGGCAGTGCTGGCATCGGTTCCGGCTAGTGCGGTCGATGGGGCAGTTCTGCTGACGGGTGCAGGAGTAGGCCACGTTGCACTGCTGGCTCCGACGGAAGAAACCCTAGGGAAAGCAAATGGAGACCCAGACTGTCAGCCTGGCCAGGCCCACTCAGGCCTGCGGGCCTCCATCCCACAAGATCCCACTCCCTATCAGTTTTCTCTCCTCCATTTGTTCTTTTGCAAGTCCTTCCCCAGTATAAGAAAAGGTCTTCCTGAGCACTGGGCCCACCACCTCAGGTAGCTTCTTAGCTGCCTCAGGAGATCATCCCTGGAATCAGAACAGAGGCCAATGCGTCCCTGCTGTGTCCCATCTCTGCAGAGACTCTGTGTGTGCTCCGATACACCGACATACAGGTGCGTGCCTGCCTGGAACTCACCTTGCACCCCTCACAGGTAATAACCCCGTAGTGGATCCCAGATGACTTGTCCCCACAGATTTTGCAAGGGATCACTTCAATTTGTGCTGCAAGAGAGAAAGAGATGGAGGTCAGCCAGAACCCTCTTCTCCATGCTCCCACCATGGACCTAAGCTGCAAAATACAGGTGCATGGTGCTCCTCCACTTCTCCAACCAGTTCAGCTGACCAGTTCCCCCTTGCAATAAGGAAGGGGAAGCAAAGTACCAAATGCTGTTTAGCAAAGGGTCTGCGGAGGCTGATTTTTGTTTGGGAGGTAGTGGTGGAGGGTGTTAGGGGGGCAGCTGGGAGTATCTGCTTTATGGAAGCAAAGAAAAGCAGCTAAAGGAATGCCACCTGTGTAACCCTTCAAGTTGAAAAGCCCCAGTTGCCTCCCTCCCGTTTTGGGACGTATGAGCCCCCCCCCCCCTGCATTACAACACCTGCTTCCCGCCCAAGGGGCTTCCTTTGTGCACCCTCACCTCCTCTGGGGCCCAACTCCAGTAGGCAGAGGGTGAGGCATGGCAGGAACATGTGGTATACCAGGCAGGAGGCCATTGGAGTCAGCCATCCTCTGCCAGGCAGTGAAGGGCAGGGAGGGGCTGCCCAGAGACCAAAGGGTCATCTGGGAGGGTCTGCCAAGTATGGCTCAGGGGAGAAAAAACCAGAGATGGGGCCCAGGAGAGTGGGGCTGAGTGGATGCCTGAACGCCAAGGGAGAAAATCAATGGTGAGGAGAGAGGGTGGCTCTGTGTGCATGACAAGTGTGTCCTCTGTTTACATGTACTTGAGTGTGTCTGTGCCCCATGGTGTGTCCAGGGACTAGAGACCACCTCATTCCACTTTTCTTTTACAGGTGAAGAAACAGACTGCATGAGGTAAGGTGGTTGGCCCACGCTTCCACAGCTAGTTTGCTCCAGAACTGGGCTTTCCTTTAGATTGTCATTAGACTGTTCTGGTACATAACTTTCAGGGTACCCATATCTGTGGGTATGTTTGTTTTTCATGTATGTGTATATGTACACATGAAAGGGATGAGCGATTTGTGAGCCAGTGTGCACATGTGTGCATTTGAGGATATGCCACTGTTTGCTCACTGGGTACGAGGACCCCAGGTTCTCTCTCTTCCCCTGAGTCCATTGTATCCTGTCCACACTGACTCCATGTGCCTGCTGCCCATCCCTCCATCTCTCTTACCACTGCCCCCGGTATCTGCTGAGTTTCAGGGACCAGAGGTGAGCTGAGGAAAGCTTGGAGTCCTTGATGACAATAGCTGCTTTCAGCACTTCAATGGTCTTGCCATCGCCAACCTGCTGCCTCCCCTCTCAGGTGGGGGTCACCTAGGGCAGAAGCCCCTTCTCATCTTTGACATGTCTCTCATGTGAGGGTCAGAGGAAGTCGCAAGTCCACATTCCTGTGGGCACACCTCTAGCCCCAGGCTTCTTGGACCCTGGTCACTTGTAATCCTGCTGATGTGAGGTGGGAAGACAACCACTGCTTCCCTCTATCCCCCTCCATCATCCTTAAAAAGTCTCCTCAGGTCAGCCTGGAGCTGCTTCCTCTTGGGGGACACTGCTCCCTGGTGTCTGAGATTCTTCCATTAGAACTCGATTTCCCCACTCCCCCACCCAGTACTCCACAGTAAGCTGTGGCCACCCACGGCAGGTGAGCTTTTCAATGTTGTTGTTGTTATTATTGAATGTCTTCAAATTGGTTCCGACTCATAACACCCTTGTACAAGGTTGGTGAGCTTGAACCACTGACTTTGCAATTCAAACCAACCTTGCAGTCCAGCGCATTAACCAACAACGCCATACCAAAGCTTTTCAATAAATGATGTGAAAAACAGATTCTATCCAGTAAATGAAACTCATGGAAGGGGAGGGGGAACAGAGGGACCCTGGGGCGGGAGTCGAGAGGCACTAGACCTGCGAGTCATTGACATTCTCTAGGCCTTAGGTCCTTCACCAGTAACAGGGATAAAGTCCACAGTGGTTCACTGGTATCTGCACTGTTTAAGTGGGCAAGTGCTTGTACTTACTGAGTAGATGGGATCTGAAGAAACAAGTGGGTGGAAGGAACTGATAAAAGCATGGATCACCATAGATTCTGCTCTTGCCTCTCTCAACACCTCCCTCCTCCAACACTGTAGTAATTCTTGCCTCAGTGGCTTTGAGTCCACAGAAGAGAGAAACCAACATGAGCCACCCAAAAAGGTAAGTGGGAGAGAGATTAGGCCAAGCCACAGTGGGAACCTGGGCTCCAGCCCAGCAGGCAACCACAAGCCTCCCTGCCTCTTCCCTTCTCCAAGAGCCACATCCGTGTGCGTGTGTATGCTGACCACATGGGTGACCCCAGACACATCTCCCTGCCCCTCGCCTGACCTGCTGCTTGTCCTGACCCTAGGAACCCCATAGCAGAGTCATCGAGACCCTGACCTTCTCATAGGAAGATGTGGTCAGCCAAGCTCCCTCTTCACAAATGCCAGTGTTTGGGGGATGTTAGAACCTGGGATCTTAGCCTCCAGGCCAGCCGCACCCCTATCCTTCTCAACCATGGTCCAGCACAAAGACATACACTGAGACAGGCACATAGAGTTAGAAGCTCTAAGCCACAGAAACCAAGAGGTTTGGGACTGGGAGAAAGCAGGCAAACACCCAGAGATGGAGACACAGCCGCAGAAACAGAAAAACCCACACTTGTGTCCTGGCCTGATGCCCAACTCTGAACCCTCCCAACACCATCAGGCCCTTCTTATCCTACTCCTCCCCCACTTCCCCTGCCACCTGTACCCCCCTCCCAATGCCACAACCTCAAAGAGAAAGTACCGGTGTGCAAGTATGTATGCGCGCATGCGCGCATGACTTGTGAACGGTGGGGAGGGGGGAGATGGGAAGGGGACTGGCAGGGTGGTGGTGTGGTGGGAAGGAGCTGAAAAACACTTCCAATAACTCACCTTCAAAACTTAGCCCTGTAGCAGATGGTGGGAACCCAGATTGGGTAGGGGGAGCTGAGTAATCACAGGATTACTCAAACTGTTGTCTGGGAGCCGGGCCTGCCAGGAACTTACCATCTAAGGGCCTGCCAGTGCCAGGAACTAGAGCCAAGCAAAGGTCAGGAACCCCAAGGCCAACGCCTGTATAACCGGCTCCCACAGGAGCCCCAAATCTAACAGTAACCACTGTCTCCTTGGTAAGTTCTCTCACCAGCAGCTCTCTCCAGAGGCACTTAGAATACATTCCGTATCACAGGGAAACCGTCTAGTGCCACCAGCTTCCAAAAGGAGACTGTGTTTGCGTGTGCAGAGAACACAAGCTTCTTATAATATCTGGTGAGGCCAGCTCCAGGATCTTTCCATCTCAGACAAGATTGCCTGGCGGTCTTGTTAAGAGGTAGATCCTGATACTGGAGGTCTGAGGTGAGGCTTGAACTTTTGTGTTTTAACAAGCTCCCAGTTGGTGCCAGCACTGCTGGTTCTCAGTGTACACTTTGAGTAGCAGGAATTTGGTTCCTCTTCCTGCTTTTGTGCTAGGCTGTCCCTTCCTGGATAAGGTCTCTCTATTGAGCTAACAGTTCAACCTACCCAGTAGTACCTTGGAAGAAAGGTCTGGTGATCTGTTTCCCTAAAGATGGTAAAACCAAGAAAACCTTGTGGAGCAGCAGTTCTACACATGACACATGTGTTCTACACATGACACACGGGGTCACCATGAGTTGGAATCAACTCAACTATCAATGTTTCTTTTTCTAACTCCTCCCTGGAAATGGGAATGGGTTTGGTGGTCTCTCCTTTGAACATTCTTTTCTCTTCCCTGCCATCCAGCCTGACCTCTAAAGCCTCGTTCTGATACAGAAGTAAGAAAAGAGAACGCATGTCTTCTGAGTTGCTTTACTCAGGGATTTTAGGATCCCTGGGGATCCTATCAGATGGTCCTATGTGGAGAAATACGGTAGAGAAAAAATAGTCCCTCCTCTTCCACCTAGGACCTCCTCTAATCTCATCAAGCTCACAGCTGCAAGATTCATTGATAGTGCTTTTTGAATGCATCCAGAAGCCTGGCCCTGTGCCATCTTAGGGAGCCCTGTCCAGGTGCCCTATGCCACAGAGAGGAAGTGGTAGGAGCAGAGGAGGGGTTGCAACCCAGAGGGATCATCCCCTCAAACCCCAGAGCCACCCTAGCCCTGAAGAGGAATGGAGACTGTCAGAGGAAACCTGAGGCTGCCATCTCTACTTGGAGTGCCTTCTCAGTCCAGAATTGGACCCTTCTTCTTTTCTGCCTTCCAGTGGATACTGATAACAGAGGGACAATAGTACCAGACATAAACATAGACTGACTTCTTACCCTGTGTTGTCCCCGCTGCTTTTCATACACTTCTATTGAACGATGACAACAACTCTATGAAGTAGATGCTACTGGTATTGTCCCCATTTTACAGATGAGAAAACACATGTCTACAGAGAATAAGTGGCTTGACTAAGGTTACACTACCAGAATGCCAGGTCTGACATTTGAATTCAGGCCTATGTAACTCTAGAGCTGGTGCCCTCAACCCCTAAGCTCCATACTCTATAAGAATGAGCTGCCCAACTGCATCAAGGACAATGGGATGAGGAGAAAAGTTATGGTCTGCAGGGGGGAAGGGAAACGTGAGAAGTGAGGGGGTGGGCTAGGAATGACATTTCAGGGAGGAAATCCATGGAGTAAATGTCTGCATGCATGTCTAAAGACCTAGGAAGAAGCTACTTCCTCTGTCCCAGCCTCCTGTCTTTCCCCATTTCTTGAGGACAGGTTTCTTGGTGGAACAACTTGACCATCCCCACAGAACTTCCAGCTTTCTTGGAAGAGTGTCTTTGGGGTGTGGACTGGGTATCTTACGCATCTTGGTAGGTCTCTCTTGGTAGAAATGAATGAATGAACGTAAACTAGCGGGAGGAATGCATCCTTCTTCTTAGCTTAGGCCCCTCCTTTCCCCACTGAGACCACAGCTCCAGCCGGGGGTCCCCTGTGCATACCAGCTCCCTCCTTTCTCAGCTCTCAGTTCCCCTAGCTTCTGCAGGGTTGGAAACCAAGGTGGTGGGTGCCACCACATGTGGAGCAGGAGAGGGGGGCTGGGCGAGAGTCAGAAGACTGAACATTTGCCCCAACCTAGCCCAGGCCCTTCCCCCAGCTTAGGAAAGACTTTTCTGCTGATACACCCAGATCCCGTGGCTGAGAAAATAGAGAAGCTAAAACTCAGGTGGGCGAGGGAGAGTCTGGGCCTTTGAAAAAACATGAAAGACAGACAGCCAGCCACCCGAAACCCCCTCTTGGTGCCCCCGCCACCCCCGCAGTCTGAGAAAAGAGGGGAAACAAAGAATTGAGTGAAAACAACCAGTGAATGGGGGAGGGGATGAATCACCAGGAGGAAGCTGAGAAGTGGGAGCTGGTACCACCATCATCATTAGCTTCCCTGCTTTCAGGGCCCCATCTTCTCCTTCCCAAGGTTTCTGTGTAGCCAGGAGCCTAGTGGGCCGCAAGCCCAGTCCTGTTATTGTCCCTTCCGGAAAACCGACATCGTCTGTCCTTCCTGAGTCCCAGAGCTCCAGGAAAGGGAGCTGTGTTACAGCAGCAAGAAGAGTAGAGGTTAGACTTCAGGAAGGACTAGCTATTGAAGACAGGAGCAAGACCCCAGAACTGCCTTTCTTGAAGAGCCCTGAGCGTGGGAAAGCCCCTGTTCTCTGTTAGTCTGAGTCAGGGGAGGGGCAGGGTAATCTCAGCACAAACCACATTGTGATGGGACAGGAGGGGACTCTCCCAACTTTCAGGGTCATGTGCTTGGAGTGTTTGGGATTTCTGTTAGGAATGGGAAGAAATGAAATGGGAGGGTGCAAGAAGGATGCAGGGAAGGAGGGAGCACTTTATAAGGCCCTCAGAGGGCCTGGGCTCTCAGGGTGAGATCTATGGCATCCTGGGAACTTACTTGGATTTTTCTGGCTCCCTACTCCTTGAAATAATGAACAGACTTGAAAAACTTGGGCAGGGCACAGCAAAGACAGGCATGTGACTCCATGCGCCATCCTGGACTAATAATGCTCAATCCCATAGGCTCCACACTGGCCATGCCCCTCAGGATGAGATGAATGGGTCACCCACCCTCCGACTGGCTGGGATGCTGTTTGACTAAAAGATAAAACATTCTTTATCTGACAGTAACAGGTCACCATGTAAGGGAGTCTGCATTGTCCTTGTCTGGAACTCATAAAACCCAGGCATCCCCCTTACTGCTCTCCAAAACAAAAACAAAAATTCCAAACACATTGCCGTCATGTCGATTCTGACTCATGCTATCCCCATGGGTTCCAGAGTTGTTGTTAAGTACCGTGGAGTTGGTTCCGACTCATAGTGACCCTGTACAGGGCTTCCGAGGCTGTAAATCTTTATGGGAGCAGAAAGCCTCATCTTTCTCCCGTGGAACAGCTGGTAGTTTCGAACTGCTGACTTTAAGCTTCACAGTCCTATTCGTAACCACTACACTACCAGAGATCCCACTGGGTTCCAGAGTAATACTACTTTATAGGGTTTTCTTGGTTGTAATATTCAAGGAAGTAGATCACCAGGCCTTTCTTCTGTGCTACTGGGTGGGTTTGAATCGTCCATCTTTAGATTAGGAGAACAAATCATTCGTGTAGGAGAACAAACCATTCATGCTATTTGGGCCTGTCAATTACTTGGTGTCTCCCCCTTACTACTAATCTCTCTTGTCTCTCTCCTTTCCTTTTTCTGCTCTCTAGTCGTGTCTCTGGGGTTTGTGCCTCAATGATTTTGGTTCTCCCATTATTTCTTCATGTTTCCATGTTGGTACCCCCTTGCCTGCCCTTTTAGTTCATGCTTTGTATCTTTCTTTATGTCTCGATCTGTTTCTGCTCTTGGCTGTCTGACCTTGGTCTCTGTGTGTGTCACAGTCCCAAGTACTCTCTCTCCAGCTGTGGTCAGAGGGAGTGGTGGTGGCCAGCACTCACTGGTGAATGAGTCAGATAACTTGGGGCTATGAGGTACCCAGATGTGGCCATGTGATCAGACCACTGGTGTTGAACCCCAGATTAGAGGCGATCCCCCTCTTTTACCTACCAAATTGTGTGGAGTTGTAGAAGTTATAATGTAGGACGGTCCAAGTATCTACCTCAGTCAGTACTAGCTCCTACTCTCCTGCTAGGCTCTGAAGTACACCCAGTCATAACTTCCCAGGGTTGATTCACTCTTTTAAGACCACCTCTGGGAAGACCAGTCTGTTCCAGCCTTTGGAACAGGTGAGAGGGAAAACTGGAGCTCTAAGAGGTTCTTGTTCTGTTTGGAAGGTGTTGGTTTATAATCCAGCTCACACACTTACACTAAGGCTCCATTCCCATTAGAGAAGTAGAGTTGCCCATTCTTTCGCTTCCTCTACCCTCTGGGAGAAGTAAGTCTCTCTCCTTAGTCCTGGGCCCTCAGTCAGGTTTGTAGTTGTTGTTTTGATTTGCTAAAAGAATTCTCCCTTGTTTTGCAGCTTGAGGAGACCAAGGCCCAGTGATTCGACTAAGACCACAGGGTCATTCAGTGATAAAATGATAGCTGGCCTTTTGACTCTCGGCCCATGGTCTTTCCAGGATCCAATATGGCCTCCCTTCTGTGGCTTGTAGGAAGACCCCAGGTTGGACGACCTTAGGCCTCAGGGTCCTTAACCCTGTGTTCTGAAAAGCTCTCTGGCTTCTCTTACATGAATACGGGAGGGGAGGCAGGCAGTGGTCTGACTTGCCCACCCTTGCTCTTGCTCTGCTGGAAGGCAAAAGGGCATCTCTCCACCCGCTGTTGGTCCATGGCTCCAAGCCAAGAAAAGAATAAGTCTTTTTGTTCTTGTCTTCACTGCCTTAATTCTCTATCAACTGAGCAACTGAAACTGAGGACTGCACACACACACACACACATACACACACACACACACACATGCACGGCGTCCTAGCTGGGTTCCACTTGGTTCTCCCATCCCTAGACTGGACAGAAACTGTGGTGGCTCTGAGGCCTGGAGGCTGACCCCTCCGCCTGCTGGCCTCAGTTTACTCTCTGTCCTGCTATTTCAGGGCACAGCAACTCCTCTGGCCTTTTCCGCCCTGGGTCTCAGTCTCTTTTTGTCAAAGGAGGTGCCAAATTCCTCAGATACTCTTAGACATCCTCTCCAGAACTCATGACAGAGGAGTCCTTCAACACCCCCTTTACCGTCACTGATGTATGGGATCTATCTGGGGAGCGAGAACACCCATCTACTCCATCCATTTTAACAGATCCTGACCTTGACTGGTGGGACACACCCTGCCAGGGAGGAGCACTCAGCTTTCCTCACACCGTTCCTTTCCTAGAGGCCTCAGGAAGGATGCCAGGATCCAGGTTGCCCCCACCCCAGCCCCATTCACTTACTTCTCATGACTGAGTCGTGCGCTTTCCAGCCTTGGCTACCTGTCCTCCTCTGCTGGGGGTGGTCCAGGGATGGAGGCACAGTTGTGAGAGTGGAGGGCCAGGCCCTCTCAGCAGTAACTCAGCCCACAGCTCTGCACCAGCTCTCCCCTATAGCTTCTGGGCAGGGCGGGGGGGGGGGGGGGGTGTTTAAGCTCCACACTGCACAGGTGGCCCAGGGACAGCCTCCCCCAACTCCGCACCTCAGGGGTGCAGCGGGTAGGATGACAGGCACCCCACGTGGCCAATCTGGGCCTGGGGCAGGGTGGGGGGGGCAGGGGGAGGGTGTGAGGGGTGGGGCAGCCAATCGTAGGGGGTGTTGGAAAATTCCAAAACCACATGTGACAGCCACACGCGGTAAGAGCTGTTTCCACTCGCCAGGGTGGTTCTGGCTGGGGAACCAGAATGGAGCACACACAACCTGGGGCCAGGTTCTTACTCCCCCTCCCCCTGAGGAGCTTCCGAGCTGGGCCCTCTTTGCCAGATGACGGCAGAGGTGAGTCTCAGGAAGTCTGCCTGGCATGGTGACGTGCCACTTGAGAGCCCTGTGGATGGCCAACAGCCATGCCCAGTGTGGTCTGGGAGACTTTTCCCCCCACTCACCATGGTCACATCCCCTCCCCATACATACAATATATGCCCTGGGCTTGGGAAGAGATGATGATAATAGTAGCTGTAATAAGGTATGGTGGTGTGGGTTAGTGCGCTGGGCTGCAATGTAGGTTTGTACCTCAAGGTTGGTGGTTCAAGCTCACCAGCCGCTCCTTGGAAACCTTATGCAGGGTCGCTATGGGTCAGAACCAACTCTATGGCAATTAACAACAACTACCCCTCCTGCAGATAGTAGGCTTTTGCCTGGTAGATTGTTGTTTTTAAGTGATGCTGACCTTGTGATTCACAGACCAGTGCTTTTCCTACAGTGCCACACCAGGACTTTAGTCCATTAGAAATTTCCTCAGGAACAAAGTTTCTAAAGTTTGACTGTAGCTAATGATGATGGTTTCCTGGTGTGGCGCTGTGCGGTAATGCGCCAGACTGCAGAGTCATTTGAACTGCAAGATCAGCAGTTCAAGCTCACCAGCTGCTCCTTGGAAACCCTATACAGGGTCGCTATAGGTCAGAATCGACTCGACTCGATGCCACTTACCACCACCAACAATGATGATGATGATGATAATAATAATAGTGCTTACTATGTGCCAAAGATGTTTCTAAATATTTCATGGAGTTCTAATCCTTGTAACTTCATGAGGTAGGTACCATTATTCTCATTTTAAAGATGAGAGAGGTTGAGTAGAGTATCTCAGCTTGAGAAGTCTTCTGGTATTGGGGTTTCCCTATAGGGTTTTTGACCTGAGGGTCCTTTTGAGACGGGGCACTAAATTTCAGAGGCCTTCTTTCTTAGTCTGTTATATGTGCTGTATGGTACAGCGTTTCTCTTGGGGTCTCTCAGTTTCAAGCCTGTTCTTGGTCTGGGAGTCACCTTAGGTTCTTCATGTCAGAACTCCTCTTGGGGATGTTTAATTTGACAGTCATTTCCCAGAGTCTCTCAGTTTGGGGAGGCCTCCATGACCCCTGGATTCTCCAGGCCAAATCTGCTACTAAGGCTCTGAGCTCTCCAGTCTGTAGCAGCTCCTGGGTCTGGTACTGGCCTTTCCCAGATGCTGGGCTGCCTGGGGCCTGTAGGAGCTGAAAAGACTGGGGCCACGGCTGTCAGCCTGGATTCTCATGAGGACACTTACTGGGTGGAGGACAGGGGTGGATGAAGAGAGCCAGTAGATTGGAAAAGGAACAAGGAGGTTTGGTTCTCACCAAGGTTTTTATGGTTAGGGGCTAAGGGCAGGAACGGGATGGAACTTCAGTGGCTCCCAGTTCCAGCTTCTCCAAATGTCCCCCTCCCACTCCCCCATGAATGGTCCCTGGCCACCCCTCCCTGAGCTCACCCGCGTCACTCCCTGACCCGCTTTCCTCCCGGGGCCCTGCTCAGCATTTCCGTGGGGCCCTGTGGCTACGGCAGGCAGGATTGTGCTGAGCAAAGCAACCCCCCAACTAGGAGGAAGTAGCCTCCTGAATGGCCCCCAACCCCTGCCTGCCCGGCCCAGGGAGAAGGGTGGTGCTGCAGCAGCCCTGAGATTTCTCTGTAGGATAGGCACTGGACTGATAGCCACAAGGTTGGCAGTTCAAACCCACCAGCCACTTCTTGGAAACCCTGTACAGAGTTGCTGTGAGTCGGAACCAATTTGATGGCTCTTCACAACAACAGGAGGGATGGCAGTGAGCTCTCAGGAAGAACTGGCAGGCAACCCAAATGAGGACAGTGGGAAATGCAGGAGGCCTTCCTCCCCCAGAGTGGTCCTCACTAATTCAGGGGCCCAGGCTTATGGAGGTCTTCCCCAGGGGCCCATGGATGGCTCAGGTAATGTGAGAACCTTGGGATTGAGGTGGAGTGGGAGTTTCTGGGGAAGTAGCGTCTCTCACAGACCAGAGGTCCTTAGGGAAGATGCTTACATGCTAGTGACTATTGAGAAGTCCTTTCTGAGACCTTGCCTCCTTCTCACATGCTGCAGTCTCAGTCTCTCCAAGTGTCCCTGCCCATTCTGTTTCCTAGCAGCTTCCTTGCGCTCCAGCCCTGCAGAGCCCTGCTCCACACTTGTTCACACCTTAGGATGTGTTAACCACAGAGACCAACACCAAACCTGGCTCTGCTGCCACAAAGCCTGGCGCACTCCTGGCCTCCCACAGATGTGGGAGTGGCTGAGGCCACCTCTGTCTCCTTGAACTCTTCATCTTTCCTTCCTCACTCAGCACCCCCACCTCCAGCCCCCTCATCTCCCATTTCCTTTTTCCAGGCTTCCCCTTTCCCTTTGTTTGCTCCTGGTTTCTTTACAATGTTCTCTGTTCCCCAACTCTTCAGGTTTCTGCTTTACTGCCTCCTAATTGCCCTTCTGGTAGTGTAGTGGTTACTAATCGGGCTGCAAACTACAAGGTCAACAGTTAGAAACTACCAGCTGTTATGTGGGAGAAAGATGAGGCTTTCTGCTCCTG
Organism: Chrysochloris asiatica; assembly: GCF_000296735.1. NCBI lineage: Eukaryota > Metazoa > Chordata > Mammalia > Afrosoricida > Chrysochloridae > Chrysochloris > Chrysochloris asiatica. Next base: position 8,956,447 of record NW_006408560.1, read on the forward strand.
TAAAGATTTACAGCCTCGGAAACCCTGTTCAGGGTCACTATGGGTCAGAACCGACTCGACAGCACTTAACAACAACAACAATTGCCCTTGTGGAGTCCTGGTATGGTGCTGCGGGTTAATGCACTGGACTGCGGTTTGAACTTCAAGGTCAGCGGTTCTAGCTCACAAGCCGCTGTTCGGAAACCCTATACAGGGTCACTGTGAGTTGGAAGGGAGAAATGAGGCTTTCTGCTCCCGGAAAGATTTACAGCCTCGGAAACCCTGTACAGGGTCGCTGTGAGTTGGAACTGACTCCACGGCACATAACTACCACCACCGCCATGAGTTGTAAGCTACTTAACGGCATTTAATAACAACATTGCTGTTATCTTCTCTTGTGACTTTTTCGTTCCCTTCCTCTCCTTTCCCTCCCTCCCTGTCTTCCCCTTGCTTTCCTGGCTCTGCTTAGGTCTGAGCCCCTGCTGCCTTTGCTTTCCCCTGTCTTTCTGTCTACCTCTGCACCATTCTTCACAGACTTCCTAGAGTCTTTGCTGATTTCTCCTCCATCTCTTCACACCTTAGCACCAGTTCCTGCCCCGTCCCTGCCCTCTGACTCACAGGTGTGGGTCTTCTTTGCAGCCAGCAGCTCTGTAGAGAGAAGAGGGAGTCAGAGTCAAAAGCCGGAGGCCATGGGGCAGGACTGAGAGACTCGCATCCCATTCACAGCTGCCTACACCTGCCCATTGTTTCCCCACCCCCACCCCCACCCCCGAGGAAGTGGACCACCCTCTGCAGCATGCTCTCTCCTTCATTCCTAGCTCCTCAGCTGGCTTCCAGGTCCTTAAAAACACCAGACTCCTCATGGCCTCTGGGATTCTCACCAGCTGTTCCTTCAAACCAGAATACCTTTCTCTTCCACACTCCTTAATCTAGTCAGCATCTCTGTAGCCCTCAGGCCTCAGATTTCATGCCTCCTCCTTGGGGAAACCTTTTAGACCTTTCTGTGGCACTTGCACACTCATAGCACCTGCATTTGATTTCCTGGCACTGGCCAAATTAAGTAACCACCACGGTGGTGTAATTGTCTGTTAAACTGGTCTTTCCTGCTAGACTCCGAGCCCTCTGAGGGTAGGGACCGTGTCTGTCTTATTCATCTCCTATGAAGTCCTGGTGTGATGCTGTAGGATTAGAACTGGACTGTACGATCTGTTTGAACCTCAAGGTCGGTGGTTCAGATCCACTAGTTTCTCCTTGGAAACCCTATGTGGCAGAACCCACTTGATGACACTTAGCTGTAACAACAGCAACTCCCTTGAGCTTTCAATAGTGTTTGGCACATTAAATCTCTGTGGTTGCTAATCGGATCCTGGAAGCATCAGGGGGCTCCAAAGGCCTGGAGTTGGGAGGAGGGCAATGAGGTGGTTTGGAGGTAGATGAGGGGAGAGCTGCAAAACACAGGGCCCCACTCTTTGCCTTCCTTGAGAATGGTACACTGGCTTGTCAGCCTGCAGAAGGGGAAGCCTTTGCTCTGCAGCTGCAGCTATGTGATTGGTTGCCATGGGGTGGGCAGGGACCCAAGGATCTTTGGGAGAGACAGGGAAGACCATCTGGGTGGCAGCTGCTGAGGGTAGAGCTAGTGCATGGTTGGGTTGTTCATCTGCACAGTTAGCGTTTATGAAACACCTACCAAATGAGCCCATGGGAAGAGGCCTCCCCTGACAGACCTTGATCCATTTCCTAGATCCACAGAGCACGTGGCCTGTTTGCTTGTCCCAGAAAGTCCTGCAACACTGCCTTATGCTCCCTGCACCTTCCCTAACCTCTGACTTGGATCGCCTGTTCTGTTTTTTTCTTCTTCTGCTATCCAATTCTCAGCCCTTCTGCTCAGGAGATGTCCCCTATGCTGCGCTGGGTTGGAGCCTGGACCCTGCTGGGATGGGGGAAGGACTGCCCATGAAGGGAGTGGCTCCATCAGGCCCCTCCTGCCTCCCCTGATCCCGCCTGGCCCCACTAGGCTTCTTCCCTGACGTGGCACCTCACAGGCCTCTAGCTTTGTACCTCAGAGCAATCTTGGGGGGAGGGGGCGGGCCCTTCCTCTGCCAGGTGGCCTTGGAGCTTGACAATGCTTGGTGCTTATTCACACAGCTGAGCAAGCATGTGGCCTAGGATCCTGCCTTGAGGGGGTCCCTAAATAGACGTTGGTGATGTCAAAGGCTACCTAACTCTCTATTCATTCCTGCCCAGCCCCTTGCCTTTTCTCTGCAGAAATGAAACACTATAGCCCTGGGCTGGCGGGGAAGAAGGTGCCAGACTAGTGGGCCTGGGCAGCTCACAGGGCTTGGCTGCTTCCTCACCCTTGGCCTCCCTTCCTCCCAGGCCTTCACTCCTTAAGACTTCCTTCATTGTTGAATGAATGGGAGGCAGAGTGGCCAGTCTCGCAGAAGACTTCAGAGAAGCAGCACCTCATCTACCCCCAGGAGCTTGCTGACCTCTGGGAGGGCTGGTCTGCCCTCTGGTCCCTCAGATTCACGGATTTAGCTTTCTTGACCCCTCTTCCCTTCTTCTTTTCCCTCACCAGTCTCATTCTTCTCTTTTCTCTTGATGTAGCTCCTGTTCCTACCCTTTTCCTTTTCTGTCACCCTGTCTGCCTTGTCCCCAGTTTCCTTTTCTGTACCTCTTTTAGACTCTCTCAAGACGTGTCCGGCCTCCCCTCCTGATTTCCCTGCCAGCCAGTCTCTGTCTGTTCTCTTGTCTAGCCCTTCTCGGGCTCTCTCCACCCCTCCTCACTATTTGCCTAGCCTCTTTCCAGCTCTTCCTTCCACCTGCCTGCAGGGCCCAAGGGCCTCTTACCCTGCGAGGCTTGGTGCTGTGTCTGTGGGGCCCTGTCCATGGGGTAGCTCCCTTGGTGCCGTCCTTGTTGCCCTGGCTGCCCAGGAGGGCAGGGAGCAGGGCCCAGGGGAGGAAGGAGGGAGGGAGCACCTGGCCTGTCGGCAGGCAGGGAAGAGGAGTGGCTGGCAGAGCGTCCTGGCACTGTGAGAGGACCTGGAGAGAGACCAGGAACCAGAGTGTGGAGGTTAGAGAAGAAACTGGATGGATGAAGGGGAGGGAGCTAGCATTCATTGAGCACCTACTGTGTGCTGGGCCTTTTGCCAGACACTTTATGAACATCCATAATTTCATTCCATCCTCACAATACCACCATAAAGCATACTCCTTTCTTCATATTTCTTGGTGCCAAGTGATGCTCAGAGATATTCATGACTTGCCCAAAATCACAAGGGCAATGAGTGATTGAGCTGTGATTTGAACCTCGATATTTGTGACTTCAGAATCATGTACTTTTCACCTGGGGTGGGGTAGACAGAGATGAGAAGTAGAGGACACATTTGGGGAAATTTTGCTGCTTCTCCAGGATGGGGTCAGACTAGTCCCACCAGCTCTTCAGCATCTTTTGGCATCTACTTGCTTGGCCTCATTCCTTGCCACCCTTCTGGCGAACTTCCTGATGTCCTCACATCCTCCTGGTCCATTGTGGGCTGAGGCAGGCCTGGAGGAATGTGTGGAGTCAGAGGGGCAGTGGAAGCGGGAAGGAGAGGAGGGAAAATGCTATATGGGACTAGTGGGGTGAGAGACAGGCCCCCAGGCCCAGTGACCCTACACTGGCCGCCTATACTGAGGGCTTTTAGGGGAGTCTGAGATGAATGAGGCTCCCATGGAACCTGGGTGCCACCTCTCTCCTGCCTCAGCCCAGAGTTTGATTAGCTGGGCCTGGCTCTCCTGGTTACCCAACAGGCTGGCTGGCCAGAGGCCAGGCTGCAGTGGGGAGGCTCCCTGGTACCTCCGCCTGCTCTCAATCCCAGCTGGTAAACAGCAGTGCAGGAGCCAGCCATGACAAGGCCTCGTGACTCGCACACTCCCCCCTCCCCTCAACCTGGAGCACGTGGCACCTGGCATGGAGAGGACTGGCAGCTGTCTCTTCCCTCTCCTGCCCTCCCATCTCATCAGCCTCCTCTCCGGCCCCACTCTGGAGCCACACACTCTGCTACCATCAGCACCTCTGTGCCTGGGTAGCTCCCAGAGTCTCCCAATGTCTGCAGCTTGAGGGTCAAAGGTTAGAAGAAGAGAAGGCCTTTCTAACTCTCCTGGTAGTTAACAGTGGGATAGGGAAAGAGGGAGAATGAATTGGAAGCTCCTAAGTTCCTTCTTGTACAGAGAAACTGAGGGTCTGATGATCTCTGCCAGACCCACTGTCTTTGTACATGTCTCTGTGTCAAACAGGATGTCAGTGTGTGTCGCTCTGTCCCTTGGGCAGGTTCGGAGGAAGAAGCAAAGCTCTCTGTGGCATCAACCACCCAGCACCTCTGGCTGTGGGGCGACCGATGGTGGAGTACATTATAGCTGCTGACAAATAGAGCCAGCAAGAGGCAGAGGGATGGGAGTGGGGGGTGGTTTTGCTCTTGTCTTTCCCATGGCCAGAAAGTCCTGCATCTGGACACAGCCCCATGCTTCCCCACTCAGTGACTAACCTTGCTTCTTTCCATTTGCCATCCTCCATCTCTCTCTCTGCCTCTCCCTGCCAGTCCCTGCCTATCTCTATGCCTCTCCAGCTCTGCCCTCTCTATCTCTTCTCTCTCGGCCTCTCTTCCTCTGTGACTCTGGGTCTCACAGGACCCCTGCCTCCCCAATCATAGACACCCATGCAGGATGCATGGAGGTGGGTACTCATGTGGCACTGTGCCAGGTCTGGCTGCCTCTCTTGGTTGTGCCATTTTATGCCACTGTGTGGGGTGAGAAGGAAGTGACTTGGGGTTGAGAGGCACATTCTTCCTAGACATTCTTGGCTACCCCTTTCCTGCTGTAAGCATGGATGACTGGGGTCCTTTTTCCTTAGGGAGGGCGAGAAATCACCTTGTTCATTCGTTTGGGAAGTCCCTACTGATTTCTAACCTTTTCCCCCTCTAGCTGCAACCACAGGCCCCTTTCCAGAGGAATCAGGGCAGTGGTTAGTTCCTTCTCAAATAGAGTCTTATGCAACAAAGAGGTTGATAGGGATCAGAGAATCATTTCACCCACCACATGCCCAAGTCTTCTTATCAATGTAGGGAATCTCCACGCAGGGGGCAGGCACCCTGGGCTGGGGGGGGGGGTAGTAGTGGTGGCTTGGAACTGGGGAGTAGTCACCAATTTCTTTTTCCCTTCCTCTCTACCCCCCAAACCACAGAAACCACTTTAAGCTCAGTTCAAGCCTGCCCTTCCAGGGAGGGACTGGGGGTGTGAGGTTGGAAGGTATGTAGGACCTGGGTGGCCTGCAATGGTCCCAATCCCCAAGACCCATCAATGGTCTTCCCTTCTTGGAAGCATGATATAGTGATTAGGGGCCACTTTCCTTTGGGCTGGAGTGAGGTCCTTGCCTCGGGAGACTTTAACCAGAGACACTGGAGTGACTTTGGGAGGTAGCAACCCCTCAATGGTTAAAAAAAAGGGACACCCTAACCTCTATAAATGCCCTAGAGTTCTCACTGCCTCCCCTTCCCTTCCTGTCACAAAGGCCACTGTGGGTGGAGGAGGGAACAGAGGGAGTTTGAGCCCAGCTTCTGGCCCTGAACTCTCCATGATGGCCCTGCTCATACTACTCATGTGGAAATTCACATTTATAATCTTCTGGCTCTGAGGCAGCAAGAGAAGCAGGAGCTTTGATTTTTGTAGCAGAAAGCCCAGGGTAAGAACGTGGCCCGTCATTTGTTAGTTGTGGGCACTGAACCTCCCAGTCCTCAATTGCCACACCAATAAACAGAGGACAGTAATAACCGTACTGACTTGTGAGGAACAAATCCAAGTGCTCTGGGCCAAAGCAGTCTCTCTACAGGCAGTAGAGTATGTTTCTGTGGCTTGAGCTCACTGGGAAGTCCCTGGAGAAAGTTGGTGGCTCTATCACAGGGCCTATGAACGGAGTGAGCTGCTTCTGAGTGGGCAGGAGCACCTGGCTGAAGTCAAGTTAGAAACCTTGTTTGCAGCTAGGACTGATCCCAGGACAGGCTGGTGACTGTGGACAAGGTTATTTAGTCATGCTGATGAATTTCCTCTGTGGTAAAATGGAAATAATATCTCCCTACCTTAGTGAGTGGTTGTGATACTTCACTGAGATAGCATAGGTAAAGTGTAGGATCTGGTACAAAGCACTGTGTTTTTTTAAAAGTGTTTCTCCCTCCCTCTCCTTAGTGGTACTCTTCCCTTCTTTTTATCTGAACCTCTTTTCCATTCCCCTTTGCTGCTTAATTTTTCTTCGAAGCACATCACCACTCCTAACTCCTAACATTTTGCTTATTTATTCTAGAACTTCTCTGATCCCTACGTCCACGCTGGTTACTGCTCTACCCAAAGTCTGGTACCTCATAAAACGCAAAGCACCACACCTCCAGTCAACTCATTGTGACACCGTGTGTGTCAAAGTAAAACTATACTCCGTTGTTTTTTTCTCTCATTCTCTTAGAAATGCTTTTTTAAAAATCTTCCTTTTATTTTATTTTTTTAGAAATGCAGTAATGAGCTAAAGATTTTAATATTTTGATTAACCTTTTAGTATCCAGATATTTGTGTATCTTAATTAATCCCCATAATTTTTTTTTTTTTTTTACTTTGTTGGTGGTTGGTTATGTGCCATGGAGTCTGTTCCAATGCATAGCAACCCTACATAGGGTTTCTGAGGTGTAAATCTTTACAGGAGCAGAAAACCTCATTTTTCTCCCACAGAACTGCTGGTAGTTTTGAACTGCTGACCATGAGATTAGCAGCCTGATTCGGAACCACTATGCTACCAGAGCTCTTTGTTGTTGTTGTTGTTGTTGTTTTTAACCTAGTAGCTATTGTCTGAGACTTATCCTGGAACATCGTACAAGGGAAAACACACAAATTTTAATATGTGTGGCAGTTCAAATCCAACGACTTTCAGAAACTCAACACAGGCTCTCTATGAGTCAGAACTGACTTGATGACACACAACAATAACAACAACAACAGATTATATGAAGAAAAATGTGGCATGTGGATTAGAAGCAGACTCATTAACAACCTGCGAAATGCAGATGATACAACATTGCTTGCTCGGAGTAAAGATGACTTGAGATACATATTGATGAAGATAGGGAATATATTCTTTGATCACTGCAATTCAATATGGATTACACCTCAATGTAAAGGAAACAAAAATCTTTATAACTAGGTCAACAGAGTACATGATGATAAATGGAGAAGAGGTTGAAAGAAATCAAACGAAGTATTGCATTAGGCCCATCTGCTACAAAAGATCTCGTTAAAGTGTTAGAGAGCAGAGATTTCAGTTTGAGGACTAAGGCGAACATGACCTAAGCCATTGTATTTTCAGTCACCTCATAAGCATGCAAACATTGGACAGTAAATAAGTCAGACTGTAGAAAAATCAATGCATTTAATATATGATCTATTGTATTTTGGAATTGTGTGGCGAGATCAATCCCTGGAGAAGGACATCATGTTTGGTAAAGTTGAGGGCCAATGCAAAAGAGGATGACCTCCAGTGAGATGGATTAATACAGTGTCAGTAATAATGGGTTCAAACATAGCAACAGTTGTCAGGATGGCACGGGATGGAGTATAGGGTAGTATGACTTAGAACTGAATCAACAGTGCCTGACAACAGCAACCATTCAATAACAACAAATCTGTAACTTTATAGCTAATCTGTATGAACACAGGAAAAAATCAGGTAGTTTCACACTAACCTCAACGGTGGTTATTTTGAGTATGTGCTTTTTTTAAAAAAAACAACAACAGATTCACTCCCATTGAATCAATCTAATTCACCATGACCTTATGTAGGGTTTCTGAGGCTGTAAGTCTTTATGGGAGCAGACAACCTCATCTTTCTCCCTGGAAGTGACTGGTGGGTTTGAACTGCTGACCTCTGGTTAGCAACCCAATGCTTATCCCACAGTGCCACCAGGGCTCCTTGAGAATGTGTTTATAGGTGCAAAACAGGAACATTTACTTATTTATGTAGTTTTAGAAAATGAACTGTGTTTATTTGTTGTTATGTGCCATGGATTAGTGGAGTTATATTTCTAATTTTTGCTTTTTAGATTTAAAAAAAAATATTTTAATTCCATATTTATGCAAACTTTTTTTTTTTTAAAGTTTTTATTGTAAATTGAGTGATAGTTTACATGGTAGAACATTGGTTTTGCATTCATCCTGTCATATTTCGTTTCATTGCAATGATTACAATCCCCTCCATTCATCTTTATTTAACAGTATTTGCTTCTATTCCCTCTGTTTTGTTTTCTTTTACTTCTTTAACTTTTTATCGTGGACTGAGTGAAAGTTTACAGGGCAGATCATTAGTTTTACATTCAACAAATCATACACCTTGTTTCATCACTATGATTACAATCCCCTCCATGTACCATCTTTATTTACTTTAGCTCTTTTTTTAAAAAAAATTTAAACACTCAGGCATCTATAATAATTTGGCCAAAGGGCACATTCTCCAAGTCTGCCTCCTGGCCACTGTGTTTTAGTCCCTCTCTTCCCATGAATCTAGAGTCCCCAGCCGCTCCCTCTCTCCATGTCCCCATCTCTGCCTCCATCTCTGGCGTCACTGCTTCTCTGGTTAAGGTCCTGCATTCCACTTGTGCTCTTCTTCCTTAATAGTCCTAGTGTTCTTTGTTTCTGGACTGTAAGATTAACTGCTCCCCCATTTTTGTTACAAAACTTCTACCTTTACAATTGTGACAGTTGTAATTAGTCATGGTAACAATTACTCACTATTACATCGTAAGAATCTTATTATCCCCATCTCTTTTAACCAGACCTATCTAGACAAGATGAAAACTATTCAGTGGGAACTCTTTCTTCCCCCACGCACTTTTAAACTAAACTCCCTCTTGAAACCTTGTAAGCCAGTCACTTCGTGCCTTTATCGCCCCCTCATTTCAAGTAGCCAATGTCTAAGTTGCCCATCCCTATCTACCCTATGTACAGAGGGGATAGCTTTGATAGTTGGTGGCAAGGTGTAAAGACTCTTACCCTCTCTGTTGGTATTTAGAGTTACTACCTTCACGAGTATAGGTAAGGTTCATCAGATTGTAGCAATTTACCCTTGTTTCATTTATTAAACTTTTTTTTTTTTTATCTTCCTCTAGTAGAGTACTGATTATCAAGCCATCGAGGCTAGGTCAAATGGGTACTATCTGCAAGTTTGGGTGTTCTTGTGCATATCTCCTCACTTCATATCAGCTGGATGCTTCACTCTCAACTCTAGCCCTCTGTGACTATGTCCCTGTCCATAGACTAAAGTGTCCCCAGGTCTCACCACACTTTGGACCAACCAGTCCTTCCTCTTCTCTCTCTCATCTCCAGGTCAATGGGAGTCTAAAGACCCATTTCTTCATGGCTGCCTTTC
>NW_006408560.1:8968011-8968979 GCF_000296735.1 Chrysochloris asiatica
TATTCAGTAGTTAGCTGTGGCCTTAATACTTAGGTAGGTGTGTGTTTTGGTATTTTTATGCTTTCTGATTGCCTCCAGGTAGATGTGATCAGGAGATGGGCGTCCCTTTTCACTCTTCTTCTTGAGAAATTTCAAGATGCTACTGTTAGTTGTTATGACGTAATTCAGGATTTAATTTTCAGCCTGTTTCCTTTTTAGTCTACCTGTCCTGCTCCAAATTCCCATTCAGGCCTTTTTTCTAGTGATAAACAGTTCAGGGCTGGCTGTGGCCGTTTTGTGGTGCCATTTGGTTTTAAGTGGAAACTGTCCCTTTCAATTTTGAGTAGATCTGTGTGCATGCATAATAGAATGCTGTGGGGATGGGGTGGGGTGTCCACTTGCTCAGGCACCCCCTCTAGTCACCAGAATGGAGGTGCGCAGACAGCGAGAGACCAAAAAAAAAAAAAAAAAAAAAAAGAATGTCCACAACTTTATCTCCACAGTCTGTCAGGTGTCCATGGCTGCTCTGATTCTTCCTCTGTTCAGTCTCATCCAAGATGGCCACTCAGGTAGCAGCTGAGCTCCTTGGATTAGAAAGCACTTGATTTCATGCTTCTGCTACAAATTCCATGGGCAGTAAGCCTTCCAACTTTCTAAATATTCCTTTACATATGGTTCAGAATTCTGGGACCATCCCCTGAGCCTGATTGGTCCCATGTTCTGTGTTGCTGCTGATGGAGCTCCTCACTGCAGTTCTATCCAATCTGCCATCTTGTTTGTTCTCCTTTGTTTTTGATGTACACAGAAACATTCAGGAATATATAATAATTTAAAAACATATTTTGCATGAAAAAATTTATTATTTTTTTTGCTTTCCCCTTCACTCAAGTTAATATGTATCTACCCTCTAGTTAGTGATTTACCCTCCCTCCATGTCCCAATCCTGATAACCGTCAAGAATGTTTCTGTTAGTGTGAAGGCCTTTTCTC
>NW_006408560.1:8970344-8975570 GCF_000296735.1 Chrysochloris asiatica
CTGATGATTTCCACATTCCATTGGGTCACCTCTCTTTGGAATGGGCACAAATATGGATCTCTTCCAATCAGTCGGCCAGATAGTTGTCTTCTAAATTTCTTGGCAGAGATTAGTGAGTGCTTTCTGTGCCGCCTCACTTTCATGAAAGATTTCGATTTTTATTCCATCAATTCCTGGTGCCTTGTTCTTTGCCAATTCCTTCAATGACCTTGGACTTCCTCCTTCTGTATCATTGGCTCTTGATCATATGCTACCTCTTGAAATGGTTGAACATTAAACATTTCCTTTTGGTACAGTGACTCTGTGTAGTCCTTTCATCTTCTCTTGATGCTTTCTGCATTATTTAATAATTTGCTCAGTGAATCTTTCAATAATGAAAGTTGAGGCTTGAATTTTTTCTTTACTATTTATAATAGTAGCCTCATGCAATATTTGTGCTTTTGTGATTGACTTATTTCACTCACTTAATGTCCTCCAAGGGAGATCTGGTGGTGTAGTGGGTTATGTGTTCGACTGTTAACCACAAGGTCAGAATTTCAAATCCACCAGTTGCTCCATGGAAGAAAGATGAGGCTTTCAGCTCTTGTAAAGAATTGTAACCTCAGAAATGTTACACAGGGTCTCTATGAATCTAAACTGACTTAAATTCACATTACCACCAACCACCACCATTGTCCTTCAGATTCATCCATGTTATGAGGTGTTTGGCAGAATCATTATTATTCTTTAACATTGTTTAATATTTGATTCTACCAGTCATATGTCAGTTTGTCCTACCATGGTGGCTTGTGTGTTGCTGTGATGGTGGAAACTCTGCCACCAATATTTTAAATACTTGCAGGCTCACCCTGCCTGGTGAACAGGTTTCACTGGAGCTTCCAGACTAACACAGACAAGGAAGAAGGAGAGATGGTAGGTAGCCACTGAAAACCTTACGAAAAGCAGTGGAACATTGTCAGATATAGTGCTGGAAGATGAGTTTCTCAAGTTGGAAGGCATTCAAAATATGGCTGGGGAAGAGTTGACTCTTCAAAGTAGAGTTTTTACCCTAATGTAGTGAATATAACAAAGCTTTTGGGATCTTCATTTGTTGGTGTGGCAAACTCAAAATGGGAAGAAACAACTGCAAACATCTGTTAATAATTAGAATGTAGAATGCACAAAGTATGAATCTAGCAAAATTGGAAGTCATCAAAAATGTAATGGAACACATAAAGATCTATATCCTAGGCATTAGTGAGCTGAAATGGACTGGTATTGGCTATTTTGAATCTGATAATCATATGGTTTACTTTGCTGGGAACAAAAAATTGAGGAGAAATTGTGTTGCATTAATAAACAAAACGAGCATTTCCAGATCTATCTTGAAGTACAATGCTGCCTGTGATAAGAAAACATCTATATGACTACAAGGAAGACCAGTTAATACCACTATTATTCAAAATTATGAACTAACCACTAAAGCCAATGATGAAATTGAACAACTCTACCATCGTCTTTGGAGTACTGGTGTGGCACCATAGGATAAGCACTGGACCACAAAGTTGTTTTGAATGGCAAGGTAATTGGTTCAAACTCACCAGCCACTCCTTGGAAACCCTATACAGAGTCGCTGTGAGTGGGACCCAACTTGATAGCACTTAAAAACAGCAAAAACCACCTTCTTCAGTCTGAAATTGATTAAACTGGCAATCGAGATGCATTGATAATTACTGGTGATTGGAATGCAAGTTAGATACAAAGAAGAAGGATAAGTAATTGGAAAACATGGTCTTGGTGATAGAAATGATACTCGAGATCACATGATAAAATTTTGTAGGATCAAAGACTTATTCATTGAAATACCTTTTTTTCTTTTTTCAGATGAGATACACTGGGATAAAATTGACTACATCTGTAGAAATAGTTGGTGGAAAAATTCCATATTATCAGTCGAGACAAGGTCAGTGACCAACTATGAAACAAGACTATCAATTGCTCATCTGCAGTTTCAGGCTGAAGCTGAAGAAAATTAAAACAAGTCCACAAGAGCTACAATATGACCTTGAGTATATCCCACCTGAATTTAGAGACCATCTCAAGAACAGATTTGATGCATTGAACAATAATGATTGAAGATTAGATGACCTCAAGAACGTCATCCATGAAGAAAGCAAAAGGTCTTTAAAATTTTTGACAAGAAAGAAAGAAAAGACCAAAATGGATGTCAGAAGAGACTCTGAAACTTGTTCTTGCTCTTGAATGTAGAGAAGCTAAAGCGGCAGGAAGAAATGGTGAAGTAAAAGAGTTGAACAGAAAATTTCAAAGGACAGCTAGAGAAAACAAAGTAAGGTATTATAATGAAACATGCAAAGACCTGGAGTTAGTAAACTAAAAGAGAAGAACACTCTCAGCATTTCTTAAGATAGAAGAATTGAACCAAAATTCAAACTTTAAGTTGCAATATTAAAAAATTCTATAGTCAAGATATTACACAACCTAGGAAGCATCAGAAGAAGATGGAAGGAATATACAGAGTCACTGTACCAAAAAGAATTGGTCAATACTCAACCAATTCAAAAATATCTATATAGCAAAGAACCAGTGATGTTGAAGGAGGAATTTCAAGCTACACAGAAGGCATATTGGAGAAAAACAAGCCTCCAGGATTGAAGTAATACAAATTGAAATGTTTCAACAAATTGAGGCAGTGCTGGAGGTGCTCATTCATCTATGCCTAGAAATCGGGAAGACAGCTACCTTGTCAACTGATTGGAAAATGATCCATATTTGTGCCCATGCCAAAGAAAGGTGACCCAATTAAATGCAGAAAACATGGAACAATATCATTAATATCACATACAACTAAAATTTTGCTGAAGATAATTTAAAAATGGTTGCAGCAGTGCATTGACAGGGAGCAGCCAGATAGATATTCAAGCAGGATTCAGAAGAGACTGTGGAGCAAAGGATGTCATTGTTGATATCAGTTGGATTGTGACTGAAAGTATAGAATACCAGAAAAATGTTTACTTGTGCTTTATTGCCTATGCAAAGGCACTTAACTGTGTGGATCATGACAAACTATGGATAACATTGCGAAGAATGGGAATTCCAAAGCACTTAATTGTGCTAATGAGGAACCTTTACATAGACCAAGATGCAGTTAGTTATTCGAACAGGACAAAGAGATACTGAATGGTTTAAAACCAGGAAAGGTGTGCACCAGGGTTGTATTCTTTCACCATACTTATTCAATCTATATGTTGAGGAAATAATCTGAGAAGCTGGATTAGATGAAGAAGAATATGGCATCAGGGTTGGAGGAAGGCTCATCAACAACCTGTGATAGGCAGAAGACAATTTCGCTTGTTGAAAGTGAAGAAGACTTAAAATATTTACTGATGAAGATCAGAGACTACATCCTTCAATATGGGTTGCACTTTAATGTAAAAAAACCAAAAATCCTCACCAAAAAAAACAATAACTAACATGATTGAGAAAAGATTGAAGTTTTCAAAAACTTCATTTTGCTTGGATCCATAGTCAATATTCATGGATGCAGCAATCAAGGAATCAAGTGTAGCATTAGTCAGGTCTGCTACAAAAGACCTCTTTCAGTGTTCAAGAGCAAAGATGTCAGTTTGAGGACTAGGGTGCACCTGACCCAAGTCATGGTATTTTCCAGTCGTTTCATATGCAAGTGAAAGTTGGACAGTGACTAGGGAAGATCGTAGAAGAATCAATACATTTGTATTATGGTGTTGGTGAAGAATATTGAGAGTAGAACAAACAAATCTGTCTTGGAAGAAGTCAAACCAGAATGTTCCTTAGAAGTGAGGATGGAGAGACTTCATCTCTCATTCTTTGGACATGTTATCAGGAGAGATCAGTCCCTGGAGAAGGACATCATGCTTGGTAAAGTGGAGGGCCAATAATAAAGGGAAAATCACCAAAAAAAATGGGTTGACAAAGAGGCAGCAACAGTGGACTGAAACCATAACAAAGATTGTGAGGATGGCGCAGGACCAGGCTGTGTTTCGTTCTACTATACATTGTTTTTCCCCCATGCTATCATCCTTATTGGGTACAAGCTCACCTTCACACACCTGCACCAGTGTAAACACTCACAGTAATAAATGACTCACACCCAGCTGGGGCTCAGGCTGGGGCTGAGAATAGGCCTGGGCCTGGGGCTCCAGTCAGGGTTGGGGCTTGGGGTTCAGGCTGGAGCTGGGACTCAAGTGGGGCCTGGGCCTGTGGTTCAGGCTGGGGATGGATTCGGGGGAACACAGTGGGGCCTATACCAAGCCCCTGGTCTGGGCAGTAGCAGCAGACCAGCCAGGGCTTGCAACTGGGCTGATAGCAGACCTGTAGGGCAGGGTCCTCCCCCAGGGCCATCTGGCTGGGGCTGAAAGTCATCTCTGCATCAAATTAGGCCTTAAGCAGTTGAATTGCCTTCAGTGCCTGCAACATTTCCTAGGAGACTAGGGCCACCCCTCCTAGGAGGTCGTAGTTCTCGCCAGGATCAGTGGACAGGTCAATGAGCAGTGGGGGTTTATGGGCAGTCAGTGGGCTTGAGTCATGGCAGGCTGGGTTTGCAGTTGTGTCGCTCTGGGCAGAGCCCTGGGTGAAGCAATGAGTCTTGTACTTCCCACTCTGTATGGCGAAGACTCCATGGACCTCACCTGGGTAGCTCGGGTAAAAGAAGACAGTCTACCGGGGGTTCTTGCTTGTGCCCAGCAGCATGGGGATGAGATCGAAGCCATCCAAGGTGATATTGGGCAGCGGGGTCTCAGCCAGTGTGGCCAGAGTGGGCAGAAGGCCCAGGGAACTGGCTAGCTCATGGGTCACCCCGGGAGTGATGTGGCCTGGCCAGAAGGCCAAGGCTGGCTTTCTGACGCCTCCTTCATAGGTGGTCACCCTTCTGCACTGCAGGAGTCTGGAGCAGCCACCATGGGACATCTGCATTGTCTCAGGACCATTGTCTGTGGTGAAGATGACCAACTTCTCTCCGAGCAGCCCCAGGTCCCCAGTGGTGGTCATCAAAGCCCCCACAACTGCATCTAGCTCCATTAAGGAGTTCCCATATGGTCCTCGGCTTGAGTGTCCCACAAAGCTCTTCACATTGAATTGGGGGTAGTGGGAGGCATACTATAGGAAAAAGGGGCAGCCCTGGCATTTTGCATCGGCCACAATAATAAAATGTGCAAAGATCTGGAATCAGAAAACCAAAAAGGAAGAACA
>NW_006408560.1:8976894-8978006 GCF_000296735.1 Chrysochloris asiatica
TTTGAGTTACGGTTTTGGAGGAGAGTATTGAAAATGCCATGGGCTGCCAAAAGAACCAATAGATCCATTTTGGAAGAAGTGCAGCCAGAGTGCTCCTTAGAGGCCAAGATGGACCAAACTTCATCTCTCATACTTTGGACATATCGTCAGGAGGGACCAGTGGCTGGAGAAGGATATCCTATTTGGTAAGGTGGAGCGTCAGAGGAAAAGAGGAAGACCCCCAACGAGATGGATTTGCCAAGTGGCAGTATCGATGGACTCAAGTGTGGCAACAATAGTAAGATTGGCCCAGGATCGGGCAGTGTTTCGTTCTGCTGTGCATAGGGTTGCTCTGGGTTGGTACCGACTCAATAACACCTAACAACAACAACGAGGTCCCGAGCAAAGGTCACATAGCAGGTCTCCAGTTTAGGAAGCCAGGGGGGCTTGTGCTTCCACAGAGAGATTGGCCAGCAGCGGGACGGGGACCACACCTTAGTCACAGGTGTCCTCCCATAGGGTGTCAGGTGGGAAGCAAGTCAGGTTCTGGCAAGGGCTCTGATTATGCATGGGAGTATGGAATGCCCAGGAAGCGGTGGAAGCCCTGGTTTGTTTTTCGCTATTTGTGTGTTTTCAGTTATGTTTGGTAGTATATGTAAGTCATGTATTGTTGTTGTTAAGTGTCGTTGAGTTGGTTTTAACTCAAAGTGACACTGTATAGGGTTTTTGAGGAATGTCTGGTGGGTTTTAATCACTGACCTTGTGATTAGCAGTTCAATACTTATCCTATGCTGCCACACAGCAGGACTCCATGTGTTAGGACCTCTACATTTGTCCTTATTTGTTCCAATGATTAACTGAATTCTTACCATTTGAACTACCCAGGAAATAGTACCTCCTAGACCCTCACCAAGCATTTATTGAAGGAATACATGAACGAAAATTCAATAACTTGGAAGTTTCCTTCCAATTACTTTCAAAGGAGCATCCAGAAGTTATCATGGGAAGATTTGGGAGCTAAGGCTAGACCTAGATCTATGGATAGACTTTCTGATATTCATATGTGTGAAACAGAACTGAAGAGTGTGAAAAGATTGGAGAACTATCATCTTAGACTGACCTGGCAGGGAGGT
>NW_006408560.1:8978234-8978765 GCF_000296735.1 Chrysochloris asiatica
TCTACTCCCATAAGGATTTACACCCTCGGAAACCCTGTACAGGGTCGCTATGGGTCGGAACCGACTCAACGGCACTTAACAACAACAACAACAATGATTAAAAGCTTTTCTTTCAAGGCATTTGTGTGTGGATTTGAACCACTGACTTCTTGGTTAGCAGTTGAATGTGCTAACCTTTTGCATAACCCAAGGAATCTGAGGATATTATAGTGAGGTGATTCAGCATGAGGTGTCTGATACCAGTTTCTGGGTTTGAATTCTAGTTCTACCCCTTAATAATTACATATCCCAGGCCACACTGAATAACAGTAGTACTTATAATTACATGGGAGTTGCTTGTTGTTGTGAGGTGGTGTTCATTCTGTTCTGACCCAGAAAGACCCTGTTTACAACAGAATTAAACACTGCCCAGTCCTGCACACTTGAGTCCATTGTTGCTGCTACCGTGCCAATCCATCTCGTTGGGAGTTTCCCTCTTTTTTGCTGTCCCTCCACTTTACCAAGTATTATGTTCTTCTGGAGCTCTGGTAG
>NW_006408560.1:8980255-8990038 GCF_000296735.1 Chrysochloris asiatica
ACATCAGTTTGTTGGAAGATTTCAATTTGTATTCCCATCAATTTCCAGAGCCTTGTTCTTTGCCAGTACCTTCAATACACATTGGACTTCTTCCTTCAGTACTATTGGCTCTTGATCATATGTTACCTCTTGAAATGGTTCAACATCAACCTTTTCTTTTTGGTATAGTGACTCTGTATTTCTTCCATCTTCTTTTGATGCTTTCTGCATCATTTAGTATTTTGATGAAAGAACCCTTCAGTATTGCAAGACAAGTCTTGAATATTTTCCTCAGTTCTTTCAGCTTGAGAAATGCTGAGTGTGTTCTTCCTTTTTTGGTTTTCTAACTCCAGAGCTTTGCATACTTCATTATAATATTTGGCTTTGACTTTTAGAGATGCCCTTTAAATTTTTCTGTTCAGCTCTTTTACCTCCTCATTTATTTCAGTTGCTTTAGCATCTCTACGTTGAAGAGCAAGTTTCAGAATCTCTTCTGATATTCATTTTGGCCTTTCCCTTCTTCCTTGTCTTCTTAACGACCTTTTGCTTTCTTCCTGTATAATGTTCTTGATGTCATCCCACAACTCTTCTGGGTTTTTATCATTACTCTCTAATGCATCACATCTGTTCTTGAGAAGATCTCTAAATTCAGGTGGGCTATATTCAAGGTCACATTTTGGCTCTTGTGAACTGTTTTAATTTTTTTCAGCTTCAGCCTGAACTTGCATATGAGCAATTGATGGTCTACTCATAATCTGGCCTTGTTTTTTTTGTTTTTTTTTTTATGATAAGGAGGTTTTCCACAGTCTCTTACCAGAGATGTAGTCAATTTTATTTCTGTGTATGCCATCTGGTGAAGTCCATGTATACAATCGTCTTTTATGTTGTTTTAAAAAGGTATTTGCAATGAAGAAGTCATTGATCTTGCAAAAGTTTAAAATGTGACCTCTAGCATTGTTTCTATCATCAAGGTCATATTTTCCAATGACTGTTCCTTCCTCTTTGTTTCCAACCTTTGCATTCCAATCACCAGTAATTATCAATGCCTCTGTGATTGCATACTTGATCAATTTCAGAATGAAGAAGTTGGTAGAATTCTTCAATTTCATATTCACTGGTTCTAATAGTTGGTCCATAAATTTGAATAATAGTTGTATTAACTGGTCTTCTTTGTAGGTGTATGGATATCACCCTATCACAGACAGTGTTGTACTTCAAGATAGATCTTGAGATATTCTTTTTGATAATGAATGCGATGCAATTCCTCTTCAATTTGTCATGCCTGGCATAGTAAATCATGTGATTGTTGGATTCAAAATGACCAGTACCAGTCCATTTCATTTTTGACAACTTCCAATTGTTGTAGATTCATACACCATACATTCCATGTTCCAGTTATTAATGAATGTTTACAGCTGTTTCTCCTCATTTTGAGTTGTGCCCTTTCTGCAAATGAAGGTCTTGAAGGCTTTAGTCCATTTGTGTCATCAGGGTCTACTCTACTTTGACAAGGCAGATCTTTCCTAGTCATACTTTGAGTACCTTCCAACCTGAGGGGCTCATTTTCCTGTTCTATACAATATTCTGGAGCCATTCATCATGTTTCAGTATTCCATATTCTGGTGCTTTCCGACAGTGTTTCATTGCTATTCATTAGATATTCAATGACTAAACATTAGGAAGTAGTCCACGTCTCCTGCCAAGTATGTCTTAGTCTAGAAGCTTAGCTAAAACCTGTCCACCATGGGTGACCCTGCCAGCATTCAAAATACCAGTGCTTCCAGCATCACAGCAACATGCAAGCCACCACAGTACGACAAACTGATAGACAAGTGGCTGTTGTTGTGTGCCATGGAGTCGGTTCCGACTCATAGCAACCCTGTACAGGGTTTCTGAGGCTGTAAATCTTTACGGGAGCAGAAAACCTCATTTTTCTCCCGTGGAACAGCTGGTAGTTTCTAACTGCTGACCCTGAGGTTAGCAGCCCGATTCGTAACCACTAAGCTACCAGAGCTCCTTGACAAATGGTGGAAAGGCATTGTAACAATTTCTTGAATGGGGATGTGGGCATAAACTATCTGTAGCTGTTAGCACTTATTGTTTGATCGATAGCACCACCTGGTGGACACTGCAGCAATCTTTCCCTTGCTATGGGCTGTTTGCTGTGGAGTTGGTTCTGACTCAAATTGCTGTTAAGTGCCATTGAGTAGGTTCCAACTCATAGTGACCCTGTATAGGATTCCTGAGGAGCAACTGGTGTGTTTGAACCACTGACCTGTGGTTGGCAGTCCAGTGCTAATCCTATAACACCACACCAGGACTCCTCTGACTCATTTGTTGTTGTTAAGTGCCATTGAGTAGGTTCTGATCCATAACAACCTGGTATAGGGTTCTCGAGGAGTGGCTGGTGAGCTTGAACTGCCGGTGTTGCAGTTCAGCATATTAACCCACAGTGCCACACCAGGACTCCTCTGACTCATAGAGACCTTGTATAGGGTTTCCCAGGCTGCAAAAAATCTTGATGTGAGCAGAAAGCTTCATCTTTCTCCTGCAGGCTGGCTGGTGGATTTGACCTGCTGACCTGTGGCTAACAGCCCAACCTGCTACACTACCAGGGCTGGGATGGGATCTAATCTAGGAGAAGGAAGAGGAAACTGAGGATAGATCTTGCTGGAAGAGTGAATGTGTGTGTGTGTGTGTTGTGTTGTGTTGTAGTTGCAATATGCTGAGGTTTCATCAGGCTCCAGCAGGCTCTGCTCTGGTTTGTGGCCACAGAGGGCACTATGGGATATGAGAAAAAACCCAAAGGGGAGGGTGGAAGAAGCTGAGCTGGCCCACTGCCTGCCTCCCTCTCTCTCTCCTTCAAACCTGGCCTTTGCCCAGAAGAATCAGCTCCAGGGAAGGTGGAGGGAGAGAGAAGAAGGTCACTGCTGACGTCAGGGACATTCAAGTAGGAGGTAAACACAGTCTGACCTACATTTATGCATCTTCTGTCCTCTCTTTCTTTTCTAGCTTCCTAGAGAACAGCTTTCACACGCAGAGTAGGTGTTCTGGCTAGTTATTGCTCATCCCCAGTCTTGCCCTAGGGTGGTACAGGCTCCCAGGGGATAAGCCTGAGGCAGGAAGCTCATAGGGCACTGTGCATTGGTGTGACATTCCATGACCCATGTAGGACTGATATGGGTGTGTGTGCAGGGAATGGGGGAGTGGTGAGTGACTTTTGTGCAGGAGCTCCTGGAGGAAGGTGGGTTGTGTTGGTTTGGTCACAGATTTTTTTCCAGAGTTACTCAGTGATTGGAGGGCTACTTGAAGGGGTGGGGACTTGTTGGGAAGTGACCTACCCAACCCAGATCTTCTGAACTAGCTCTTCTTTTGGGTGGAGCCCAGGATTCCTCTTATTTAGCAAGCTCATTCTGAGCCCAGGGTTTATGCTGTCTGGCCATTCTGATGTTTTTTAAAGTGTGAGACGCACTCTCACGGCCTGCTCCAACTCAGACTAAGTGAGCTTCCATCTTTTCTACCGCCAGGGCAGAGGGAAGAGGGCAGACTATAGATCTGGTCATGTAGGGTGCCAAAGAGGGGAGAGCTCCAAGATAGAGACTAACAAACATTTTATTAGCAAAAATAAATACATGTCGGGCAGATGGAAAGAATGACAAATTGCAGACTCAGCGGAGACATCCTGAGGAAAAAATGATCTCAAACTAGAGGCTGAGGTGGGTGGGCGCTAGGGAGGTCCCTGGGCCTAACCCTCCACCCAAGGGGGGCAGCAGGGCAATGAGGGGCATCTCGCACTCCCCTAGAAGCACGTCCCTGCGGAGCCCAGCGCCCCTGTCCAGCACCTTGGCTTTCAGACTGAGCGCAGCCAGGTCTGGTGGGCAGAGCCCGTCGAAGAAGAAGTCCTCATTGAAGATGGGGTTGGCGCTGCACTTGACCACGCGGCTGCGCTGGCCCCGGGGCCGCACACGCGGCCGCAGTCTCAGCACCACGCAGCAGCCGCCTCCGCCACTCCCGGGGCTTGGCCGCGGCCTGGCCAGGCCCTCGGCGCTCACCAGGCGCAGCCGTAGCCGCCTGGGCCCGGCCAGGTACTCGGCCGAGAGCCGCAGCTGCCCGCCGCGGGGTCCCAGGCGCAGCACGCTCTCCTTGGTGGGCCGCAGCTGGCAGCACAGGAAGTCGAGGTGGAAGAGCGGTGGCGTGGGCGGCCCTGCGCGGCGTGGCGCATACGGGCTCGTGTCGGCCGAGCTCGCTTCCTCCGGGGACAGCGAGTGCGGCCTGGGCGACCGGACTCGGCCAGGGCCCGGCAGCGGGGAGCCAAAGGGAGACGAGTCGGGCGACGAGGCGGTGTCGCTGTCCGGGGCGCGGCAAAGGCGCAGGTCCGGGGCGGAGACGCACAGCCGGGACTGCACTGGGGGGCGTCCCACGGCGGGCGCGGGCAACGGTGCGTGGAATAGGGACTCGCGCCGGCGCGTGTGCGGGCTCTCAGGCAGGAAGGCCCAGCCTTCGCGGCCCGCCAGGTGCGGCAAAGAACACCCGGCAGGGAGCCCTCGCCCACCTGCCTCGCTCCCGATCAGGGGTTCGGCGCTCCCTGGGTCCAGGAGCCGAGGCGGGATGAAGAATTGCGGTATGCGGTCGGGGGTGAGGATGTTGGGGCAGGCGTGGGCGGGCGGGCCAGGGGCTTTGCGCTTAGGGAACAAGTTGGAGGGCGCCCACCAGGTCCCAGATTCCGCGGTGCCCACTCTGTAGCCAACTTTTTCCAAGAGCCACATGCGGTGGGTGGGAGTGATGAAAATCTCTAGGGTCTCAGGTTGGAAGGCCGGCAGAGGTGGGTAATGCTGAGTATACATCCGCGTGCACCGCCACTCCGTCTCCTTCCAGGGACCCTGGGGGCGCACGGGTCTCTGTTTGAGCTGGAAAGACAAAGGGCAGTCAAATCTGGGGGACTCGAGGAGAGCCAGTCCGTCACATTTCTAGATGCAGGCCTCGGACACCCAGTACAGATGCCCCCACCTGCCTCAGAGTTCGAAGACACAACACACCCCCTAGTAGAACAACATCGGTATTACCAAAAGGTATGTAGTCACAAACATGGACACAAATCCTCGACCCGGTTCATATATTCAGGACCCCTTAAGCGTCACCGAGACTCTAGGCAGCTTCAACCCCCTCCACTCCACCCTTATTAGGAAGACTTTGGCTCTCCTCCTCCGAGCCCCTCAGGATTCCCTGCCCTGCTCAGACGTTCCTGTCTCGGTACAGAGCCATCCTTTGGTGCCTCTATGGGCTCCTCCCTTACTTTTCGAAGCCACTGCAGGCCCGAAGCAGGCTCACTGCACTATTGGCTGCTGACCTGAGGGCACTAGGAGCCGGTTCAAGGAGATACACCTTTGGGCCGTCCCTCCCACTCTCCACTCCTTTTCTCCCTTGGAAACGCGGAGCACAAAGGCGGCATTGATTCTCAGCGGTCACCAGAGCGGGCTCCGGGAGGCTTCTCTGCTACTAGCTCCGTCACTCACCTGCTCGCTCTTACCGCACCCCGGTGCTGCACTCCCTGGAGCCCGCGTTGCAAATCGCAACCATCTATCCAGACTGCGAACGGAGAGCCCCAGGGAGTCTCTGTTGGGTGCCCGGAGTGCAGGCCTCACCTGTGGATTGCTGCTGGGTCCTGGCTTCTGGCCTGGAGCCTGCACAACCCGGAGCGGAGCAGCTTCCTCTTCAGCGCACTCTCCCAGCTTAGTCCTTCTGGGAGGAGCTGGCAGGGGCCTCCACTGCCTACGTCGGACCTCTTTTCCTGGATAAACACAATTCTGTCTCCATAGCCATCAGACCAAACAGCCTTCTTAACTTTTTCCAGCTGCTGCCAGCCCTGCATTCCAGCCTCCTCTGCCTGGCCTGAACTGCTTGGGGGTTGGAGGTAGGTGAGGGTGCAGCGAAGAAGAAGGTCACCAGTGGGCAGTGGCTATCATCCCTCCGTACAGCTCTGGCCTCACCCCAGCTTCCCAGGTGAAGCCCTCCTTGTTAGGATTTTATCTCGGTCCCCAGTGGCTTCTTCTTTAGCACACTGCCAGGCCATTCTAATAACCCCAGGTAGAGTGACTTGCAGTGAACAATTAACTGGAAACTGTAGCCAGACTCGGGATTTCTGGACATAGAGACACGGAGGATCGAACTCGGGTCCCATAGTGAGTCAGGGTCAGGCAGGCTTGTTTGTGCCTTCCATCCTTGTGGGAAGACTGTTAAACTGTAAACAGAAGATGTCTTCCCACTACAGGCAGATGCTAGCAGGCACACCACCAGCGATACAAGACCATCATCAACTGCACTGTAGGCACACTCACCATCCTTCAGTCTCATTCCCTCTCTGGGAATCTTTATCCTGGTCTGGAGACCTTCCAAGACACTCTCTCCTCTCTATAGTCGGGACTCCTAAACTGGACTGCTAATCACAAGGTCAGCAGTTCAAACCCACCAGTCACTCCTAGGAAACCCCATCGTTATGAGTAGATGACACCTAACAACAATAACAATTTTTCCTTTGAAGGTGCCCTGGTGGTACAGTGGTTAAGAGCTTGGGTGCTAACTGAAGGGTTGGTGGTTTGAACCCAGTAGCAACTCCACAGGAGAAAGGACCTGATAACTTACTGCTGTAAAGATTTTAGGCTAGGAAACTCCATGAGGCAGATCTACTCTGTCCTATAGGATCGCTATATTGAAATAGACTCAGCAACAAATAACCTCTTTCCTTTATAAGGAGCCCTGATGGCATATTTGTTAAGTGCTTGGCTGCTACCTGAAAGACTGGCATTTGAACCCACCAGTTGCTCCATGGGAGAAAGATGTGGTAATCTGCTTCCACTTTCATAAAGACTACAGCCTGGGAAGCCATAGGGAGCAGTCTGTTTTGTCCTTTAGGCTTACTATGAGTCCACTTTGATTTTTGGCAGCACAATAGTTACATTGCTTGACTCCTAATCAAAAGATTGGTGGTTCAGACCTACCCCTTAGCTCCACAAGAGAAAAGATCTGGTGATAACACTCCTATAAGGAAACCCTAGAAACTCAATGGGACACAATTCTAAGCTATGACTTGGAACATAACAATTGGGAAGATGGTGCAGGACTGGGCAGTGTTGTGCTATGAATTAGAACTGACTTGATGACACCTAGCAACAACAACAACAACAACACAAGTTCAAATTGACTTGATGGCACAACTCTTGCTTTTTGATAATGATTATACTTGTCTCCTCTCTATTTGTGTGATTTTTAGTTTAATGTTTGCCTCTTTTACTCTAGACTGTAAGCATCATGAAGACTGTGCTTAGCACAAGGCAGGTGCTCAACTAGGATTTGTTGAATGAGTTAATTGTAGGGGTGTGGTGCTGTGGGTTAATGAGCTGGACTGCAAAGTCACTTAGAACCACAAGGTCAGCAGTTCAAGCTCACTAGCTGCTCCTCGAGAACCCTACACAGGAGTGTTATGGGTCGGAACCAACTTGAGGACACTTAACAACAACAGAGAAGGACAATAGAAGTAAAAGGGAAAGAGATCTTGGTGTGGCTCCCAGCACCTCTGAGGGGTCTCTTAGTCTGGGGATAGTGCTCTATGGAACTGGTTAGATACCCATAAGTGGAGTGAGTTACCTTGGATCTGTCTGATAACACTGAGAATATTAAACAGAATGATTTCTGATTTTGTTGGTCATTTATTCATTGACCTTCCCGAATGCAATGTACTAACCACAGTGCTAGGTGTGGAAATCCATAGAAAGTGAAGCAGTCTAAAGGCAAGACAAACAGTAAACATGCAAACAACAAGTATAAGAAACACGGCAAAACAAATCAGTTAATGCAATGATACATTTGGCATCTGATACCTGAAAGTTTTAATGGCATAGTCTTTCTTTTGTGGAGATTTGCTGCTGACTCCCAGCTTCTCCATCCCTTGGTTCCTGACTCCCTGTGGTTCAGCTCTGGTGTCATTTCTAGGGAGTGCTGAAGCCCAGAGTTTACAGGCTTGAAGTGAATCAAAAAGGCTGGTGGTCTGAATTCTGCAACTTACTAACTATGTGGCCTCTGGCATGTAATTTCTCTAGAGCTCACTTTTCTTGTGTGGAAAATGGAGAGAATATATCTCACTCTTAGAGTTGGTGTGAGGATGTGAGATTACACATGGGCATGAATTAAGATGATTGTGCTGAAAGTCTGAGAAAATAAAAACCCAGTGCTAATCCTACAGTGCCACACCAGGAGTTCCCCTACATGAATACTGTCTCATTAACAAAACCCTGTTCCCAAATGGGAATGACCTACTGCCATTGAGTAGATTCTATTTATAGCCACCTGACAGGGTAGAAGTGCCCCAAGGCTGTCATCAAACTGTTAATCTTTTGGTTAGCGGTCAAGCTCTTAACCACTGTACTACCAAATGAGAACAGGGGTTAGAGTTTACACCATCTATTTTGTAATACATAACAACTCAATACATAACACTGGGAAAGAGAAAGAATTCAAAGACTGAGCTCTGCAATATTTAAAGGTTAAAAAGGGGAGGAAACCAGCAAAAGGGACTTAGAAGTGGCAGTTAGAGAAGGTGGAAAACCAAGAGAGGACTTCCAAGAGGAAATAGTTTCCAGCTACGCTACCTGTTATAGTGAAGTAAGATGGAGACTGTGGATTGACCATTGAGTCAAGCAATGTGACATCATTGGTGACCTTGACAAGAACAGTCTCAGTGGCGTGTGCATGGGGGTATTTGGGAGAAGGAGGGCAAAAATCCTGATTGGAGTGGGCTCAAGATAGAATGGAAGGAGAATAGTACAGACAACTGTGATGGTTAATTTTATATGTCAACTTGGCTTGGCTATGGTTCCCAGTGATTTAGCTGCTGTCCCATAAAGTAATCTAATCAATAAATTGAAAGGGAAGTTCCTTAGAGTGTAGTCTGCCTCCAGACTATAAACCCATATTTTGGCGGAACTCACTTTCTCTCTACTCTGTGCTCTTGGCATTCCCTGACTGATGGATCTTGGAACAGAAGCCTATAGAAATCTTCAGTTTGTCAATATATTTTATTTCTCTAGGAAGCCTGGGTTAAGACCACAAGTCTCTTGAAGAGTTTGTCAGAAGAGTAGGGGAGAAGTAGGACAATGACTGGAGGGGGGAGTGAAATCAAGCGAGGATTTTTTAAATGAGAAAAATAATTGCTTGCTTATATGCTAATGGAAAGAGCCAATGGAGGGGAAAATTTATAACATAGAAGAGAACAGAATTATTGGTGCCACATCCCTGTTAGTTAAGAACTGGGTTTTATATAATAAGTCTAGGAATTGTCCTTTGCCTGGCATATAGATAATTTACCTCCAAGTTATTGGAGAGAAGATAGAATTAATGGGCAGAGGCTGGTAAGCAAAGAGATGTGGTAGTTTTGACAACTCCATTGTAAGTCGATTCTAACATAAGTTGAATCTCTCTTTTTTTTTTTTAAAGTTTTCATTATCATTGACTTTGTTTGTTTGTTTGTTTGTTGTTAGAACAACTCAGCAAAATAAAATTCCGAACTTGCCCAGTGAAATAGGCCTCTTGCAAAGCCTTTGTAGCATACAGGACCTTAGGTGGAAGGAATCCTGAGTCCCATCCAGAATCTTATCAGGTGGAACATTCCCACTAGAAAAGACAAGCAGATCAGTTTGGAACAGCTATAGCGACAGAAGATACATCTTCTAAGAAAGATCATCAGGAAAACCCCAAAACAAAAATGTCAGCATGACTGGCTACTAGAAGAATAAGCAAGTGGTTCACCAGGAA
>NW_006408560.1:8991373-8997423 GCF_000296735.1 Chrysochloris asiatica
AAAAAAACACCAACTTCATAGACAAAAAAAGGTAAAAGAAACTTTATCTTTGGCCTTTTTTAATGTCATGCAAACCAACTACTTATAGTACAGCTAAGTACATACACAAAAAAGTTATTGGAATGCTTGGAATAAGATTGTAATTTTTGTTGTTTTTGCTTTTTTAACAAGGTTTTTTTTCTCTTTTGAGATGATAATGAACATGATCACACCACAAATAAAGTCAGAATATGACAGAGAAAGCTCCAAAGGCTGGTTTGGTCATCTGAGATCATTAAAAATGGCTGACCCTTAACAATATGTACAAAAACATAAAATGTAAATAAAAAATACAAACAAATTTTCCTTTTTGAAGTACTTTTAAGGAAAAAAAGCAGGGCCTTGGAAGTTTTGGTTGTTTTTTCTCCCCTGTTGCAAATTCACCTTGTGGTTTTGGTTTGGTGGTAGTGAGCGCATTTGTGAGTGGCGTTGCCCAGAGTGGGTGGGTGGGAATCTCTACTTGAAGGTGACCACTATTAGATTCTGAGACTGGAAGTGGAGGGTGACTAGGTCATGGTGGCCTTTTTAAATTTAACTTTTCCTTTTTTGCTGTCTAATCATCCTCGCCGGTCTTCTGCTTCTTGATGTCAACATCTTCATCCTCATCTTCATCAGCTGCCTGTTTGGCCATAACTGCCTCGGCCTCCTCATTTTCATCTCCATCTTTTTCCTCACCATCACCTTCTTCTTTCTCCTCCTCCTCCCCACCTTCTTCCTCTTCCTTGTCTACCTCATTGTCAGCCTTCTGTTCCCATTTTTCTTGTTAGCAGTCCCATTAGCGGAGCATCTCTTCCATTTTCTGTTTCCTCCACAACTTCTTCTTCTCCTTTAAGTCCTTGATGGTGATCTAGGAGCTGATGTCCACAGCACGTCTGACATGATGGGGCATGCTGGTGATCTGATTGGGGGATGACACAGTGTGAGTTTGGAGACTTTGGTGAGAGAGATGCCACAGTGGCAGAGGAGGAGGAAACGTGCTGGCAGAGGTGGCTGTGGGGAGCAAGGAGCTGGGGAGCAAGGAGTGGGACTTGCTTGGGAACAATGCAAAGATGGCTTTTCAGAGCAGCCAGTCTTGTCATTCATTGCCTTTTATGATCAGTATCTTTAAAAAAAAAATATTGGACAACATTTTAATCAATTCATTCATTCATACATTCAACATATTCTAGGAAATTTAAGAAAATTATTTTGGCCTACCTCACTATGTTGAGACAGGAATGAAGCAGGACAGTTAAGTTTCTCAAACTGCAAGACGGGATTTGATGAGCTGCAGCAGTGTATTCAATGGTGTATTCATTTCCTGGGATCACTTGAAATTCTAGCATGTGGAACCAGAAGGTTTCTGAGAGTTCACAGTAAATATCAGCAATACAGCAGACTGTACCTTGATTTTCAATAAGTCACATGGACTACTTTTAATACTTCTGGAGAGAATGTGACGAAAACATAACAAGTGTTGTGAGATCCAGCAACACGGAGGCAGTAAGTTTCCAGATACTCCTCATAAGGGAGTGCCTTTTCTCTTGTTAGTACATTTTTTATTGTATGAAGAAGCAGGTCTGTTTCTCCATATTCCTTGGGTGAATTCGAGTTGAGCCTTTGTAAGTCCATGGTGATGAGGTGGGGAGAAGTGAGAGTTCCAGGAGCAAGCTGTTGTTAAGAGCCGTTGAGTTGATTCTGACCCACAGAGACCCTGTATAGGGTTTCTGAGGAACAGCTGGTGCGCTTGAACTGCTGACTTGTGGTTTGAAGTGACTTTGCAGTCCAGTGCATTAACCCATAACACCACACCAGGAGTAAAGTAGAACCCTCAAAAAAGTTAACATCCTCTGTGGCCATTTGCTAATGTGGCCATTCTGTGTTTGATAGAATTAGAGAAACAAACACCAGGGGGCTCTACAGATTGGAAGGAAAATATTCTGTGCTCTTGGCTTCTGTTATTTATTTCCTTGGTCCTTGAGTGTTTAACTTTTAAAGATCTTGTTTATCAGCCATATAACCTTCAATATCTGCTTTCCACACAAAGCAATGGACATCTTCAGTGAGCAGTTTTTCTACCCCCACTTTGGAGTCCCTTCCCAGAGCTGTGGAACACGGGGTAATAAAGGGGAGGAGTGGAGAAGGAGAGGGAGGAGGAGGGAAAGGGTGAGGAGAGCTTGGGAAGTGGCTGCTCCTGGGTGTACTGAGATGTCTCCAGCCAGGGCTAAGCGGCAGCAGAAGCAAAGGGTCTGTGTTGCGAAGAGGCTTTTGGTCTCTTTCTCTCCTCTTATGGCCAAAGAAGGAGGAGATTGGAGGGGGCTCAGTAGGGAGGTGACCTCACCCTGTCAAAGGTGCCACCGCCCCTCTACCACTGCCTCTCTCTTCATCATCAGCTGCTGCTGGGGTATCTCTGTTTGTGGGTGGGGATGGGGGTGTCTATGATCGGTATCCTTTTAAGTCCAACCTATGAACATCTGTAAGTGAACAGCTGAGAATGAGCATCAGCAAATTATATGTAGTACATATTACTAATGATGTTGTTAAGTGCTTTCCAGTTGGTTCAGACTCATAGTGATCCTGCATAGGGTTTCTGAGGAACTGTTGGTGGATTTGAACCTCTGACCTTGTGGTTAACAGTCCACCAGTGCTTATCCTACAGCATCACACCAGGATTACATTACTAATGATAAGACATAAAAACAAAAAAACAAAAACCACACACACACAAAACAAACCCAACAACAAGAAGAAAACAAATAAGACTAAAGTTTGGCTCTTTGTAACTGGAATATGTCACAACTCAGAGGCTATGTGTAATCAGCTGAGAGTGACCATGAGGGAGGAGGTACTGAAGGTCTGAGAAGAGGGGAGCAGGAAAGTAAAAAGTCTAAGCAAGTGAAGGGTGATTGCTGGGCAGCATGAAGGGCCCACTCTAAGATTGTGAGAAGTACTTGGGTGGCATGACTGCTTAAGTATACAATTACTAACTGAAAGGCTGGTAGTTGGAACCCATCTAGATCTGCCTCAGAAGAGAGGCTTCTTGATCTGCTTCCAGAAGATCACAACCTTGACAACATTATGGACTGCAGTTCAACTCTGGAACATATGGGGTCACCATGAGTTGGGATCAACTCCATGGCAACTGGTTTTGTTAGGGGAGAGAGAGTCTATGTGTGTTTTTCCAGCCCTGCTCAGCTGCTCAATTTGTAGGGGAACAATGGGCAGGTATCTGAATGTAGCCAGGACTGTACTCACTGTTGGCCAGCTCACTTTTTCTTTTTTCTCAGTTCTTCCAAGACCTCTTTGTGGATATTAAATTTAGGTTGCATACTAGAGTGCACACCACTGGGACTATATAGCGTGTGTGTGTGTGTGTCTGTGTAAAAATCAACTATGAATAATCTATAACCTGAAGGTCTGGACAGGAGCTCTGGTAGCGTAGTGGTTATGAAGTGGGCCGCGAACCTCAAGGTCAGCAGTTTGGAACTACCAGCGGTTCCATGGGAGAAAGATGAGGCTTTCTGCTTCCGTAAAGATTTACAGCCTCGGAAACCCTATACAGGGTCACTATAAATAAAAACCATTCAACATTTCTTCTGCTTCAAGGCAGAATTAGCTGCCACTTTTATTTGGGTCTTCTACTGGATTCCACCCCATCTACCCCTGCAGTACTGCCATCTAGATACATATCCTATGGAGATGATGATGATGGTGTGCCTTCCTTCAAGTTGGTTCCAACTCACAGCGGGCCTGTCTAGACTGTAAATTATTATGGGATTATCCATAGAAACAGCAACACCAGAGGTGGAGGCAGAGATGGGGTCATGGAGAGAGGGAGCAGCTGAGGACTCTAGATTCATGGGAAGAGAGGGACTAAGAGCTGGTGGCCAGGAGGCAGACTTGCAGAATGTGCCCTTTGGTGATGTAAATTATTATATGTGCCTGAGTGTTTTTTTGTTTTTTTTTTAAAAGCTAAAGTGGATAGAGAGAAATACTGTTAACTGAAGGTACATGGAGGGGATTATAATCATTGTAATGAAACAAGGTGTATGATTTGTTGAATGTAAAACTGATGATCTGCCCTGTAAACTTTCTCTCAATCCACAAGAAAAACTAAAAAAAAACCCCAAAACTTTATGGAAGTAGAAAGGTTCACCTTTCTTCCATAAAGAGACAGGTGGATTTGAACTGTTGACCTTGTAGTTAGTAGCCCAACACATGACCCACTATGCTACCAGGAATCCTATGGAGATGCTTTTAAATATCAGGTTAGAAACTCCTCTTGTTATTCTTTCTGCCTTTGTTATTGTTAGGTGCTGTAGAGTTGATGCTGATTCATGGAGACCCCATGTGTCACAGAGTAGAACTGAAGTCCATAGGGTTTTCAGTGGTGATGATCTTAATGCAAGTAGATCACCAGGCCTTTCATCTGTGGTGCATCTGGGTGGGTTCGAACTGCCGACATTTAGGTTAGCAGTTGACTGCAAACTTTGCACCACCTTAAGGCTGTTGTTTGGGTCTTTGTTGTTGTTAAGTGCCGTTGAGTTGGCTCCAACTCATAGTGAGCCTGTATAGGATTTCTGAGGAGTGACTGGTAAGTTTGAACCACTGACCTTGAAGTTCAAACTCACCTCGAGGTCCTGTACTTTATCCTACAGTGCCACACCAGGGCTCTGTTTGTTTTTGCCTAGAAAGCTGCAATATTTGATCTTCTGGAAAAGGAGAGGCATCTGTCCAGACAGCAGTCCACAACTGTGGAATTGATTCTGACTTAATGACAATGCAGGATATAGTAGAACTGCCCCCTAGGGCTTCTAAGTCTGTACATTTTTATGGGAGCAGACTGCCACGTCTTTCTCTTGGGGATCAAGATACCAGAGAAATGTATTTCAAACCTAGATTCCTACTTATCCCCCTGGCCTTATCCAATCAAGCCTGGCTGTCAAACCTTGCCCAAGAGGTTCCAACCTCTGGATGTTTCCACCCTGTGACTATTTCTGTTAGTGGCTCCAGCAGAGAAGTAGCAGCATGCATTCAACCTATTTCGACATGGAAGCTCAAACCCAATGGTTTTGTTTTTTGTGTTCTTGACTATATAGGAAGGATAAATCAATATATCTCTTCTCTTGAGATTGTCTGAATGAAGATTCAGTTCTCCTTGGCCGTGAGTAAAGACCTATAAGTTTTTCAGAATACAGGCTATGACTTAGGCTTTGAGTTTAATCAATTATCAAGGGCAGCAGTAAAAACACAAAAGAGAAAAGAGGATGGGGATAGTTGAGGACCACAAGATAGTTCCCTCCCCTGTCCCACTGTGACCCTCCCTTGCCTTCTCCTGACTGAATCAGGCTGGAAACCGCAAGGTCAGCAGTTTGAAACTACCAGCTGTTCTGGGGGAGAAAGATGAGGCGTTCTGCTCTCATAAAGATTTATAGCCTCGGAAACCCTGTGCAGGGTAGGGTTGCTGTGAGTTGGAACCAACTCCACGGCACACAGCCACCACCACCAATCCACTCTGAAGGTTTTGTCAGGTTTTATATGACAGACTCACAAATTGCCACTTCCTGTCAGGATTTCTCTCCTGAACTCCTAATCCTAGCACTCAGGTTTTAGCTGACTCTTGTCATGTGAAAGTTCCATGGGCACTTCAAGCTCAGCACATGTCAAACGGAGCTCATTATTGACCCCACCCAAACCTGTTCCTTCTGTGTTCCTGTGATGCCATAGATCAATTTTATATGGCCTTTTTTTGCCATGGTCTTCTAGCTCCCACCAAATGACTGGCTAGAATTATGCAAATGAGGTACTGTGACCCACCAAAGGGGTTGGATGACTTGCTAATAATGCAAATAAGGTGCATGGCACCCTTGTGGAAGTGGAGCCATGCAAATAAGATAGCTGGAACACTTACAACAGGATTAATCAGTTTTGCCACCCCATTAAGCTCTGGTAGTGTAGTGGTTATGAATCAGGCTGCTAATCTCAAGGTCAGGAGTTCGAAACTACCAGCGGTTCCACAGGAGAAAGATGAG
>NW_006408560.1:9003053-9004062 GCF_000296735.1 Chrysochloris asiatica
ACAACAACCACAGAATGACGTACAAGGCAGCATCAACCTGAAGTCAGTCGACAAATGGAAGCGTCAAGAACAGAATAAAATTATAAGAACAGAGAATCTGTGAGGTCATTCTATGATCAAAACAATTACAATGTTAAAGAAGGTAAACACAGAGGAACAGAGATCAGGTGGTGGGGAAGGTCAGGTAGACTACAGGATAAAATAGACAGTCTTAAATGGAGGAAAGAGTAAATAGAATATAAGGTAGCCACAACAATGGGGTTAGGGTGGGGGATTAGTTCAGGTGTTGGGAGGGCAATATAAGAAGGGGGAGGAGGTGGAAGAACAAGATAGATAGGGGAACACTGAGACAGGTTTGCATAGCCTAAGTGAGACAGAAGTAAATAGTGATGCATGCTCAACCTTGGAACAACAGGCCTCTGGGATACAGGGATCTAGGTATAGCTTGAAGAGGGGAAATAATACTAAAATGCTTGACTGTCTTATGAATATTGGTTTCCCTTGCCTACTATTGTAAAATAGACACTTGAGTGGGATAGAAGGGAATGTTGGGAAACATGATTAGAGAAAACTTGTAAGCCCATCTTCAGCCTATAACTGATTGTAATACCTAAAAGGGGTTCTAGAAACTGCCCTATTTCAGACCTCTTGCAAAGCCTTTACAGCATATAGGACCTTAGGTGGAATCCTGAGTCCCATCCAGAACTTTATGAGGTGGGACATCCCCACTAGCAATGACAAGCAGACCAGCCTGGAACAGCTACAGTGACAGAAGATACATCTTCAAAGAAAGATCATTAGGAAATATCCAAAACGGAAATGTCAGCATGACTGGCTATTACAAGAATAAGCAAGCTGTTTGCCAGGAAGACATCAAGCCTAGCAATCAAGTTCCTTCAGGACAAACTCCTCTCTAAGATTGAAACTCAAAGGGAACACACAGACAAGCATGTCAAATTGCTGGCGACCACATTGGTCTACTGGTGAGTGGAAGAGGGGGAAAGGCAGC
>NW_006408560.1:9004162-9006678 GCF_000296735.1 Chrysochloris asiatica
ATATTTGATCTTCTGGAAAAGGAGAGGCATCTGTCCAGACAGCAGTCCACAACTGTGGAATTGATTCTGACTTAATGACAATGCAGGATATAGTAGAACTGCCCCCTAGGGCTTCTAAGTCTGTACATTTTTATGGGAGCAGACTGCCACGTCTTTCTCTTGGGGATCAAGATACCAGAGAAATGTATTTCAAACCTAGATTCCTACTTATCCCCCTGGCCTTATCCAATCAAGCCTGGCTGTCAAACCTTGCCCAAGAGGTTCCAACCTCTGGATGTTTCCACCCTGTGACTATTTCTGTTAGTGGCTCCAGCAGAGAAGTAGCAGCATGCATTCAACCTATTTCGACATGGAAGCTCAAACCCAATGGTTTTGTTTTTTGTGTTCTTGACTATATAGGAAGGATAAATCAATATATCTCTTCTCTTGAGATTGTCTGAATGAAGATTCAGTTCTCCTTGGCCGTGAGTAAAGACCTATAAGTTTTTCAGAATACAGGCTATGACTTAGGCTTTGAGTTTAATCAATTATCAAGGGCAGCAGTAAAAACACAAAAGAGAAAAGAGGATGGGGATAGTTGAGGACCACAAGATAGTTCCCTCCCCTGTCCCACTGTGACCCTCCCTTGCCTTCTCCTGACTGAATCAGGCTGGAAACCGCAAGGTCAGCAGTTTGAAACTACCAGCTGTTCTGGGGGAGAAAGATGAGGCGTTCTGCTCTCATAAAGATTTATAGCCTCGGAAACCCTGTGCAGGGTAGGGTTGCTGTGAGTTGGAACCAACTCCACGGCACACAGCCACCACCACCAATCCACTCTGAAGGTTTTGTCAGGTTTTATATGACAGACTCACAAATTGCCACTTCCTGTCAGGATTTCTCTCCTGAACTCCTAATCCTAGCACTCAGGTTTTAGCTGACTCTTGTCATGTGAAAGTTCCATGGGCACTTCAAGCTCAGCACATGTCAAACGGAGCTCATTATTGACCCCACCCAAACCTGTTCCTTCTGTGTTCCTGTGATGCCATAGATCAATTTTATATGGCCTTTTTTTGCCATGGTCTTCTAGCTCCCACCAAATGACTGGCTAGAATTATGCAAATGAGGTACTGTGACCCACCAAAGGGGTTGGATGACTTGCTAATAATGCAAATAAGGTGCATGGCACCCTTGTGGAAGTGGAGCCATGCAAATAAGATAGCTGGAACACTTACAACAGGATTAATCAGTTTTGCCACCCCATTAAGCTCTGGTAGTGTAGTGGTTATGAATCAGGCTGCTAATCTCAAGGTCAGGAGTTCGAAACTACCAGCGGTTCCACAGGAGAAAGATGAGGTTTCTGCTCCTGTAAAGATTTACAACCTTGGAAACCCTATGCAGGATTGCTATGGATCGGTTAACAACAACAACTAGGTTTAAAATGAGCCATCCCAGGGGCTTACTACTACCAAGAAAGAAGTGCTAGGAATGGAAAATACTCTTTAGAGCTGGGATCCCTGTGTTGAGAGCCTCCTAGACCCAGGAGACAGATAGCGCTGTAATGCTGGAGACAGTGAGAAGCATCCGTAGAGAAACTGTGGCAGCAGAACCAGGAGACTGGTGTGAGATGGTGAGATGGGCTTCCTAGTCCACCGAGTGAGAAGTCTGAGCGTCTTCAGGCAGGAGGCTTTCTTGTGGAGTGGGGTGCTTCTGGTCACTTGGTAGATCTAAAAAACTTTGCAACACTTGCCCAAGCAAGGCAGCTAGCCAACTGGCCCAAGAGGACTGAGGAGCAGAAGGCAGAAAGGCAGAGGGCTAGGAAGAGGTGTGTCTGTGAGCAAGGCCAGGAAACTGTCCTGACCAAAGGAACTGTAGACTGAGTTGTTACTGATTCTGAACTGTAACCTGTTACTTCCCTATAAAACCCCCTAAATGGATATGGTCTGTGAGTTCTGTGTGGCTGTTGTAAGGAATTATTGAACCTGGCAGCAAAGTAGAGAGTACCACGAGAGGATGGCTCGTGTCAGAGTTGGTAAAGAGGATGGAGAAAAGGGTATGCCTAATCTCCTCCACATAGGAATCAGCCTTGAGCCGATTCTCCTTCTCCCTTGTGAAGTTAGAAGAGGTCAGACACCCCTGCCATGCCATTTTTACAGTTCCCAGTGAGGCCACTGGAATACCTAAGCTGGAAATTCAGAGTCACCCTACTAGATACAATTTGTGGCAAGTCAATACATTTCTTTGAACATTTCCCAGATTTCCCATCTTTACAATTCTGATCCATATCACACCCTAAGCGGTTCTAGTTTGAAGTCCAGTTTTTGTCTGTAGGACAAGATTCCAGCTCTGAAACAGGGTTATGAAACCTTCCATGGTCAACCCCTGCTGACCTGTCTGCCTTTATTGTTGTTAGCTAACTGATGAAAAATGTTGTCCAGTCCTACACCACCCCAGGATTGGTTGTGGGTGGGACTGTTGACTGATTTTCAGAAGTAAATCCCCAGGCCTTTCTTCCTTCAGTCTTAGTTTAGCAGTTCCTC
>NW_006408560.1:9015203-9021619 GCF_000296735.1 Chrysochloris asiatica
AACTGATGGTACATGGAGGGGATTATAATCATTGTAATGAAACAAGGTGTATGATTTATTGAATGTAAAATGATGATCTGCCCTGTAAACTTTCATGCAATCCACAACAAAAACTTAAAAAAAAAAAAAATGGAATTTTTTGACAAACTTTTTGGAGTCCCCTTGTATATAGGCATTCTGGCAAAGGTCAATCAAACCTGCTGGATCCTGCATCTGACTCATCATCCTCTGACCTCTGGCTCTTGGGACATGAGCCAGCAGCCTGCCAATTTTGGTATTTTCAGTTTCTGATACCATGTGGGCCAGGAGCAGCCTTCAGGCTGACCCCTGACTCAAAGATTTGGGACTTGCCTGCCTCTGCATCTTTGTGAACCATCTGTGGAAGTAGATCTATAGATTTATATATATGTATGTCTCTGGTTTTTCTCTTCTAGGGAACCCAGCCTAAGACACTAAGCTTTCTGGGCCTTAATTTTTCCATTATTAATTGTGAATAAAGATAATTCCTATGTCATGGGATTAAATGAACTAATGCTCACAAAGCCTCATGCACACTTCAAGGCACTCCCTTCCCTGCCCCCAAAATTGCTTGCAAGAGGGAAAGGCAGCAAACCCTAGGCCTGCTCTTCCCTCCTGGACCTCACTGGTCAGACAGGGATTCATTGGCAGGTTAATGGATTCTACAGGTGACTTCTGACTGTTGAGTAACTCCCACATTGCTTAGGGGCTTTGTGGATCCTACTCTCTTCTCTGGACCCCACTCAGTCTTGGATGGTCCTCTTCTACCCCACTTTCATGAAACCTTAAATGAATCACTCACTTCTCCCCCATTCCTGCCTCCTTTGGGTTTCCCTCTTCAGAAAGGAGGGGCCTTGTGGTCTATAGCACTAGTCAGGAGAAGAGTATCCCTGTGGATGGCCTTTGGGATGGCCAAGCTGTCTGAATTTATGACCAGCAGAGAGGCTGATATCTACAAGTACTTTGTGGCTGTTGGTTGCTGTGGAGTTGATTCTGCTTCATGGCAACCCCCCATGAGTGGAGTAGAACTGTGCTCCATAGAGAGGTTTTTAGACAGATGACTTGGCTTGCCTCCTGTAGTACCTCTGAGTAGATTCCAATCACCAGCCTTTCAGCTAGTAATAGTACTTAACCATATGTGCCACCCGGGGATTCCTCACTTCTGTTTGATTATATGCCGTGCAGTCAGCTCCAACTCCTAGCAACCTGTACAGGGTTTCCAAGGCTTTGAATCTTTATGGGAGCAGAAAGCCTCATCTCTCTCCCGCGGAACTGCTGGTAGTTTCGAGTTGCTGACCTTGTGGTTCGCAGCCCAATTCATAAACACTATGCTACCAGAGCTCCTTCTTCTGTTTAGCATTCAGCATTTTGGGTTCTGCTTAACTGCAACTGAGTCCCTCTCAGGCCTTGGGATTCTCACACTACTCCTGCCTCTCATCCCTTCCCCTTGTAGGAATTCCAGAAAATCTGCCCTTTGTGGTTGCCTGAATCAGAAGCAGGGATGGAGAAGAAGAGAGACAACCAAGCACTTGGTGGTCCAGTGGCTTTAGGCAAAGGAACCCAAGGCCAGTCTGATTTCCCTTGTGATTGTTAGGTACCACTGAGTCAATTCCAACACATAGCGATCCTATGCTGATTTCCCTTATTGTTGTATTATATCCACTCTGGGTTCTTACTTAGGTTCATTCCAAGTTTGGAGGCAGCAGAGAAAGCAATGGACTTGAAGTCTCAACTTTTGGATTCAAGTCCTAGATCTAACTTGGATTGCTGTGCTGCCTTGGGCAAGTTACCTTGTTTCTGTGCTCCTTGACAGTTCATGAGCATGTACACAGAGCCCAGAACATTGCATCTCTCAGCCACCCTGGTTATTGTTGTTGTTAAGTGCTGTTGAGTCGATTCTGACCCGTAACGACCCTGTATAGGGTTTCTGAGGAGCAGCTGGTGAGCTTGAACTGCTGACATTGCAGTTCAAATGGCTTTGCAGTCTGGCACATTAATCCACAGCGCCACACCAGGACTCCAGCCACCCTGGTAGGTAGATATTATTGCTCCAGTTTCAGGTAAAGAGACTCAGGGGCAGAAATGAAATTGCTTGCTTAGAGTCTCAGGGCCAGCAGTGGGAGAGCAGGACTAGAAGCTGTGCTTTCTGGAGTCCAGATCTTGCTTTCTTCTCAAAGTGGTCTTTAAGCTCCTTTATTGCTGGAAAATTCTGAGATTTCAGTAAGGAGGCTTTCCCTTATCTGTATAATGGGGAATGGTCCAGATGACCCAGGATGTTCCTTTGAGGCAATGTGAGACTGAACCCTGTGTGTCCCCCATCCCCTACTCATCTCCTCAAAGAGGGGTGCAGACTTCGGGGCTTGGAGAGTGCCCACCAACCCTGCTGAGCCAAGCCCAGAAGGTAGCCAAGGACCTATGGCCTTACCCTGGGGCTCCTTCCAAGTAGGGGCCTGGTTGGAAAAGACAGACGGACTTTTTCTGGGACGGGTGGAAAAAGATGACATACTCATATCCTTGTCCTTCCACTTGGATGCACCTGGTGAAAATGCGCCAGTCTTTTTTGTCTGGGGAAAGATGGAGGAGGGAGGGTATGGCGGGTGTGGGGCCTCTTCAGGATGCAGGACCAGCCATTCAGCTCCCCAGGATGAGCCCTGCCTTGGATATGGGGTCAAGGAGAGTGAATCAGTGGATACAACCCTTGTCTTCAGGAAGCTCTCGGTCTTGGAGAGAAATACTCAGGAAGTTCCCTAGTTGAAGGCAGACACAGGATCGTGACCAGGTCTACTGTAAGTGGCCTTAAGCACTGAATGTTTAAAACGTAATTCAAGTAGTTCACATATAATTAAAAAGAAAATCAACAGAGAAATAAATACAGAAAAGTCCACCAAAGTTCTGGTCCCCATCCCACCACCAAAACACACACACAAGAGAGTTGCAATAACTATGTCAATCCTCTTTTGGAAATGAACTGTTTTTTAAAAAGTATACATTTTGGTGCTTGCCCCAGCTGTAAACCCTCAGGTAGTCTGTGTACATGCAGACATACATGTGCACATACACACATGCACATACACACACATGCAAGCAGGCACACACAAGCAGGCACATGCTAAGAAAGGCAAAGGCGGAAGCTATCTGGTCCAGTGGGTGTTTCCAGAGTGCTGCTTTGGGCTTAGCAGAGCCTGCATGGTGTGAGAGTCCTGGAGCGGAAAAGGAATTCCAAAGGTTTTTATGATCTTGGGGAGGAGGAATGGAACAAGGTTTGAAAATAAGGCAAGAAAAACAGGTAAGAAGTCGTAAGGGAGTGAAGCTGGGGACACACAGGCCTGGGAGAAAGGCAGGGCCCTTTTAGAATGCACTTATTTGAATTGAGAGGAAGGCAACCAGAGACCCAATAGAGCACTTTCCCACCTGCCCCGAGCTGCAGCAGGACTGGTGGAGTCAGACTGAGGAAGAACTTGCAGGCTGAGAACTAGAAGGGGTTTGTGAATTTCCTTCTAGAGGCTGAACACAAGGTGACTCTGCTGGAAAAAGAAGGGCTGGTTGAACTGACTGGGCTAGGGGCAGACAGGGTCCTGCCAGTCTGTGTGGTTGGGGCATGTGTTGATGGACATTCTCAGGCTTGGCCTTACCGGAGGTGACTTCTAACCCAAACGGAAGCTTAAGCCCCTGGATGTGCTCTCTGTTGGACTTGAAGGAGGGCAGCTTGATCCAGCCGTTGGCCTTCGTCTTCTCTAGAAATTCCTGGTACGTGCTTAGCATGTCTGGACACCAGCTAGCATTGGGGAGGGCAAAATCCTTGAAGTCTGTCTTCTTTGGACAGAATCTGGAGACCTGGGCAGGAAAGTCAGGGGGACTAGATAGCTTCCTAAGAAGCCCAGATACCATAGCGGGTTATGAGTTGGGTGGCTAACTGCGAGCTCAGCAGTTAGAATCTACCAGTTGCTTCTTGGGAAAAGACAAGGCTTTCTCCTCCCTCAAATATTTACAACCCAACCCCCAGAATGTTAGCTGAGGGACAGGGTCCATCTTCCTTGCAGAGGGCTGGAGACCCCTATGGGTGACTAGGCATGGGGATCCTAAAGGGTTAAAGAAGGGAAAGGCCAACAGTTTCAGTTGTTGAAAAATCTGTTGGAGTTCGTGGTTGGTGTAAATGGTTAAGTGTGTTCAGCTGCTGTCTGGAAAGCTAGAGATCAGAGTCTACCCAGAGACACTTCAGAAGATAGTCCTGTTGGTCTACTTCAGAAAACTCAGCCATTGAAAACCTTATGGAGCACAGCTGTACTTGGATATAAGTGGGGTTGCCAAAAGTCGGAATCAGCTTGATGTGAACTTGTTGTGGTATCAACTCTTTGATGCTGCAAACTGCTGGCATTACCTCTACTATGCAGATGAAGTCTTGGTGTGGTGCTGTAGTAGAAGCACAGGACTGCTAACCACAAGGTTGGCAGTTCAGACCCACTTAACAACAACATGCAAATGAGGAGCTCAGCAGTTGGAACTCACTAGCCACTTCACAGAAGAAGTATGTGGCAGTATGCTTTGTAAAGATTGCTGTTGTCAAGTGCCGTCGAATTGATTCCAACCCATAGCGACCCTGTATAGGTTTTCCAAAGAGCAGCTGGTGAGCTTGAACCACTGACCTTGCAGTTCAAACGGCTTTGCAATCTGGTACATTAACCCACAGCGCCACACAATGACAGACTTGGAAACCCTATGGGACAGTTCCACTCTATCCTGTAGGAACACTGTGAGTCAGAACCAATTCTATGACAGTGGGTTTGGTGTTTGGTTTATGCCAAGTAAGAAAACTGAAGAAATGATGGCAAAGATTGCCAAGATTGTGAGTATAAGAACAGTCAGACAGAAGTCCGTACTCAGACACTGTCTACCCTAGGGGATGCACCACAGTTGGAGAGGGTTACTGTTACAACCCCCTACCCTCAGGATCGACTCTGGCTTTGTTCCTGGGCAGGGCAGCTCCTTTGAACATGTCTGGGCCTTCTCAGAGGTGTGGTACCAGAGCTGAGGCCAGGGACCTGTGAGATGAAGGGAGCCTGTGTTCTATCGACTGCTCATGCTCCAGTCACAACTGCAGGCTATGAGTGAGTTGTTTTCCAACACCACAGACAGAGGAGACTCATCTGAATTCTATCCTGGGGATGCCTCTGTCTAGGGACATCTCAATTTAGCCACAGCAACCTGAGTGCCAGAGGGGGAAAGTGCCTTGTTTGTTGTCACATAAGACTCAGATTGGGACCTAAGTGTACTGGTGGTTTTAGTCTTCAGCCTGGGTGATTTGGGACTCCGTTTACCAAATTAAGTAGCTCCCCAGCACACTGCCCACCCACCTGACTTGAGCTGGATAAAGGAGATTTAGGGTGCTCCTCCAGCTGCCAGTCTGGCTGAACTGGTAACTCACTCACCAGGACATCCGTGGAGGATCCAAAAGCTGAAGCAGGGTGGTGTCTGGGCAGGATTCGGTGGGCACCGAGCAGGGCTCTGTGGTGGCCTAGTCTTGCTGCCATCTGGAAGCCTCTCCTCATCATGACTGCGTCCTGAGGCCGTGGCAAAGTGAATGAGAACTTTTCAGTTATGCTTTGGGAACAGCAACCTCCTAGACCAATCTCTCTCCTTTCTGTCCTAGGGGCGGTCTTTCATCAGCAAGTTTCGGCTGAGGAGAGATTGCATTTGTGATTAGGACAAGACTGGGCTGGTTTGACACCACGCCCACTGTCTTACATATCTAGTGCTGCTATAATAGAAGTGGCCCCACTGGTGTCTTTAAAAAACCAGGCCTTTTTTGTCTCACATTTTCAGAGGCCGTCGACTGTTGCTGTTAGGTGCTGTCCAGTCAGTTCCAACTCATAGTGACCTTATGCACAACAGAATGAAATACTGCCTGGTCCTGGGCCAACCTCACAATTATTGTTCTGTGGAGCCCATTGTTGATGCCACTGCGTCAGTTAATCTTGTTGGGGGGTTGGGGTGGTCTTCCTCTTTTTCATTGACCTTCCACTTTCTCAAGCATGATGTCCTTCTCCAAGGATTGGTCCTTTTTTTAAAAAAAAATAATAAATGTTTTATTATGAATTATGTGATAGTTTACATGGGGGACCATTAGTTTTACATTCATCCTATCATATTTCATTTCATTGCTATAGTTACAATCCTGTCCATGCATCATCAACCAACCAAAGGGTACACCCTGCAAGCCTGACCCCCACACCCCCTGGGTCATCAGCACACAGCCCCTTTCCCTCTCTGGATCTCAAGTCCCCAGCCACTCCATCTCTCCACGTCATCGTCTCTGCCTCCATCTCAGGCATCACTGCTTCTCTGGGTAGGGTCCTGCTCTCCGCTCTTCTCCATTGATGGTCCCAGGGCCCTCTGCTCCT
>NW_006408560.1:9021719-9027963 GCF_000296735.1 Chrysochloris asiatica
GGTGGGCTGCAATACCCTCAATCCCATTACAACCCTGAGTTTCCCAGTAGTGTAGGCAGCAACATCTTACAAGAGAGAACTGAGCAGAGAAAGAGGGACCCACTGCCACAGAGAAAGAAAAGCCAGGAGTGGAGTGCAGGACCCAGGGTCCCAGCACTGTGAAGCTCCTCGATCCAGGGAAAGAGTGATGCCAAGATGCATAGAGATCTCCAAGGAATGCTGGGCCTCTAGAGGTGACAAGGAGTTTCTCCAGAGCTGACAGAGAGAGCCTTCCCCGGCAGCACTCTGAATGTGGGGTTCCAGCCTTCTGGAGCGTGAGAGAATACATTTCTGTTTGTTAAAGGCATCCACTTGTGGGATTTCTCTGATAGCAGCATTGGAGAACTCAGACAAGTATGCAAGCCTACCTTGTCTCTCCCTAAACACTTGCCCTACTCAACATCTGCTGGCCTCAAGGCCACTGTGTATTTTCACCTCTCAGTGCCTTTGCTCTAACTGTCCCTCTGCCTGGAATTTGTTCCCTGCCCCTGTCTGCTTGGTGCACACCACTGGCATTTGAGAGTCAGTTCAGGCACAACTTCTCTAAAGCCTTTCCTGTTCTCATTTATAAAGTTGGCCCCTCCTCCTTTTGCATGTTTGTTGCACCCATGATAAGTGAGGGTGTAGGAGTGTGCACTGCTTTTGACTCCCCGCTTGTGCATCCTTTCATTGCTGTATGCCCTGAGCCTCACGCAGCAGGTACTCAGTCACTCTCTTCCATTGGTGCAGACATGGTAGGCCCCGGCAGGAATTGGATTCCCAGAGATAGAAGGGTCTTGGGCAGAAAATGGGGCTGTTAGACTTTATTGAGTCAGAGGAAGGGGCTCTCTTTCACTTTGCCAGTTGCTTTCTGGGGACCCCTCCTGGCTCTGTGGTAGGTCCAGGGCCTGAGGTAGGCCCTCCTGCAGGCTGAGTGACTGCTACAATGATGAGTCCTCTTCCAACTGCAGCTGAAGGAAAACAGCTGAAAGAATAGGGAGAGCTGAGTGGCAGGAGCCAGACTGGGGATGGCAGTAGCTGATGGTGTGCTCTGAGCATTTTGATCCTGGTTACCCATTATGAGGAGCCTGTCCTTGCAGTATAGGCTGGGTGTGCCATTTGTACACAAAGTCCTTTTTGGGGCCCTCCATATTTTTCCTGTGACCACAGCAATTGCCCAATCCCACCCCTAAAAATGCTGGACCCCAGATTGGGATGGGATCCTCCCATTTGTACTGGGATGGGTGGCGGCAGGACATAGCATAGGGTGGGGGAGGCTGAGGACCTTTTTACCTGAGGACTTGGCATAAATTGTCTGCTGGTCTCGGCTCTGAGCCGTACAGGAGATGTAGATCTTCTGGTCCTCAATTTTTTCTACTTCGACGTTCAGCACAGCCAGCGAGCCCACTGGGATCAGACTGGGAGAGGAGCCGGCTTAGGCCATCCCTCCTGTGGACCCCACCCCCACTCACCATTGTCTATCTCCATCCTTGAGTTCCT
Source organism: Chrysochloris asiatica (assembly GCF_000296735.1). Lineage (NCBI taxonomy): Eukaryota > Metazoa > Chordata > Mammalia > Afrosoricida > Chrysochloridae > Chrysochloris > Chrysochloris asiatica. The sequence goes on from NW_006408560.1 coordinate 9,023,238, forward strand.
CCTACCCTACCTCAAGGCTCATAAGTGGCCCTGGGGGCAGGCCTCTTCTGCCAGCTCCTAGGACAGAGGTTGCATTTTGGTTGAAGACTAGAGGGATTGCTGGGAAGGGAGTGGGCTGTGGAGGGAGAGAGGCAGGTAGGGTCCCTGTGCCCCAGCTGCTGAAGCTGCCCATCCCTTCAATGATGAAAAGGGCCATGACTTTGGCCAACAGCCCAAGGATCTGTACTTACTTTTTGAACCTGAGGTTGAGGCTGAGTGTGAACAACCCTTCTCCAGCCAGGTAGGCAGTTTTAGAGAAAGTCTCATCCATCATGGCTGCCAGGGACCCTCCGTGAGCAAACCTGGAGGAGGGGTGGGGAGGAAGGCTGGGTCTGCAGCCCTGGGCAGACTGCTCACTGAGTGTTCCCCTCTCCTAGGGAGGAGCAATCCCTGGCCTCACTCTTTGTACAGAACCCTTCAAAACCAGATCCTCAGCCTCAGGATAGCCAATCAGAGTTGGCTCCTGTCTGATCAAAGTAGTCAAAACCAAACGAGTTTTCCTTCTGTTTTGCAACCACGGAAGCAGTTGTTTTGTTTTACCAGGAAAAATTTGTTTTACTGCTAGAGTTAATGGGACAACACCGTTGGCAACAATTGCCCTTATTTGGAAGACTGATGGCACCGTAGGATTGCATTGGACTGCAAACTACAAGGTCGTCGTTCAAACCCACCAGCTGCTCCTTGGAAACCCTACACAGGGTCACTGTGAGTCACAATTGACTCAGCAGCACTTAACAACAACAACAACAACAACAATTCATACAGGGAAGGTGAAAACCCAAGGAAACCTTCACAGTGCCGTGTGTGGAAAGCCCACTTTTACAGGATGTTGCAAGCATTGTTTTAATTCTTATTATTTACTGTGCATACAATTCTCATCCTTACTGGTGTAAGCTGGCCCTCTCGCCAAAGCTACTTCATTGTTAGGTACCAGTCGCCATGGAGTCAGTTCTGACTCATGGCAATAATATGTGCCCCAGAGTAGAAATCTGCTCCATAGAGTGTTCAGTGGCTGTTACTTTTAGATGATTTTCAGGCCTTTCTTCTTCTTCCTTTTAATTTTTTTTTAATTAAAAAATAAGCATTTATTTTATTGCCATATTAGGCCTAAACCTGTAGTTAACAAACAAACTCAATAATTGTACCTGGTTTTCTCCAAGCCATCATTTTACAATTTATTAACGAAACAAGGGTTCAAATTTCTTTCATCCACCTCACGGAATCTATTTACACACATTTTGCTATTAGGAGTCCTGGTGTGGCGCCGTAAGATAAGCACTGGACTCAAGGTTGATTTGAACTCCAAGGTGGCAGTTCAAACCCACCAGTTGCTCCTCAGAAATCCTATACATGGTTGGTATGAGTTGGAACCGACTCAATGGTACTTAACAACAACTGCTGTTAATCTTATTTTGAACAGCTGAAAATCTTTTAGCAAAAAGCTTTAAAGATGAGCTCATGAACTCAGTTTAAATTAGGTCAAATATAAGGAACCCACAAGAATAGTTGCCCAATCAGAGCCCACTATCTTAAGTCATCAGCACTCCCCCTAAAAACCCTTAGAACTGCACTTTGACTCAATTATGGAAAGGCTACATATAACCAAGTGAAAGGATTATTTCCATTCCTCAACCTCACAATCCCAGGTTTTCTCAACAAAACTATCTGAGGAATACTTACCAAAATCAGATAGGAAAATAAAAACCAGCATGGTTTTGAATCAGAATTGTTCCATGACATCTGAGTTGCATACAATTACTAAATCTATTCTGCAAGCCCTCTAGAATTGGCTAGGCCAAAGTTTAGAATAGAAAAACAATAACAACAAAAACATAGAACATTATCTAATGAAAATTCAACTAATATCCCTTTGTTTCAAAGAAATAATTTTCTGTAAAAATATATTCAGTGTTTACAGACAAATACACTCGCAGGTTGTTTTCTTTTAAAAAATTAAGAATATTCCATTTTTGGACCTGTAATTTGTTGTTTGTGGGTAAGTACTGTGGAGTCGGTTCTGACTCATAGCCACCCTGCACAGGGTTTCCGAGGCTGTAAATCTTTATAGGAGCACAACGCTTCATCTTTCTCCCGCGGAACCGCTGGTAGTTTCAAACTGCTGACCTTGAGGTTGGCAGCCCGACTTGTAACCACTATGCTACCAGAGCTAATTATTAAGCCTAAATTCATGTATTCTTGGCCATAACTAGGCTAATATACTCAAGCCAAGACAAAGTGGAACAGAAAGAAATGTCCTGAACACTTGGGCTTTCTATTCATCGAGAACAATACCTGGGAAAGCTAATTAGAGAGGACAAAGAGTCCCTTCACACTCTGTTGTGCAATACTGAGGCTTCTAGTCAGAGCTTACTACTTGTAGCTTAAATTCATTTTACAAAAGTCACTGACATTGTTAATGAATCTTTTTCAACACGACAGCAAGTTAATATTTAATGAATTCTGTGACTAGCCAGTCAGGTCAAATAGAGGTTGAAGCCTACCTTTCTTCTGAGGTGGCACTGGGTGGACTTGAACCTCTATCTTTCAGTTAGCAGTAGAGTGTTTTAATCATTTGCACCATTCGGGGACTCCATTTGTTAGGTAAATTGGGGAAAATAGAAAGGCACACAACTTTAGAACACAAACACCACCAAATATATTTCTGCTCCTGACTTTCAAAATTTGGGTCTGGATGCTCCATAGACCAGGGTAGGCTTCCACATTATATATATGACCACGAGTCACCCTCCAGCTCTTGCCACCAACACCCTTTCTGGACCCTTGCCTCTTCTCCTCTCCCTTCGGTAGAAAAAGAAAACAGGGGGCCATGGAACCAAACTAACCTGATTTGACTCTTTTCTCTAACTGTGTGATCTTAAGCAAATTGCAATGTGTTGGTTAATGATTTGTGTCAACTTGGCTAGGCCATGATTCTCAGTATTATGTAATTACCTTTCATTTGGTGATCTGATGTAAGGGGAGTTTCCTTGGGGGATGTGGTTTGTGTAAAATATATGCAATGGCTTCTAAAAGTTTGTGGGAAAAGTTTGGGGTAGGAGAGGGAGAACAAAAAGATGGCAGATTGGGTGGAAGTGCAGTGAGGAGCTCTGTCAGCAACAACAAATACTGGACCAAGCAGTCTCAGGGGATGATGCCAGAACTCTGAACCACATATAAAGGAATATTTATAAGGTGGGAAGGCTGACAGCTAGGGGAATATGTAGCAGAAGCAAAAAATCCATTGCTTTATAATTCAAGATGCTCAGCTGCTCCTGGAGCTGCCATCTTGGGAAAGACCAAGCAGGGGAAGGATCAGAGCAGCCACAGACGCCTGACAGAACCACGGAGATAAAGATGTGGACATTATTTTTTTGTTATTTTTAAAATCTGTTCATTGGTCTCTCACTGGCTGCACACCTCCATTCTGGTGACTAGAGGGGGTACTTGAGGGAGTGGACACCCCACCCCAACCCCCAGAGGATTCTACTAGGCATGCCCATGGAGCTCCTCAAAATTTAAAGACAGTTTCCACTTAAAACCAAACGGCCACAGATGGCCCTCAACTGTTTATAACTAGAAAAAAGGCCAGAGCAGGGATTGTGGAGTGGTATAGGCAGACTGAAAAGGAAATAGGCCAAAAATTAAATCCTGAGCTATGTCACAACGACCAACAGTGGCATCTTGAAAATTTCTCAGGAAGAAGAGTGAAAAGCCCATCTCCTGATCATATCTACTTAGAGGCAATCAGAAAGCATAAAACATACCAAAATACACACCCACTAAGTATTAAGGCCACAGATAACTTCTGAATATGCCAAAAAAACAGAAGCAGAAGACCATATCAGCACATGTCCAGAAACAAGATAAAATGACTGAGGCAAATGAGCTAGAGGTAGACCTATACTCCATACTGGAAGATGGGCAGGCTTTGGAAATGCCGGAGAAAGAATTCAGAAAAATGTACCAAAACACTATACAATGGAGTTGTGAAAAATAAGGAAGAAGTCAGGAAAGCACTATAGTAACAATCTAATAAGATAGATGTTGTTGTTGTTGTTGTGTGCCGTGGAGTTGGTTCCTACTCATAGCAACCCTGTATAGGGTTTCCAAGGCTGTAAATCTTTACGGGAGCAGAAAGCCTCATCTTTCTCCTCATCAGCTGGTAGTTTCGAACTGCTCTCCCTAAGGTTCTCAGTCCGATTTGTAACCACGACGCTACCAGAGCTCCCTAATAAGATAGATACAACATTGAAAACAATTCAAAACCTACATAAAGAGGTCCAAACGATTAATAATAGAATATTAGAAATGGACAATAGACGGAAAGGGCAAAGGAGTAGAATTGAAGAGATAGAAGCCAGAACTAGTGAGCTAGAAGATAAATCTCTCAACACTACTAATAAGATAGGAGAGCAAACACAAAAAAGGATTAAAAAATCTGAAGAAGGCCTAAGACTGATGTTGGACAACATGAAGAGGTATAACTTAAGAATTATCGGCATTGGGAACAGGAAGAATCACACAAGTCCAAAGAGGAGATAGTTGAAGAGCTTCTGGAAGAAAATTTTCCTAACATCCTGAAAAGAGAAAAGATAAGCATTCAAGAAGCTCAACGAACCCCAGGAAGGATAGACCCTAAAAGACAATCACCAAGACATATAATAATCAAGCTTTGCAAAATCAAAGA
>NW_006408560.1:9035448-9037362 GCF_000296735.1 Chrysochloris asiatica
ACCCATCTGCATTTCTTTTCATCAGCCCTGCCTAGACAGGTTGGATATTACTCACTGGAAATTCTACCTTCCTCCATGCCCTGTGGATCTTGGTTCCCTCTTGAAAGCTTGTAAGCCAGTCACTTCTTGCCTTTGTAGTCCCCCCCAACCCCCCATTTTGGGTAGCCAATGTCCAAGTTGCCCATTCCTGTCTAGTCTTTGTGTGGAGGGTGTGTTAATGATGGATTGGTCCTTTTTGACAACATGTCTGAAGCATAACATGAAGTTTGGCCACCCTGGCTTCTAAGGAACATTCTGGCTGTACTTCCAACACAGATTGATTTGTTCTTCTGACAGTCCATGGGACTACTTTCAGGGTGCTAACCCTTGGGGAAGGCTTTTTCATTCTGTCGGCTCAGGAGGATGGTCCTTACTTCTTTTGAGGTTCTGCTGTTGGGCACTGATTATGTGGCTTGGCATCTCTCTTCCTCCATCTCTGTGCTGCCTGCTTGTTTAATCTCTTTTATATCAAAAGAGATCCACTGACTACCTCATTAATATAACAAAGACAACCATTCCTAAATGGGATAATAAATAACCACAGGCATAGAGGTTAGGATCTACAATACATATTTTGGGGGGACATAATTCAATCTATAATACTCATTGATGGGGAAATAGACAGGCAAGGAGTCCCTGCTTGGGGTCTTTAGTGGATCCACCCAGCACTGGGGGGAGTAGAAGGCCATGGGGAGCAGGGCTGATTTGAGTTCAGAAATAAATATTTGTTACAGAAGTAACAAAGCCTGTGGATTCTTGCAGAGCTACCCCAGGGTTTCTGTGGAGACTCTAGAAAATTCCTAGGAAGATAAGGGAGATCTCTCCCTTGATTGAAGGTGTTGATTAAATGTCTGTGGTGAAATATCAAAAGCTCTAGTATGCTCCTGGTGTGGCACTGGGGTTATTGCGCTGAACTGCAAAGTTGGTTTGAACCACAAGGTTGGTGGTTCAAGCTTACTAGCCTCTCCTTGGAACCCTATACAGGGTTGCTATGGGTTGGAATAGACTTGACAGCACTTAACAACAACAACAAGAAAGGGCGATGGTAGCAGACCGGGATGAGAGAGAGGCCAAGGCAAGGCCTCTGGATGTTTTGTCACTGGACTTTAGCCGTAGCCCATCTCCTTGTGAGTAAACTCAGCTTTGCTGTTGCTAGGTGTTGTTGCGTTGATTCTGACTCATAGTGACCTTATGCACAACACACAAAACACTGTCGGGTCCTGTGCCATCCTCACAATTATTGTAAAGCTTGAGCCCATTGCTACTGCCACTGTGCCAACCCATCTCGTTGGGGATCTTCTTTTTTGTTGAACTTCCACCTTACCTAGCATGATATCTTTTTCCAGGAACTGGTCCCTCTTGACAATATGTCCGGAGTATGAGAGATGAAGTCTTGCCATTCTGGCTTCCAAGGAGCACTCTGGTTGTACTTCTTCCAACAGATTTGTTTGTTCCTCCAGCAGTCCATGGTACTTTTAATATTCTTCTTGAACACCATAACTCAAATTCATCAATTCTTCTATGGTCTTCCTTATTCATTGTCCAACTTTCACATGCATATGAGGTTATTGAAAATACCATGTCTTGGGTCAGTGTTGGTGACCGCAAGCACTGAGATGCTGAGACCCTGTGTCATGGACGAAAATCCAACACAAAGGCCCTCCTCAGATTGTGGGCCAGGGACCCTGAGGGCCAAATGAAGTGACCTCCTGACGTCCCGGGTTCGTTGGTTTTTGCGAACTCACTGGTGGGCTACCTCTGTATAATTTTCGTTGGTCTTATTATTCATTCTATGCTTCTAACTCCAGTAATTGTAGCTTCTGAGAAAATGGTTTCTTATGTGCCTCTCTTAATGTCTCCACTGTGTTGGCAGTG
>NW_006408560.1:9038482-9052169 GCF_000296735.1 Chrysochloris asiatica
TGGTTTCTTGACTGCTACTTCTATGAATGTTGATGGTGGATCCAAGCAAAATTAAGCCTTTGACAACTTCAATCTTTTTTCCCATTTATGTGGATGTTGTTTATTGATCCAGTGGGCAAGATTTTTGTTTTCTTTACATTGAGATCCAAGCCATACCGAAGGCTGTAGTCTTTGGTCTTCATAGCAATTTAAGTCCTCTTCACTTTCAGCAAGCAAGGTTGTATCATCTGCATATCACAGGTTACTAATGAGTCTTCCTCCAATCCATGTTCTTCACATAATCCAGCTTCTCAGGTTATTTACTCAGTTTACAGATTGAATAGGTATGGTGAAAGAATACAACCTTGGTAATGAAACAAGGTGTATGATTTGTTGAATGTAAAACTGATGATCTGCCCTGTAAACGTTCACTCAATCCACAATAAAAACCTTTAAAAGAAAAAGAAAAAGAATACAACCCTGGTACACACCTTTCCTAATTTTAAACCATTCAGTGTGCTCTTGTTCTGTTTCAACAACTACCTCTTGGACTATGTACAGGTTCCTCATGAGCACAATTAAATATCCTGGAATACTCATACTCCTCAATGTCATGCATAACTTGTCATGATCCACACAGTCAAAAGTCTTTGTGTAGTTAATAAAGCACAAGCAAACATCTTTCTGTTGGAGTCCTGGTGTGCTGCTGTGGATTAATGTGCTAGACTGCAAAGCCGTTTGAACTGCAAGGTCGGTGGTTCAAGCTCACCAGCTGCTCCATGGAATCCCTATACAGGGTCACTATAGGTTGGAACTGACTCGAGGGCACTTCACACCACCACCAACAAACATCTTTCTGGTATCCTCTGCTTTCAGCCAAGATCCATCTGATATCAGCAGTGATATCTATCCGTTGTTCCATGTCCTTGTCTGAATCTGGCTTGAACTTTTTTTTTTTTTTTTTTTAATTTTTGAATTATCTTCACTAAAATTTTACTTGCATGCAATATTAATGTTGTTCTATGACTTCCAAATTCCTTTGAGTCACCTCTCGTTGGAATGAGCGCAAATATGGATTTCTTCCAATAAGTGGGCCAGACGGTTGTCTTTCAAATTTCTTGGTATAGCTGAGTGAGTGCCTCCAGTGCCACATCAGTTTGTTGAAAATTTTCAATTTTTATTCCTTCAGCTTCCAGAGCTTTATCTTTTGTCAATGCCTTCAGTGTATCTTGGACTTCCTCCTTCAGTACCACTGGTTCTTGAAATGGTTCAACATCAACCATTTCTTTTTGGTGTAGTGATTCTGTGTATTTCTTCCATCTGTTTTTGATATTTTCTGCATCATTCAATATTTTGGCCATATTGTTGTTGTTAGGTGCCATCAAGTTGGTACTGACTCACAGAGTAGCAACCATATATGTGCAACAGAATGAAACACTGCTAGGTCCTGAGCCAACCTCACAATTGCTGCCATGCTTGAGCCCATTGATGCTGTCCCTTTGCCAATCCATCTCGCTGGAGGTTTTCCTCTTTTTCACAGACCCTCCACCTTACTAAACATGATATCCTTCTCCAGTGACTGGTCCCTCCTGACAATATGTCCAAAGCATGAGAGATGAAGTCTGGCCAGTCTGGCCATCCTGGCCTCCAAGGAGCACTCTGGCTGCACTTCTTCTAACACAGATCTGTTGGTTCTTTTGGCAGCCCATGGTACTTTCAATATTCTCCTCCAACATCATAACTCAAACCATCAATTCTTCTATGGTCTTCCTTATACATTGTCCAACTTTTGCATGCATATGAGGTGATTGAAAATACCATGGCTTGGGTCAGGTGCACCTTAGTCCTCAAGCTGACATCTTTGCTCTTCAACACTTTAAAAAGGTCTTGTGCAGCAGATTTGCCTAATGCAGTACGTCATATGATTTCTTGATTGTTGCTTCTATGAGTGTTGATGGTTGACCCAAGAAAAATGAAGTCTTTGACAACTTCAATCTTTTCTCCATTTATATACATGTTGTTTATTGATCCAGTAGTGAGGATTTTTATTTTCTTTACATTGATGTGTAACCCATATTGAAGACTGTGGTCTTTGGTCTTCATCAGTAAGTATTTTAAGTCCTCTTCACTTTCAGTAAGCAAGGTTGTATCATCTGCATATTGCAGGTTGTTAATGAGTCTTCCTCCAATTCTGATGCCACGTTTTTCTTCACATGGCCAGCTTCTCAGATTATTTGTTCATCATACAGGTTAAATAAGTATGGTGAAGGAATACAACCCTGTCACATATATTTCCTAATTTTAAACCATTCAGTGTTCCCATGCTCTGTTCAAACAACTGCCTCTTGGTCTATGTACAGGTTCCTCATGAGCACAATTTAGTGTTAAGGAATGCTCATATTTTGCAATGTTGTCTGTAACTTGTCATGATCCACACTATCGAAAGCCTTTGCATAGTCAATAAAACACAGATAAACATCTGTTGCCATAGAAGCCTTCAATATTGTAAGTTGAGGCTTGAATATTTTCTTCAGTTCCCTCAACTTGAGAAATGCTGAGCATGTTCTTCCCTTTTATTTTACTAACTCCAGATCTTTGCAAATTTCATTATAATGTTTGACTTTGTCTTTTCGAGCTGCGCTTTGAAGATTTCTATTCATCTCATGTACGTCCTCATTTCTCCAATTTGCTTTAGCATCTCTATTCTAGAGAGCAAGTTTCAGAGTCTCTTCTGACATCCGTTTTGGTCTTTTCCTTCCTTCTTGTCTTCTTAATTACCTTTTGTTTTCTCCCTGTATGATATTCTTGATGTCTTCAGTCATTAATGTATAATGCATCAAATCTATTCTTGAGATGATATCTAAATTCTGGTGGGATATGTTCAAGGTCATATTTTGGTTCTCGTGGACAAATTACGGTGTAAAACGTTTTCTTTGCAGACTATGTGATACCGATTGATTTTGATGTCCCCTGAGCTTATGGCTCTGAGCCCCTAGGCCCTAGGCCCAGTGGCTCATTTCAAGATGTTTAGTTATGGATAAAAAGTTTTCATAGTTTTGCCCCATGTATGCTCTACTATTGGGAGCATGATAACTCTATAAGATAAGTACTGGACTGTGAACCTCAAGGTCAGCGGTTCAAGCTCACCATCCTCTCTGTGGGAGAAGGTTGAGGCTTTCTGCTCCCATACAGATGTAAAAGCCTCAGAAACCCTATACAGGGTTACTGTTAGTTGGAACTGACTCGATGGTACTTAACAACATGCCCACTAGTTAGTGATTTACCTTCCTTTCAAAGACTTTCTTTTTGTGTGAAAACCTTTCATTTACTTTTTACAGTAGTGATCTCATACACTATCTGTCCTTTTGTGATAGTCTAATTTCCCTAAGTATAATGTCCTGTAGGTTCATTCTTGTTAGGAATTTCATTCATGTTCGCAGACTCATTATCATTCGTAAACTTTGTGTAATGTTCCATTGTGTGCATGTATCATAGTTTATTCTTTCACTGATAGACATTTAGGTTCTTTCCATCTTTTTGCAATTGTGAGTAATGCTGTGATGAATGTGGTGTGCAGAATGTCTCTGGTGAAGTGTTTCTTCATGGCCTTTGCCCACATTTTAACTGGATTATTTGCTTTTTTGTTGTTGGAGTGCTGAAAACTTTCTATAGATTTTAAAGATTAGTCATTTGTCATTGCCCCTAATTTTTTTCCAGTCTTTAGGTTCTGTTCTTACTATTTTGGTGAAGTCATTTTATGCATATAAATTATTTTTTAGGAAGTTCAAGTCGTCTAGTTTGTCTTCTGCTGTTTGATAGTATATTTATGCCATATATTAGGGACCTTAAGTTTTAAGTTTGCTGCTACATTTTCTTTGATTATTTTTGTAATTTTAGTTAGGCTTTACATTTAGGTATTAGATCTATTTTGAGTAATTTCTGTAGAGGGTGACAGATATGGATGCTATTTCATTTTTCTGTGAATAGATATCCAGCCAGTACCATTTGTTAAAGAGACAAAACTATGGACTTTTTGGTGGTGGTCTTTTTGCTATTGAATTAAAACGGCCAGTATTCTATGAAAAGTTCCAGTGGGGTTTTTTTGTTTTGTTTTTGTGTGTGTGCTACCATTTTGATTTAAAAAATACTTATAATGTTATCTATTTCATCTTGGATGAGGTTTTTTTTAGTTTATAGAGTGCAGGAAAGGAAGAAGGGAGAAGTAGTTTGGTGTAGGTATTATTCTTGCCCTCTCCTCTCCCCCAACAAAAACCCAAGTGTGGTGAGTCCAAGCCCTAGTGACCCCTTGTGTGTCAGGGTAGAACTGTGCTCCCTAGGGTTTTCAATGGCTAATATTTTAGATGTAGATCACCAGGCCTTTCTTAGGAAGCACCTCTCAGTGGGACTTGAACTAAAGAGCATGTTATCTGTTTGTACCACTCAGGGATCCTACAAGTCCCAGGTTTTTTGTTTTTTACTAGAATAAAGCACTTTTTAAAGGTAAGAACTATGTAAATGTGGAATAATAAAAATAATAAATAGTAATAATTTGGCACATTTCGAAAGATCAGATGGGCTAAATATAGAAATTCAAAGCTTTGACTCATCTGTGTTTGGCTGCCCTTGAAGACTGGAATTGAACATTTTCCCTTACTGCCTGGGAAGCTTTGAAGTAAACTTCGTCAAGGACTGGGATAACCAGTTTTTGTTTTTTAATTGATTCAGGATTTGGATTTAACCCAAAATATCTGAATTAGTTGCCAACATTACACTATTTCCCATCAAGCTGAAGGTCAAGGGTCTTCAGATAAATGAAAGATTTGGCAACAGTATATCTTTATTGCTATACACTTACAGGTGGCTGGAGGTGGTGCTTTTGTCTCTGCTTGCTGTAGGTCTCCTCTGGGTCCTGGCACTCCTCCATCCCTTCTGCCAGTCACTATGGATGACACTTGATTTGATCCCTTCCAACCTCCCCCAAATAAGTGTTGGAATCTTAACCTATATATGTGGTGTCTTAACCCATCCATGTGGTTGGTTTTTTATTTATTTTTTCTTCCTCTAGTTATGTTCTGATCATCCAGCCATTGATGCCAGCTCAAATGGGTACTATCTGCAAGTGTTTGTGTTCTTGTGCATATCCCCTCACTTTATATCAGCTGGATGCTTCACACTCCGTTCTAGTCCTCTGGGATCATGTCCTTGCTCCTGGGCCCAGGAGTCCCCAGGTCTCATCATACTGCTGGTTAATCAGGTCTCAATCCAGGTTAACAGGAGTCTATTAAATGTGGTCGAACTTAGTTCACAACTTCATTGCTGCTTTTCCCCCACTTTCCCTTATCGGTGACCAATGTGGTCAGCAGCAGGACCATATGCCTGCTAGTGTATGAACATTGGTGTGCATATATCTACTCACGTTATGGCTCGCATTTCTTGTGGATAAATACCAAGTAGAAGAATTGCTGGATCATATATACATGTGGTTTTGATCCCCTTTGGGAATTGGGGTTTCTTTTGTTATATTAATGAGGTCATTTGAGTTTCAGTCTTGGAAGGGGGTTTGCCTTGAGGGGACCTGACCACTTGCCTTGATGGCTCCCTGGGGAACAACTTGCTTATTCTTGTAGTTGTCAGCTGGACTGCTGTTACTGTTTATTTTTCCTGCTGGCCTTTCTTTCAAGAAGTACCTTTCATTCTTCCAGCTGCTCCAGGCTGGTCTGCTTGTCCTTCAAGTGGAAATGTCCCACCTTAGAAGATTCTGGATGGGGTTCAGGATTCCACCTATGGTCTTGTGCAATACAAAGGCTCTGCAGGAAGCCTCCTTCACTGGGCAAGTTCTAGCCCCATTTTAGGTATTCCAAACAGTTATAGGCTGAAAACAGATTTACAAGCTTTCTCTGGTGATGTTTCTGGCTATTCCTGTCTCTCCCCTTCAAGTGTCTATTTTACAATGGTATGCAAGGGAAAGATTCAAAAGACAGCCAAGCATCTTGACATCATTTCCCCACTCTTACCCAATGCCTCAATCTTTGTATACACGAGCACTGTTGTTACACGTTTGTGCTCACATCGTTATTTACCGCTGTCCTATTTAGCCCATGTAAACCTGTCTAGCTATTCTCCCATCTGCCTTGTTTTTCCTCTCCCCTTCCTCTTTTAGTGTATCTGCACCCCCAGCACCAAACTATCCTGTGTCTATTCCTTACCATGTGCTCCACCTTCCCCTCCTTCTCCCTCACCCCACCCCATACACCCTGGTAACCACCACCACCACCACCAAAAGATATATATATATATGTGTGTGTGTGTGTGTGTGCGTGTATATATATATATTCCCTCCCCTTTTAGTGTGGGTGCTTTTTCTTAGTCTTTTTCAACAACGGCTCTGTGCTGTATTTCTCCTTTTGTGATGGACTGATTTCACTCAGCATAATGTCTTCAAGGTTTATCCATGTTATGCAGTGGCTTGCTGTTTCCTTGTTATTCTTCAGGGTAGCATAGTATTCCTTTATGTGTATGTACCATAGTTTGTTTATCCAGTCTTCCATAGATGGGCACTTAGGCTGTCTCCAGCTTTTTGCTATTGTAAATAGTGCTGCTATGAACATTGGTGTGCATGTATCTACTCACGTTATGGCTTGTATTTCTTATGGATAAATACCAAGTAGAGGAGTTGCTAGATCATATGTACATGTGGTTTTGATCCCCTTTGGGAATTGGGGTTTCCTTTGTTATATTAATGAGGCCTTATTAGTGTTGTTGTTATTGTTAAGTGCCTTGAAGTCAGTTCGACTCATAGTCACCTGAGGAGCAGCTTGTGAGTTTGAACCTCTAACCTTGCTATTCAAATCGACCTTGCTGTAGAGTGCTTGTCATACAGTGGCACACAAGACTGTCAGTGTTATTGCTGTTGTTAAGTGCTGTCAAGTCGGTTCTGAATCATAGCAACCCTGTATAGAGTTTCCAAGAAACAGCTGGTGGGTTTGAGCTACTGACTTTGTGGTTCACAGTCCAGTGCTGATCCTATAGCGCCACACATCCACTGTGCATGCATCAGTGTAGGGTGGGTCTTAAATATAACCACTCCTGAAATACAAAAAGGGCAGATTAGGGTGGGAGATTAGCAAACACAAAAACGAGAACCATAGATGCATGTGAAGATTGCCAAGGAGCTGAGCAACACTGAGCTAGAGAAATTGGAACAAGCATTTCCCCCCCAGAGTGAGCAGGGAGAGAGTCTTTCCCTAGAGCCGGTACCCTGAATTTGGACTTGTCACAGTGGCAGCAGCAATGGGCTCAAATGTGATAATGGTTATGAGGAGGGTGTCAGAGTAGGCAATGGTTCCTTCTGTTGTGCATAGGGTTATTATGAGAGGGAACCAACTCAATGACTCTTAACAACAAGAGGAGTCCTGGTGTGATGTTGTAGGATATGCACTGGACTGCTAACAGCAAGGTTAGCAGTTCAAACTTACCAGATACTACTGAGAAACCATATATAGCGTTGCTATGAGTCACCACTGACTCTATAGCATTTAACAAAACAGCCTCCTAAGAAGGCGTCTTGGTAGTGTGGTGGACTGCTAATCAAAATGTCTTCAGTTCAAGCTCACCAGTTGTTTTGTGGGAGAAAGATGATGCAGTCTGGTTATGTACAGATTTACAGCCTCAGAAACCCCATGGAGCAGTTCTTTTATGCCCTAGAGGGGTCGCTATGAGTCAGAATTAACTGAATAGCAGTGGGTTTGTTACCTGCAATATGCAGATTCCCCAACTGCAAACTGGGAAGTCTACATGATGCCCTTCCTTCAGACACGATGAACATAAATTCAGGTTTCCCCACTTCCCATATACCAGCCACAAGCTGGAGACTTCTACTGGGCTTTCTCACTTTCCCTTCTGGCTCCCAATACTCCTTTGAGTTTGATAGCTTGCTAGAATAACTCAAAGAATTCACAGAAAGTACTTAACTTATGATTACAGATTTATTACAGCAAAAGGATACAAATCAGGATCATCAGAAGGAAAAGATGCGACGGTGAAGTTTGGGAGGGTGCTCAACATGAAGCTTTCATATTCCACAGAGGATGCATCACTCTCCATTTGCCAACCAGGAAGCTCTTGGAGCCTCCATATGCAGCACCTTTATTGACTTTATTACATAATCATGACTGAGGTCTCAGTGAATCATGCCTCCTACCTGGTGTGGCACTGTAGTATAAGCACTCAACCACAAGGTTGGTTTGAACCACAAGTTTGGCAGTTCCAACTCACCAGCTGCTCCTTGGAAACCCTATACTGGGTCGCTTTGAGTCAGAACTGATGTGACCGTACTCAACGACAACAACAAGGCTAGTTAATACGAGGTTTTTCTGGTCTGGGCAACTGACTGATTAGCACAAATCCTCAGGTATGGTCTAGAGATTTTCGTTGTTGTTGTTAGGTGCCATCGAGTCGGTACCATCCCATAGCGACCCTATGCAGAACAGAATGAAGCACTGCCTGGTCCTGGGCCAACCTCACAATCGTTGCTACTGCCACTGTGCCAATCCATCTCATTGGGGGTCTTCCTCTTTTTCTCCAACCCTCCACTTTACCAAACATGATATCCTTCTCCAGTGACTGGTTCCTTCTGATATGTCTAAAGTATGAGAGACCAGTTCCTGGATATTAGATAATAAAATCTCAATTATTCATAAACTATAAGGGTTATCTATTGGGAACCAAGGACAAACTCCCCCCACCCCCTTTTTTTAAAATTTTTTTTAGGGGAAGGTAAGGTGATTCATTACTGTACATAGAGTTTGAAAAGTTCTGTTAGAAACAGATGCAGCGAGGCAGGGAATGGATGTAGCCTAGGAAGAACCTGGCAGAGATAATAAGAATGGGAAAAAAAAAAAAAGGTAACCTTTTTGAAGTATCTTGTTTGGTAATTTTGATTTCTTCTAAGCAATAAGATAAACCCCAAACCAATTGCCTTCAAGTAAATCCAAGTCCTAATGGCCCTATATGACAAAGTAGAACTGCACCCTAGAAATTTCAAGACTTAAATCTTTCCAGAAGCAGACTGCCTCATCTTTCTCCTACTGGTGGGTTCAAACTGTCAAACTTTCCATTGTCAAGATCTACAAAACATTTACCACAGACACAGATTGATACATTTCCCAGTCCACTTAATTTTAAATCCACAAGTAAGATGAGAAATAAGTCAATTCTGGAATTCTGAGCCAGTCATAGTAGCGCCAGACCAAGGATACTATCAAAACAAATTTTATTTACATTTCTGAGCCATAAAATTCCGAGTCTTTTTTTTTTTTTTTTTAGTGATTTAAGCTCCTCTGTAGAGAGTGTTGTGTGTTAGGCACTGAAAAATACCTTTGGCTAGGGTTCCATGATGGTCAGTTATTAGGCAGAACAATAATTTGGACTTACAACTCCTCAGGATAATGGGAAGACCAAGGGTCCTTAGAAGATAATGGGGTGGGATATATAGGGACATGGGAGTGATAGACTTCTTTGATATAGAGCAAAAGGCTTTTTCTTGACTTCCTTTTTAAATAAAATGTATATTATTAAACATATCTATATTTTAAGTTTTTATTATGAACTGAGTGATAGTTTACATGGGAGAACATTGGTTTACACCATTATTTCATTGCAATGATTACAATCTCCTCCGTGCATTCTCATTCAACAGTATCTGCTTCCATTTCTTCTGTTGTTGTTTTTGTGTGTGTGTGTGTGTGTGGGGATGTACACAAAAGCACTCAGGAATATATAATAATTTAAACAACCAAAGGGCACATTCTGTAAGCCTGCCTCCCAGCTGCCAGTACCCCGCCCCTCTTTTTCCATAAGTCCAGAGTCCTCAGCTGTTCCCTCTCTCCATGTCCTAATCTCTTCCTCCATCTCTGGTGCTTCTCTGGATATGGTCCTGCATTCTGCTTGTGCTCTTCTCCCTTGATGGTCCTAGAGTCCTCTGTTTCTGGACTATAACATTAACTACTCTTCTGTTATTGTTACCAAACTTTTACTTTTACAGTTGTGAAGGTCTTGACTTCCTTTTATGTTTCATTTCACCTACCCACTGGAGAAAATTTTTAATCCTTTTTTTTTTGTGTTAAGATTTACAGAGCAGATCATCAGCTTTACTTTGCTTCATTACAATGACTGAAATTCTTACCACAAACCAGCAGTTAACAGCATTTACCTCTATTCACTTTAACTATTGCATTACTCCCTGTGTCTCCTGCTACCTTCATCTTTCCTCTTCTAACCTCCCTCTTACTGTATATTGCCTGTCCTGTCACCCATGTTAACATATGTCTATCCTCTAGCCCGTGAATAATTTTCCTTCCCTTGCTCCTCCCACTAACCGTAACCATCATAGATTGTTTCTTTTATCAAGAAAATATTTTGCTAACTTTTTTACAACATTGGTCTCATACACTATTTGTCCTTTTGTGATTGACTAAATTCATTCAGCATAATGTCCTTAAGGCTCATCCATGTCATGAGGTGTTTTGCAGATTCAACATTATTCTTCAACATTGAGTAGTATTCCACTGTGTGTGTGTACCAAAGTTTAACCATTCTTCTCTTGATGGGCATTTAGGCTGTCTCCATCTTTTTGATGTGTATCTTGTAGACAGTATAATGAAGGATCTTGTTTTCTTATCTGTTCTGCTCTGTATTTTGATTGGTGCATTTAATCGATTTACATTCAGTGTAATTATCAATAGATATGAGTTTATTGCTGTCTTTTTGCTGTGTGGGTTTTTTTTTTGTGTGTGTGAGGTGCTGCTGGTTTCTTTGCTCCATATAATTTTCTGTGCTGAGTTCCTTTGGTTTGTGGGTTTTCTTTGCATTTCAATTCTGTTGTGTTGATGCTTATTTTCTGACTTTTCTTTTTTTATTTTGATGTGCAGGTGTATTAATTTTCTTTGAAGTTACCCTGCAATTTATTAACATTTTTCCGTATCTGTTTTATCTTGAAATCTACTTGGCTTCCTTGCCATCTGGAAACTCTGCACCTATACTGTTCCTCTTTATGCTTTATAGTTGACTTCATCATAAATTGATATCTCTGGTTACCTATTTTCAGTTTTATAGGTTTGTTTTACTTTTAATACTTCAATATGATAAGCACTGGACTACAAATCACAAGTCCACCGTTCAAGCTCATCAGCAATGTTGCAGGAGAAAGTTGAGGCTTTTTGCTCCCTCAAAGATTTAAAGCCTTGAAAACCCTATTCAGGGTTTCCATGAGCCAGAACTGTTTTGATATCACTAAACAACAACATATCTGGACTGAGTTCTGGGTGTTGTTGTCATGTATGGTAATCTTAGGTTACTGTCTGCTGTTGGTTCTCAGTCCAAAGAACACCCGTTAGCATTTTCTGTAGAGTTGGTCTGGTTATTAGATTCCTTTAATTTCAGTTTATCAGGAAACATCCTAATTTCACCATGTGTTGCAGAGACATATGATTCTTGGTTGGTAGTCTTTTTTTTTAGTGTTTTATTGTGACTTATATGATAGTTTACATGGGAGAACATTAGTTTTACATTCATTCTATCGTACATCGTATCATTGCCATGGTTACAATCCCCTCCATGCGTCATCAACCAACCTGATTCTTGGTTGGTAGTCCTTTTCTTTCAGATTTTTGTATATGCCATTCCATTGCCTTCTTGTCTGCATGGTTTCTGCTGAGAAAGCAGAACTTGGACTTATTGGTTCTCCTTTGTAGGTAACTTTTTGTTTTTCCCAAGCTGCTCTCAGGGAGTGATAGACTTCTTTGATATAGAGCAAAAGGCTTTTTCTTGACTTCCTTTTTAAATAAAATATATATTATTAATTTGTCTTTGATTTGTCTTTGATTTTGAGTTACGGTGTTAGAGGAGAATATTAAAAATACCATGGACTACTAGAAGAACAAACAAATCTATGTTGGAAGAAGTACAACCAGAATGCTTCTTGGAAACCAGGATGGCTTCTCTCATACTTTGGACAAATTGTCGGGAGAGACCAGTCCCTGGAGAAGGACATCATGCTAGGTAAAGTAGAAGGTCAGTGAAAAATAGGTAGACCCCTGTTGGATTAGCACAATGGCAACAACAATGGGCTCAAGCTTAACAATGATTTTGAGGATGTCACGGGACTGTGTAGTGTTTTGTTCTGTTGTGTATAAAGTCGCTATGAATCAGAATGAACTTGTTGGTACCTAATAACATCTTTGTTGCAGGGGATCTGTGTAGTGCATCTGCCTAGTCTGCCATCTTATTGCCTTTCTCTTAGTCCTATTTTATGCTATTTTTTTATTCCTCCAACAATATAATTCAGTGTCATGACTATTTTTTTTTTTTTTTTTTTATTGTACTTCTTAAACGTTTTGGAATCTGGAGGGTGGTAGGAGCAAAAAATCATTGCCTGGTACTGATAGTTCAGATAGTTTAACACTAACAGCATCAATACCTAATCATCATTCAAAATATTGTCACCATTGTACAGAGGAGGAAGCAGGCAATGGTCTACACAGCATGCTAGTGATGGAGTGGAGCTGGTGACAATTCTGACAGCACTTTCCTTTCTTCCTCCTGACTGTTCAGTCACTGAGATAGTTAAGGTTTCATGTCAACTCGACTGAACCAAGATTCTCAATGGTTTGGTAGTTGAGATGTAGTTTTCCTCTATGATGAGATCTAATATAATGTAAGTAAGTCTATGATGAGGTCTGCGATCAGCAGCCAATCAATAGAAGGGGAGCTTCCTTAGGGTTTAGGGCTGCTTTCAATGAACTGGATATTTAGGTGAGGTTTGCTTGTTCTCTCCTGCATCTGGACTTTGCATCAGACTCATCCTCCCACGCTTGGTTCTTTGGAGTTGAGTCAGTGGCCTGCCTTCTTACCTAGCAGACCTGCCTGCCTGCTGTCTCTCCTGTCAATCTTGGTTCATCAGCCCTGTAGCTATGAGTCAGAAGCTTCCAGCCTCTAGCCTGACATCTGACCAAGTGACCTGGTACTTTTCTATCTCTACAACTGAACGAGTCATTTCTTTGATATAAACCTCTAATACTGGTGTGGCACTGGAGTCCTGGTATGGTGCTGTGGGTTAATGTGTTGGACTGCAAAGTCAGTTTGAACCACAAAGTCGACTGTTTCAAGCTCACCAACTGCTCCTTAGAAATTCTATAAAGGGTTGTTGTGGGCCGGAACCAATTTGACGTCACTTAAAAACAAAATAAGATTTTTTTTTGCTTCTCCAGTCTAAGATGCCATCTTTTCCCAAGTCTTACATAGTCATCAAAACACAGCCTGATGAAGGCAAGACTGCCGTAGCTTGTTCAGGCCTAGAAATACAGGCTTCTACAAAGCAGAGAGGCCATTTTCCTTAGTGACTATAAGGAAACCCATGCTAACTACTGAGTTCTTCCCTCTGTTGATCTTATTCAGAATCTCACTAATATGCTACAATGTACCCTGGGCATGAGCAAGCCAGTGAGAGAACTAAACCTGTAAACGTGAACACAGAGAGGTATGAGCAAATTGAAGAAAAACTGGCCATCTGGCATTCTTTCTATTAGATTATTTTGCCTTGAAGGTCTGGCATGTTTTAACAACTTTGTAAGCCTGTTCCTGTCGGGGACTTGCCTCGACATAGTTGTGTTGTTCACGAGTGTTTGGTTCACGAGGAGGGGAGATCCAGCGG
>NW_006408560.1:9052464-9058547 GCF_000296735.1 Chrysochloris asiatica
TAAGATGAAAAACAATTTGCTATTGACTGCCAAGTGGCTAGATCTGTTACACTTGGGCCTATAGGGCCTCGAACCTCTGACCAGTCTTACACAGTCTGCAACATGTTCCAATACAGCAAAGGATGAGAGAGTAAAGTACCTTCACTGACTAAACTTCTCTACCAGCTAAATGAAGCTGGACAGCAGTTCTGGCTCACATTTGTTAACATGCTTGGTTTCTTTCCATGGACAGCCAACTGTAGGAGAAAGACATGCAGAGTCTGTTCTTGCTAGTTCTGGGATGTAATGGAAGGAAGATTGGGAAAAAAGGCAGACATGTAAACAGCTGAGCTGAGAGCCCAGGCTCAAGAGCATGTTTCCAAGTTCTCTCAGAGTTTCCAGAGGGAAGGTACTCCCTGCCTCACCTGTGCATTGCTGTTTCTGCTGGGGCCTGTCTTTCAGCTCAGGGATTGCAGGTGGGTAAAAACTGTCAGGATTTGGACCTTGCTCGGGCTTGGGCATTTCAGGGGCAGTCTGTTCTGGCAGATGAGGTCTTTCAGCTGACCTTTTGGCTGTGGAAGGATGACTGGTAAGGGTATTACAAAGCTGTCCCTAACTCATTAGGTTGAGCCATAGGAAATTGTTAGTATTCAACCACTTCAACCTTTAAAAATGGTGCTTTCATGATTCAACGTAAGTTTACAATAAGGGTCAATAAAAGCAAGAAACTTAAACCCATAGAATCTACTCTGTATTTGGAAGCAGAATCTATTTTCCAGAACATAAGCTCCCCAATTTATTTTCAGTCTTGTCTGAGGCTCCTTCAGTGATAAGTTGGTAAGAAGCAACAGTGTGTTGTTGTTTTTAAGAGCCATTGAATCAATTCCAACTCACAGCGACCCTGTATAGGGTTTCTGAGGAGCGGCTGGTGAGTTTGAACCACTGACCTTGTGGTTCAAACTGACCTTGCAGTCCAGCACTTATCCTAAAGTGCCACACCAAGCTAAAAATGGCCAAAGGTTAAATCTCTAGTATTCCAGACACCAGGTTTAAGGAATTCATTCCTATAGGAACTAGTTTCCTAATCTAGTTGCAGTGCATATTAAGAAGGACTTAATATGGTCCTTCTACTGATAGTCTTTGTAACGTCCACCAAATCAAAATGATTGGTTGGGACTGTGCAAATGAGGTGCTTATGGCACATCAGGGGGATTAGAGAGCTCACTAAAAATGTAAACAAGATGCTGGGTACCCCTGTGGGAGTGGGATCATGCATCTAAGATGCAAGGAATGCTAACAAGGAGATTAGTCAGTTTTACCATTCTGCTAGACTTAAAAGAGAGTTAGTCCCAGTGCTGAGAGGAGAGTCTCACCACTACCAAGAATGAGGAACAGAGCAAATCCTTTGTACCCAGGGTCCCTGCTTTGGGAGCCTCCTATACCTAGGAGACAGAGAGTACTGTAAAACTGAAGACAACTGAAGCTAGCAAAAAGTGGTGGCAGCAGAAAGCTATGGGTCTGCCAACATACAGAGCCAGAGAGCTGTGTGTCTGGGCTAAGGGTTACTTAAGGGTGGAGTAGGGTGCCTCTAGGCACTTACCTACCAGCAGATGCAAAAGAGCTTTGCAACACTTGCTTGAGCAGGGCCCAGAGGCAGAGTGTGAGAAGAGCCTATCTTGATTGAAGAACTGTTATTTTGAGCATTCCCAAACAAGATTTGTAACCTGTTACTTCCCTAGCAAACCCATAACTGTGAGCATGATCTGTGAATTCTATGTGGCCATTGTCAAGCCAGCAAAGAAATAGAGAGTGCTGGGGGAGCCATGGTTGGTGCTTGTTGTTGTTGTTGTTAAGTGCCATCGAGTCAGGTCCGACCCATAGCGACCCTGTACAGGGTTTCCGAGGGTGTAAATCCTTACGGGAGTAGAAAACCTCATCTTTCTCCAGCGGAGCGGCTGGTAGTTTCAAACCGCTGACCTTAAGGTTCGCAGCCCGATTCGTAACCACTACACTACCAGAGCTCCTATGGTTGGTGCTAGAATTGGTAAAAAGTCTGGAGAGAGGTCAGACCTCCGCCTCACAGGAATCAGCCTTGGGCTGTTGATGCTGATAATGATTCTCCTTCCCTCTAGTGAAGTTAGGAGGAAGTCAGAAGCCTCCATGATGCTATTTTTACACTTGCCATTAAAAGATCCATTTGTTCAGCTACAACAAAACTAATGCTGCAATTTACAACACACATATACAGGGACATACATTCACCCACATATTTATTCCTTCTTTTAAACATGTTCAACTAGATGGTAAATTTTAATGATCTTTTTCTCCAGACTGGCGCAACCTTAAGCAGTGCATTTAAATTATCAGGAGAACTGGGCATTTATCCCAAGGAGATACAAAAGTTGCTGTTGTTTTCACAGGGGGTCCCAGAACGTCAAAACTTCAGAAGTAGGGAACCGTTTCTGGAGCTGTTCTCAGAAGATTGTTCGAGAGGGCTGGTATTTAGCAGGCTTCTCCCTAAGGGGATGTGTCAGTGAGTGAGAAGAGGAGTGGAGGAAGAACCTTCTACTGAATGGTGTGGAATTCATCAGGGGCTCTTTTATATCAAACTTTTATCAGGCTCCAACTCTACAAATAAAGCTAAACAAAAAAGAAAAGAAAAAGGTGATAAGTAATCTGGTTTCAATCTGACTGGACTACTCTAAGAGGTGACATATACAGATTCACATTTGTACTGTCAGTCTGTCTTCTCATTCTTTTTTTTTTTTTCAGTCAAATTAAGAATCCACTTTTGACTACCACAATACTGTGTTACCTCACCCAGGGTAACCAGTTCACGCTCACTTGGCCACTTCACCGTTCATTACCACTTCCACTAGAGACATGGAAGTGGGAGAAGGTAAAATTAAAATGGAGCCATCTGGCACCTTGATGATATTAAAACATTTAGTGAGACATCTGATTATAGGTATAATCCATAACCTGGAATGCAGTCTTTATACTGACTGTGGACCCAAACTATTTATGATCTCTCTCTTGCTTCTTCATCCATCATTCCTGTAAACAGCTGATAAGTAGGAAAAACAAAGTTGTTCATAAGCAACACACATATAGCACTAATCCTAAAAGGAAAACATTTAGTACACATAACAACACTGATGTTAAAAACTTTTACTCATCAAAAAGATAGTCCAAAATAGACAACTTATATGCTAGAAGGAGATGTGCAACTTATATAACCAAAATAATGATTGCTCTAATATAGGATATGCTGAGAACGTCCATAAATCAGTAAGGAAATGATAAGAAAAAAACAAATAGGAAAAGAGGCTGAATACACAAATAGAAATTTTACAGAATGGGAAATACATATGGTCAGTAACTTTATGAAGAAGATGCTCAACCCCATACATGCTTAGGGAAATGCAACTCAAAATCACAATGAAATGCCATTTTAACTATTGATTGACAAAAAATGAAGAAGTCTGTCTTTACCAATTGTTAGGCAAGATAGGGATCAAAAGCGTCTCATATATTGCTGATGGGAGTCATTTAGAACAGCTATAGACATCTACCTGACATTCCCCTGTCATGCCGACCACCCACATACCCAGCAGCCCGGCAATTCTACTCCTGAATCTGTACCAAGCTCTTGCTCAGGTACACCATCAGAAGACATGAACAAGAAGGTTGAGAGCAGTCACATTCATTTGTTGGAGGCCCAGCAGCAGCAGAGCAGACAAGTTCACTGTAGTACAGTTACATAATGAAATATTACACATGCATAAACCCCACAGCCCATGGCATGGGTGAATCTCGGTTAATATAAAGTGGAGTGAAAACATCAAGTCCTGTACGAGCATATACAGCATCTTTTCTATATGAAACACTCACAAAGGGATAATATATTCCAAAGGTATAAATATATATTTTATAAAACTAAAAAACTTTTAAAAATGGCATAAAGGAATGAAAACTAAAAAATAAGGCACAAAGGAATAAAAAGACAAAATTCTGTGCTGCAGGAGGGTGAGATGGGGGTGGCATGTAGAAAGTACTAAGATTCTGGGTCTTGTTCTTTGGTAGGCTCTAGGGGGGTTATTTCTTATTAAATGAAAACATAAATACATTAGTAAATGAATAAAGACAAAAGATGGTCATTCAAGTACCAAGGCGCCTTGGTGGCACAGTGGTTAAAGCATTTGACTGCCAAACAAAAGGTTCACATTCTTTGAGAGAAATACATGGCAATCTGCTTCTGTAAAGATTTACAGCCTTTTTGGAAACAATTCTTAACCTGTCTTAGAGGGCTTGGGTTTTAGCCCTAAATCAAGGATTATGATGATTCCAAATCTGTGTATGGAGGGCCATTAAAACGTAAAAGAATCAAACAAATGAAAACACTGGATATCTAACTCAGATTGTCTAAACCTGAAGCTAATGAAGGTGAGGCTCTGGTGGCCTGTCCCCCACACAGTCTGGAGAGAGCTGGGAGCTATGCAGTGCTCATGAAGGGGAGGGGAGGCAAGTGCATTCAGCAAGCATTTCCCAGTCCACATTTCTGATAAGCTGCCTATAGAGATCTCTAAGACAGCAGTAATATGTTGTGATTTCTTTTCTCATTTTAAACAGTAAATACTCAGCTCTGTACCCAAGTGTGTATTGCTTTTCTTTAAGTGAGCTTCTTAAATTGTGCAAAGATTATAACCCACGAAACCTTCAGTCACCTTACCACATTTAAAAGGTACAAAAGGGTAGGCAGGAATCTCCCACTCAACCTACCCAGTCCTCTTCTGAAGCAACCAATATTGATGTGTATGAAGGTCCTGCGACAGACTGTGTAAAGATCTACAGTCTATTTTTTTTACTTTTTATTTTGAAATAATTTCAAGTTTACAGAAAAATTGCAAGAATAGCACAAAGAATTATTTCCTCCCGAACCACAGGAGAGTAACTCCCCAAAATGTGTGCAAAATACTAATATAAGTCAGTTATTTGTTTCAGTGTTATTTGCAAGAGCAAGACTGGGCAAACCCTAAATGTCCAGTATCACCAATACCAACCCAACATCACAGAGTTCCTTCTGGTTTTTTCTCTTTCTGCAGCTGGAGCTCCTTTTCTGACAGTTTATGGCCCCTGACACTCATCCTCCACCCATCCCTCCTTGGCCTCTAACATCCTGCACCACAGCCCTGCGCAGGTAGCCCCTCACTCCACTCTGGCTCTGACACTCTATGGGTCATCATGCCACTTGGTGGCCTCCCCATTATCTAATATGCCCAACCCCCACATAACGGCTTTGCAATAAATGACTGAGGAATGAAAACCCACTGCCGCTGGTTGATTTGGACTCACACCTACTTTATAGGACAGAGGAGCACTGCTTCTTAGGGTTTATGAAATAGTGAATCTTTACAGAAGCAGAAAGCCTCCCATGGAGCCGCTGACCTTGCAATAGGCAGCCCAAAGCTTACCCACACACTGTGTTACCAGGGCTCTCTTCAGGAATGAAGGAATGGATGGAAGGGAAACATGCAGAACAGGGGAAAACGAAGGAAAGGGAAGACAGAAGGGAGAATAACATACCAGATTCACTAATGATAACATACCATATTCATTTTCCAGAAACTTGCATTTTTCATTCAGTATGTATTAGAGATTGCTCCATATCATGAAGAACTTCCTGATTCTTCTTTATGTTGTTTTGTTATTGTTAAGTGTTGTTGAACAGTCAACCTTGTGGTTAGTAGTCCAGCGCTTATCCAACAGCACCACACCAGGACTCCATTTTTTTTATTTTTATGGTACTACAATATTCTATTTTACAGATGAATTTAACAGTCTCCTACTGATGGTTATCTATGTATCCCCATCTTTTGGTATTACAAATATAAGGCGGCTTCAAAAAGTTCATGGAGAATGGAAATTAAAGATCATGGAATTTTCCCACGAACTTTTTGCAGCCTCCTCACAACAGTGCAGTGAGTAGCACAATTACTGGGATCCTAGTGTAATCATATACACTGTAATTGTGCACGTTAGTATGTTGGGTCATCATATACACTGTAATCATATACACTGTAATTGTGCACATTAGTATGTTG
>NW_006408560.1:9059707-9075850 GCF_000296735.1 Chrysochloris asiatica
CACTGTAATCATATACACTGTAATTGTGCACGTTAGTATGTTGGGTCATCTCCGACTTAGGGCTACTCTGTGTGTGTCAGAGTAGAAATGTGCTCTAGAAAATTTTCATTGGCTGATTTTTCAGAAGTAGATTGCCAGGGCTTTCTTCAAGGTGCTTCTGGGTGGATTCTAACATCCAACCTTTCAGTTAACAGCCAAACACATGTCAGATAATGTCCTGGAAATAGATTAAAGCTATATGACTGCAATTTTGATGTTGTTGTTGTTGTTAAGCACCAAGGAGTCGGTTCAGACTCATGGTGACCCTGTACAGGGTTTCTGAGGCTGTAAATCTTTACAGGAGCAGAAAGCCTCATCTTTCTCTTGCGGAACAGCTGGTAGTTTTGAACTGCAGACCTTGAGGTTAGCAGCCCGATTTGTAACCACTACACATAGCCCTCTACCAGCAACGTATAAGAACACCTTTAACTTGTTTGTAAGACAGGAAGTAAAACATTTCTGGGCATGTGTGAGTTATAAACCAAAGCAAAAAAAAAAAAAAAGGGAGGGGGGATGGAGAGAGGTGGCAAAGGAGAGCTAGCTAAATAGTAACAGTATATAATTATTACCTGTTGCTTCTGTGTGTAGGGTCTTCTCATCAGCACTTCGAACATTACAGGAAAGAAAGTATTTCCTTCCTTCAATTTTATCAAGTTGGGTATTTATCACAACAACAGAACAAAGGGGGATAGGCCTGCAGAAAGAAAACCATTTTGATCACATTGAGAAATGATCAGGTACATGACAAGGGGTGGAAATTTGTGGCACCTGATATTAATGGGAGCCGACTGCCTTAGATGACACATTCCATAAGGATGCTGGCAGCCTCAAACACCACCAGCGCTCTCGGGTGGCTCCTAGGTATCTAGAACCAGAATGCCCTGCTGGGTTAAGTTCATTGCCAGCAATTTCAGCTGTGTTGGCAGAATCTCTCTGGAAGTTCTGAGCAAAGTCTGAAAGGAGCTGTGTTTTAAAGATGTGAAAACAGGGCCACAGGATGGTATTCCTTCTGTTACAATGAAAATGTGTCACCAATCCTCGTTAGAATAACTGAGACCCTGTGCTGGTGACATTAAAAGACATCTAATAAGAACAAATTGGGGGAAACAGCTTGATGTGCTAAATCCATGCTCTCCAACAGAACTTTCTGTGATGACAGAAATGTTCTATATCTAAGCTGTCCAATATGGCAGCCACACATGACTACTAAGTGCTTGAAATGTGAATGAGAAACAGAATCTTCAATGTATGTTAATTTTATTTAAATGTAAATACCTACATGTGACTAATGGCTGTAGTCACCAATGGGGATCCTGGAGAACAGATACCATAATGAAAGAGTATCTCTTTAAAAGTGGAAATTCAGTTGGCAGAAAGAGAGTGAAAAGCAGGGCAGTGTTTCTAATGCTCATGCAGTACCACCGTGTGGATGAGGCAAAGACTCCCTGTGGCAAGGCAGCCATCACTCTGACCGTCCTCCTAGTGTTTGCGCCTATGATCTCTTACTACTCCCATCAGACTTTCCCGAGATTCAAGATGGAACAATCAGGCTTGCTTCTTTTGTTCAGTCAATTCAAGATTTACTAAGACCCAGTGGACATCAGGTGTTCTTTCCTACCAACGTTACTCCCCAGATTCACTGATGGAATAAAAATGGAAATCTTTCAAGAAAGTGAGGTGGTACTGGAGGCACTCATTCATCTATGCAGAAATTTGGAAGACAACTATCTGGTTGTACTTGTGCCCATTCCAAAGAGAGGTGACCCAATGGAATGAGGAAATAACTGGACAATATCTTTGATATCCCATGCGAGTAAAGTTTTACTAAAGGTAATACAGAAATGGCTGCAAACATACATTGACAGAGAACTTCCAGAGGTTTAAGCTGGATTCAGAAGAGAATGTGCAACAAGGGATATCACTGCTGACATCAAATGGATCTTGGCTGAAAGCAGAGAATACTAGAAAGACGTTTACCTGTGCTTGATTGAATACACAAAGGCTTTCAATTGTGTGGATCATGAAAAGCTATGGACAACATTGTGAAGTATGAGTATTTCTCAACACTTAATTTTGCTCATGAGGAATCTGTACATGGACCAAGAAGCAGTTGTTTGAACAGAACATGGGAACACTGAATAGTTTAACATTAAGCAAGGTGTGTGACATGGTTGTATTCTTTCACCTACTTATTCAACCTGTATGCTGAACAAATAATCTGAGAAGCTGGGTTACATGAAGAAAAATGTGGCATCAAGATTGGAGGAAGATGCATTAACAATCTGTGATATGCAGATGATACAACCTTGCTTGCTGAAAGTGAAGAGGACTTCAAACATTTACTGATGAAGATCAAAGATCACAGCCTTTGGTAATGGATTGCATCACAAGGTAAGGAAAACAAAAATCCTCACCACTGGACCAATAAACAACATTCTTATCAATGGAGAAAAGACTGAAGTTGTCAAGGACTTCATTCTTCTTGGATCAACTATCAACATTCATGGAAGCAGCAGTCAAGAAATCAAAGGACATATTTTGCATTAGGCAAATCTGCTGCACAAGACCTTTTTAAAGTGTTGAAGAGCAAAGATGTCAGCTTGAGGACTAAGGTGTGCCTGACCCAAGCCATGGTATTTTCAATAATCTCATATGCATGCGAAAGCTGGACAGTGAATAAGAAAGACCGTAGAAGAATCGATGCTTTTGAGTTATGGTGGTGGAAAATATTGAAAGTGTCATGGCTTCCAAAAAAACAAACAGATCTGTGTTGGAAGAAGTGCAGCCAGAATGCTCCCTGAAGGCCAGGATGGCCATACTTCGTCTTTCATACTTTTGTCAGAAGGGATCAGTTGCTAGAGAAGGAGATCATGTTTGATAATGTGGAGGGTCAGAGAAGAAGAGGAAGACCCCTAGCGATACGGATTGACAAAGTAGCAGCATCAATGGGCTCAAGCATGGCAACAATTGTAAGGCTGGCCCAACACCGGGCAGTGTTTCCTTCTTTTGTGCGTAGGGTTGCTAGGGGTCGGTACCGACTTGATGGCACCTAACAACAAAAACAACCCTCACCTCTCTCTCTTTTACACTCTTACCCTTTTCTCCATTCTTAGCCCAATTGGGTTAACCTCAACTGATTCAACCCTCTGACCATAGTCAACCCTGGGACTTTTGATGGAGTCCCGAGGGCTCAGTTCTTTTTCTGCTGGGGTTGTTAGACTTGTAAGATAAAGCCTGGTTGGTGGTTATTGTGCCACTATGTGGAGACAGGCTACCTGATGGTGAAGAAAGTAAGGCCAAGACATGGAAACAGATTACTAATGGTATCGTTTGACATCTGTTCCCAGTCACATCTGACTTCTCAATCACAAAAACCAGTATGTTTCCTTTTTTGCTTAGACTAGTGTGAGGTAAGAATTCTCTTCCCGGCCATGGAAAGAGTCCTTGATTAATAGAAAGACTAAGAGAAAGAATCACAGAAAATATAAAATAATATACCAATTATGTTTATAGAGTATAATTTGGTAAATGTTTACTCATATTTAGGCACAGATTATTTTGATTTGCATAAAAACCTGCTTTGAGATCTTTTTCCTAAACCCAATTTTGTTAGACAACTTACTTATATTAGAGGCAAAGTGGCAGTGGTGGTGTTATGCCATGGAGTCGATTCCAACTCATGCTGACTCTGCATAGGGTTTCCTAGGTTCTAAATCTTTATGGCAGCAGAAAGCCTCATTGTTCTCCCGTAGAATGGCCAGTAGTTTTAAACTGCTGATCATGAGATTAGCAGCCTGACTTGTAACCACTATGCTACCAGAGCTCCTTAGAGGCAAAGTTGTTGTTGTTGTTGTTAGGTGCCATGGAGTTGGTACCGACTCATAGTGACCTTATGCACAGCAGAACAAAACACTGCTGTCGAGCTGATTCTGACCCATATCAACCCAAATATTCTCTGGCAAGATGTAATCAAGGAAAATAAAAGACAGTATATATGAAGAGGGCTTAAAAAAGTTTGTGGAAGAATTCTATTATCTTTTAATTCCATTTTTCCGTGAACTTTCTGACGGCCCCTAGTATAAATGCTAAGGAGTCCTGGTAGGTTTAGTGGGCTACACTTTGGATTGCTAACTGCAAGTTCAGCTATTAGAATCCACCAGCCGCTCCACAGGGGAAAGCTGAGGTTTTCTGCTTCCATAAAGATTTACAGCCTCAGAAACACTGCCCAGGGTCTCTGTGTGTCAGACCTGACCCGATGGCACACAGCAGCAACATCAGAGTCACAATATAAATACTATTGAAATAAAAATAACTACAGATTTGGCAGAGATGGAAAAATTGAGACTAGTAACTTCATGTCATTAAATCTAAAAAGAGATAAAATGGAAACATTTGCAGAAAATAGATAAGCAAAATTGACCCCAAAACAGATGATAGAGCTCGAATAATTGACTAAAGAAGACACTGTGATCTGTACATGTGAAGATGGTTGAAATGGCAGGTATTCTGTTTCCTATTTATGATATATACACAACGGCACCGGACCCTGGAGGACAGTAGAGCCACATTCAGTAAGGAGCCTGGGTCTCAGAATCACCTCATGGGGAAAGTTCTTCCCTGACCTGGGACAAGGACACAAGACTACTATCTAAACAAAAAGCCAATTGGTTTAAACTTGCACAATGTGGAAATTCTCACTGGAGCTAGTGCTACCGTCATTTTCTATACACTTTTCAAGGATATGCCCTGTAAGGTTCGGATTCTTTAAAGTGTATTCAGATTTGCTTTGTGTGTTGCTGTTCTTAGGTGTCGCCAAGTATCTTAAGAATTCACCTCAAATTTGTGGTTTAATCGTTGCTCTCTAAAATAACCTGCTCTCATTGTTTGCTGTTCACTTTCTATAAACTATAATAATGACTTTCAATCATCAATACTTCGTAAAATGTCTATGTGTGACCCAGTCAGATCGGATACTATAGTCCTTATCCTAGCAGTCTCATTATTGCTCGGGATTTAGAGTATAATGTGTGCATTTATGTATGTACTGTAATTAATTCATGTTGCAGCCTTTTAATTTTTCTGTGTGAAGTTATGTAAAAGCCTTAAACCAGATTTTGGTGTTCCATGTTGATCCAAGAGTTAGAAGTGTCTGGGAATATGTGGCCCCCTCACTTCACAGAGGCCCTTCTCCTATGTCTGATATGTGAGAGAGTGTGCAAACAATAGCCCCCCTTGCTTGGAGTTGGGACAACTCTTAGAAGCCACCTAACTCCAGAGTTCCCAAGCAGGAGCAGGCTGGGAGCACCCTTTGCAAGACTTGAGAGTTCAGCCTTGGTTGGCTTCTTCCCCTTTCCTGTCCTGCTTCTCCCTCTCTCCTGCAGTGTCCCCTGGGAGTGATGCCTTAATAATCAATTGCACACTGCTAGGGAGGCTTACACTTAAGGAAAAATAAGGCTTCCTGTGAACTTACCTTTTAAAATTGATGTTGAGATTGGCAGTCATGACAACGCCCCCAACTAGCATCGCATTCATACCAATAGTAGAGTCGATCAGAGTCGCAAGGGCACCTCCGTGGAGGTATCTAGTTACAAGAGGACAAGAAAAATGTTTTCAGAAGTTCTGATAACAGAGTCTAGCTCAAGGTATCTCCACACATCTACTAACTATAGAGATACACTTAGCTCATGTTTAGTATATCGCATGTCAAATAATGTCTATGGATCTATATTGATCCTGTTCATAGCATAATAATGTAGTCTTTAAGTATCTGTAATAAATCTGGAACTTAGTAATTAGAGAACAAGAAAGCACAATGCTAAAATATAATTTTAAGAAAGTATAGTCTGTTATCATTAAACAATTAAATGTGCATTATACACATTCATTCACCACTTGTCTGTCAGTTTGGTATACTATGGTGGGTTGTGTGTTGCTGTGATGCTGGAAGCTATACCACTGGTATTTTAAATACCAGCAGGGTCACCCATAGTGGACAGGTTTCAACAGAGCTTCCAGATGAAGACAAATTAGGAAGGAGAGTGTAGCACTTCTGAATGGTTGTTGTTGTTGTTAAGTGCCATCTGGTAGGTTCTGACTCATAGTTAGAACCCTCTGGTAGCGTAGTGGTTACGAATCGGGCTGCGACCCGCAATGTAAAGCAGCTCGAAACTACCAGCTGCTCCGCGGGAGAAAGATGAGGTGATCTGCTCCCGTAAAGATTTACAGCCTCGGAAACCCTGTTCAGGGTCGCTATGGGTTGAAACCGACTCAACGGCACTTAACAACAACAACAATAGGGTTTCCAAGGCTTTAAATTTTTGTTGGAGTAGAAAGCCTCATCTTTCTCCTACAAAGCAGCTGGTGGGCTTGAACCGTGGACCTTGTGGTTTGAAGTCCAGTATTTATCATATGGTTAACCACTGAAAATCTTATGAACAGCAGTAGAACATTGTCAGGTACAGTGTCAGAAGATGAGACCCTCAGGTTGGAGGCACTCAAAATACGACTGGGGAAGAGTTGCATCATCAAAGTAGAGTTGAGTTTACTGACATGGATGGAGCAAAGCATTCAAGACCTTCATTTGCTGATGGGGCATAACTCAAAATGAGAAGAAACAGCTGCAAACATCTATTAATAGAATGTGGAATGCACGAAATATGAATCTAGGAATACTGGAAGTTGTCAAAAATGAAATGGAATGAGGATTTTCAGCAAGATGGCGGACTAAGCAGATGTACTGCACAGACGATCCACAACAAAGATACAAGAGACCAAATGAAACAGACACAAATGAAAATCCTGGATCCCTGAACTTTGGAGGAAAGGTTAGAGAAGTGGACTGAGTGCTTGCTGGGAGGAGAAGCTGAGAAGGAACGGTGAGAAATGGAGACAGACTGGTGAACGGTGAGCCAGACTTGGCTTGATCATCTTTGGCAACAGAAGGTGGCCTGGCAGAACAGACTCACACACAGAATGAGAAAGGTATAATTCCTTCATTTGCCCCACTCTCTGCTGGTGACCAGAGGTGTAGCCAGCTCCCACCCTCAGCCACCTCCAGCACAGACCCTGCTCTTCAGGAGTTAGGAGCCATGTGGTCCTGAGCCATGCCAGTGTGAGATGGGGGCCAGCTGCACCACTTTGGTGCCTGGATTCAGGCAGGCTCAGCTCCAGACCTATATATCCAACAGAGCCAACAGACCAGCATTTAACCAGTCACCCTGTCCCTAGCTGCCCTGTGGTCTTAACTGACACTGAAACCAGTTCCATCAAGGGCCTTCATGAACTACTTCTGGATTATAGCCCTGAACCCTGAGCCCATCCCGGGCCAGGAACTCTGCTGTCACATCCCTCCCATACCCACTTCGTGAAATCCTTGGCTTGCAGGAGCCCCCCAGAGTTTTCTTCTCTCTGGGTCAAAAAACTACACTATCTCTATGTTATGGTTTTTTTCCTTTGCTTGTTTCATTGTTTTTTTGTTTTTTTTTTCCCCCTCCTTCTTCTTTTCTTCCTATTCCCTTGAATTTTAATACTTTCCATCTCTGCTTTTGTTTCCCCTCCTTTTCTTTTGGTTCTCATTTACCCTCTTCTTTTTGCCCCCTTTTGATCTTTCTTTACTAGTCTCCACTTTCTCTGTACATCTTCTGTCTGCCTATTTTTTCTGAGTGTTTTTTTTTTTTTTCTTCCTTTAATTTCCTCTCTTATTTTTCTCTTTTATAGCTTCATTTCCCTGTCCTTTTGGCTTTTTTTCTAGCTGCTGCCTGTTTTTATTTATTTTTTCTCTATATTATTTTCTCTTCTCATTGTTGGTTCCTTATTTGTTTATTCTCTTTTGTTTTCTTGTGTGTGTAGGATGTTGTTGTTGTTGTTAACTGCCGTCAAGTTGGTTCCGACCCATAGCGACCCTGTATAGGGTTTTCAAGGAGCAGCTGGTGAGCTTGAACCACTGACTTTTCAGTTCAAATGCCTTTGTTAATGTCTGCTGCATTAACCCACAGCGCCACACCAGGACTCCATGTGTGGGATGCACAGGGGTTTTATCTTTTCCATCCAGCAAGAGACAGTAACCATGTCTGTCCAGCCCAGTCACAACTGTACCCTCAGAAGCTCCATAGGGCAAGAGCCAGCACCAGCTCCTATACCACCTGATCAATGGTAAACAGCAGCCAACATCAACACCAGCAAAAACCACCCTAAACTGAGGTGCACAAATGGCAAACGAGAAGTGTACACACTTCCATTCTCTATACCCACAGAGACAGTTTGTGAGAGGCTGAGAACACACCAACATATAATCATCAATTAAATACAAATAAGACAATCCCACAATGCCCTACAGACAAAAGAAAACTTTAGCTCACATGAAGAAACAAGAGAGAATGGCTCAAAGACATTATCAAGATTCAGAGCCAGAAAACAATTGTGAAGAAAAGGTAATGGAACTAGCTGAAAAAGAATACAAAAGAATGATATCAAGTACCTCCAAAGGATTGATAAAAAGATCAAGGAAAGCTAGGAGAACACAGAAATAACTTTAGAAGAATTCAGGAAAACACTAATAAAACAAATGAACAAAAAAAATGCAAATCTCAGAAATGGACAATACATTGAAAGGGCAAAGGTGAACCCAAATTAGTGAACTTTAAGATAAATCTCTCAATACTAGTAGGCTAAAAGAACAATTAGAAAAAACAATGAAAGAAAATCCAAAGAAAGCCTAGGAGTTATGTGGAACACCGTGAAAAGGAACAACTTATAGTTGATCAGAATTCCAGGACAGGACAAGACAATAAAAACAACAGAGAGAATTACTGAAGAGTTGTTGGAAGAAAACTCCCCTAACATCATGAAAGATGAGAAGATAATCAACCATTCAAGAAGATACATGAACCCAAACAGGGCAGACCCCAAAAGAAAATCACCAAAACATATAATCTAACTCTCCAAAATCAAAGACAAGATAAGAATCTTGAGAGCAGCTCAAGAAAAATGAAAAGTTACCTACAGAGGAGAACCAATAAGATTAAGTTCTGATTTCTCAACATAAACTATGCAAGCAAGAAGGCAATGGGATGATATATAAACAGAAATGAAAGGAATTTGTAATGACCAGACCAACTTTACAAAAAACGCTAAAGTGTGTTCTTTGGACTGAGGACCAACCACAGCAGACAGCTGAAGTTGAAGCACATTACAAATATATGGAAGCCAAAATATGACCCTGAATATATTCCATTTGAATTTAAAGACCATCTCAAGAACAGATTTGATGCATTAGACCCTAATGACTGAAGATTAAAAGAGTTGTGGGATGATATCCAGAACATCATACAAGAAGAAAGCAAAAAGGTCATTAAAAAGATAGGAAAGAAAGAAAAGACCATAATGGATATCAGAAGAAACTCTGAAACTTGTTCTTGAGTATAGAGAAGCTAAAGTAATGGAAGAAATGAGGAAGCTGAATAGAAAATTTCAAAGGATAGCTGGAGAAGACAAAATCAAATATTATAAAAAAATGTTCAAAGATCTGGATTTACAAAATCAACAGGGAAAAACATGCTTACATTTCTCAAGCTGAGGGAACTGAAGAAAAAACTCAAACCTTGAGTTACAAAATTGAAAGATTCTATGGGCAAAATACTAAATGATACAGGAAGCATCAAAAGAAGATGGGAGGAATACACAGTCACTGCAACAAAAAGAACTGCTTGATGCTCAACCATTTTGAGAGTAGCATATGATCAAGAACCGACAGTACTGAAGGAAGAAGTCCAAGCTGCACTGAAGGCATTGGCAAAAAACAAGGTTGCAGAAATGGAAGGAATGCAAATTGAAATGTTTCAAAAAAACTAATGCAGCACTGGAGGCACTCACTTGTCTATGTCAAGAAATTAGAAAGCAGTTACCTGGCCAACCAACTGGAAGAGATACATTTTGTGCTTATTCCAAAGAAAGGTGACCCAACCAAATGTGAAAATCATTGAACAATATCATTAATATCACATGCAGGTAAAATTTTACTGAAGCTAATTCAAAAATAATTTTAGCAGTACATGGACAAGGAGCTACCAGAAATTCAAGTCAGATTCAGAAGAGAATGTAGAACTAAGGATATCATTGCTGATGTCAGATGGATCTTGGCTAAAAGCAGAGAATATCAAGAAGATGTTTACTTGTGCTACATTGACTATGCTAAAGTATTTCAACTGTGTGGATCATTACAAACTATGGATCACATTGCAAAGAATGGGTATTCCAGAACACTTAATTGTGCTCATGAAGAACCTGTACACAGCCCAAGATGCAGTTGTTCAAACAGAATGCATGGTTTAAAATCAGGAAAGATGTGTGTCAGGGTTGTATCCTTTCACCATACTTATTCAATCTGTCTGCTGAGAAAATAATCTGAAAAGCTGGTATGTATGAAGAAGAATGTGGCATCAGGATTGGAAGAAGACTCTTTAACAACCTGTGATATGCAGATGACACATCCTTGCTTGTTGAAAGTGAAGATGATTTAAAATACTTACTGTCGAGGATGAAAGATGACAGCCTTAAATATGGATTGCATCTCAATGTAAAGAAAACGTAAATTCTCACAACCAGTAAGTAACAACATGATAATGGAGAAAAGATTGATGTTATTAAAGACTCCATTTTGCTTGGACCCACAACCAACATTCATGAAAGTAGCAGTCAAATCAAATGATTTGTGTTAGGCAAATCTGCTGTGAAATACTTCTTTCAAGTTTCAGGTGTTAAAGAGCAAAGATGTCAGTTTGAGGACTAAGCTGTGCCTGATCCAATTTTCAATTGCCTCGTGTGCATGTGCAGGTTGGACAATGAATAAGGAAGACCATAGAAAAATTGTTGCATTTGAATTATGGTGTTATCAAAGAATACTGAAAGGACCACGGATTGCTAGAAGATGAAATAAATCTGTTTTAGAAGAAGTATGGAGCCAGAACGCTCCTTAGAAGTGAGGAAAGTGAGACTTCATCTCTTATTCTTTGGACATGTTGTCAGGTTCTTGGAGAAGGACATCATGCTTCGTAAAATGGAGGGTCAATGAAAAAAAAAAAGACCTCCAACAAGATGGATGGATTGATACAGTGGCAGAAACAGTGGGCTCAAACTAACAATGATTTTAAGGATGGCATAGGACCCAGTACTGTTTCATTTTGTTGTACATAGGGTCCCTATATGTTGGCTCTGGCTTGATGGCACCTAATTACAACACATTCATTGTTCAACAAGTTAAAAAATGCAGACAGCAGAAGACAAAAGGAAAAAAAAAAATTGTAAGGCCCATAATCCTACCACCTAGCGACAACCACTGTTAATGTTTTAATAGTATTCTCTCAAATTATATCTATTGTCCTATTTTTCTTTTTCGTTGAATAACATATTATTAACATCTTTACATGTCAGTAAATATACACCGACATCATCTTTATTGTCTTCATTGTAGTTCAAGGATATGGAGAGAAGGTACTTTAGTAAAACTATTTGAGATCCTACATCTCTAGGCTATCATTCCTACCCAGGTGCTCCTTGTAGGTAAGGGCCTCCTTGAAACAAGCAAACCATTCTTTTCTCATCTTCATTGTAGAACATCACATATTCAAAGCCCATTCCATCCTCAAAGCTTCTGGTGAAGAGCCTGGCCTGTGATATTAGGTCTTCTTTCGTAGACATTAAACCTGTAAGGAGACAAGACAGGAGCACAATAGCACCTGAGAAGCAAGTTTTTGAGAAATGCCACAATGAACAAGAAGTACTTGCACCTGCTGAAATCACTGTTGTTGTTAAGTACCATCTCGAGTTGGTTCTGACTCATAGAGACCCTGAATAAGGGTGTCTGAGGACAGCTGGTGGTTTTGAACCACTAACCTTATGGTTCAAAATGACTTTGCAGTCCAGTGCTTTATCCTGCAGCATCACACAAGCATAGGCCAGTAGATTATTGATTAAAATGTCAAGTGGGTGCAAAGTGGGAGGGTCCCAAAGAAACAGGATATAGGACTTTTGACCTTGGGAAGTCATAATCTAACCAGGGCAGGGTAAACAAAATCAAAACAAAGGACTTACACATGGCAGTCAGAAAACAGTATATAAATGCTGAGGGTACACTAAATATAATGGCAAGGTACAGACAGAAACTCATCTTACAATAAGCGACTTCAAGAAAAGGAAATAATTTAGCAATAGGGAGAAGGTTTTCCTGACAGACATGGGTTTAGCCTGATCAGAAGACAGTGATCATACTGAATAGAAACAGTACAAGTTTAGCTCAATACTCCATCTTATTGTGATCCTGAGGCCACAACATAGGGTTTTGAACCACTGTTCTTGTTTGATGCTCATGAGATGATTCAAAATCATTAAGTAAATACAAAATAGTGTATAAAACCTGTTCTGTAAGTTTAATGGACTGTTAGTTCTTTTTCCTTTTAGATTCTGACCTTTTATAAAGAGTCAAGATTTTTTACTTTATTCAGAACTTCATTACCCTTATAGTAGACATCAGGAAACCATAAATCTTCAAAAATCAGTGGCTGAACACAGACTTTTTAGAAATCAAGTCTAGCACCACCTTTTATGGGGAAGGCTACACATTTTCTTAGATTCATACGAGATGCCTCAAAAGATTCATGGACAAATGGAATGAAAAGATAATGTAATTTTTCCATGAACTTTTTGAAGCCCCTCAGATATCCTTCAGGCAAGAGTAGGAGGTGTCTCTTAAAATTTTAATCTAATCTAAATAGCTTAAATAACTTTAACCTCACCTCATTAATGACAAGTCATTTCTTATAATCATGCTACTTAACAAGCCACTAATTTTATACACATACACACAGACATTTCTGACACTCACTACACAAATTAGCAAAAACAGTTGCTGTGCATGTAAAGACTTATAGCCTCGGAAACCAGTACAGGGTTGCTGTGAGTTGGAACCGACTTGATGGCGATGTGTTTGGTCTGGTGATAGTAGATAGCTCAGGACTGGGGCCTTTCTATAGAATCCTGGTGGACCACCCAAGGAATATGGAAGTTTTCTTAGTTCAACTGACTGCCCCAAGAGTTGAAGCTTAAAATAACTGGCTTACCATGCCAGATAAACAAACAAATCTGTCTTGGAAGAAGTACAACCAAAACACTCCTTGGAAGTGAGGATGCTGAGATCTCATTGCATGTACCTTGGACATATTATCAGAAGGGACCAGCCCCTGAAAAAGGACGTAATGCTTGGTAAAGTAGAAGGTTAATAAAGAGGCAGATGCTCAATGAGATGGAGTGACACAGTGGCTGCAACAGTAGGTCGAAGCATAACAACTGTAAGGATGCTGCAAGACTGGGCAGTGTTTTGTCCTGTTGGACACAA
Source organism: Chrysochloris asiatica (assembly GCF_000296735.1). Lineage (NCBI taxonomy): Eukaryota > Metazoa > Chordata > Mammalia > Afrosoricida > Chrysochloridae > Chrysochloris > Chrysochloris asiatica. The sequence continues at coordinate 9,073,134 of NW_006408560.1, forward strand.
AGTTCCTGAGTCAGAACCAAATTGACAGCACTGAACAACAACAACAACCCATGCCATTTCTCTGCTGAAATATTTAAAGTGAATTCAAGACACAATACACCTGCTATGTATGATTCCTTTCTACACAGTCTTCAGGATTTAACGAACTTCCTAATAGCTTAAACAATTTAGTTTCCTTTTCTCTTTCAAAGCTCTATCCATTTGAGTTTTTCTTCTTATTTTTCATCTCTTACTCCCCTTTTTGGCAAGTCTGGATTCTGGATTCTCTCACTTCATTTGCTTTCATCTGACATTTCTCTCTCTCTCCAGTGGTGAAGCAATGAAAGCCATAAGTGATTCTCTACAACAATAGATTATTTAGCTTTGCTTCTCAGATCCAGAAGGAGGTAAAGGACAGTGTGATTTTACCCAATGTTGTTAAGTGCCGTCAAGTCAGTATAGGATTTCTGAGGAGCAGCTGATGGTTTTGACCCCCCATATCTTGTGGTTAGCTTGGTGTTGTGTTACGTGCCATTGAGTCAGTTACGACCCATAGTAACCCTATATAGAGTTTCCAATGAGCGGCTGGTGAGCTTGAACTGGCAACCTTGTAGTTCAAACTACTTTGCAGTCCAGGGCATTTACTCACAGAGCCACACCAGGGCTCCCAACAAAAAGTCTAGCCAAAACCATAATTATTTTCTTTCTTCTGTCAACATCTTCATTATAATTTTCTTCTTTTGAAAAATTCTGAAACGTCTTTGTACCTTAGCCTTCTCATCTGTTAGCGGGAATAATAATACTAGCAGTGACTATTTCATGGAACTGTTGTGAACATTGAGCTTGAAAGTATCTGGCACATGATAAGTACTAAACAAATGTTAGCTATTCTAAGTAAATATTCTTTATGTTAGTAAACCTACACTGCATTTGTTTTTTACCTGTTGCTATTGTTGTTATGTGCCGTGGAGTCGGTTCCGACTCACAGCAACCCTGTAAGGGTTTCTGAGGCTGTAAATCTTTATGGGAGCAGAAAGCCTCATCTTTCTCCCGTGGAACAGCTAGCTGGTAGTTTCGAACTGCTGACCTTGCAGTTCACAGCCCAATTCGTAACCACCAAGCTACCAGAGCTTTCTTTACCTAGAGGCATTCATTAATTAAAGAAATGCTTATGGAATGTCTAAGCTATTAGGCATTGTGTTAGGCACTGGGGAATTCAAAAGTGAATAAGAAAAGATCTCAGTCCTTAAGGAGCTTATAGTCTAGCGGGCAGCCCAGATACTTAAACAGAGAAACCTGATACAAAGTTGTAAGTACAACACTAGAGGACACAGGACACCAGAGAGGACCTCCTGAGGACTCCGGAACATTGTTATCTTAACAGACCCCTTGAAGAAATGACAGGTCACTTCTGACAAAATGGCAGGCTAGGCAGATGCACTACCTGGACCCTCTACAACAAAGAAACGAGAGACAAAATAAAACAGAAATAGATGAAAATTCTGGGCTGAGCAGGGACAGTGACAGAGGGAGACTGACTGGTGAACTGCTGGCCAGACTCAGCTATGGTCGTGGAGGGAGATCTGGCAGAACAGATTCGAGAGGGTGATGGAAAAGGCGTGATTTCTTCTTTCTCCCCAAGCTCCCTTGGTAACCATAAGTGTGGCCAGCTTCCACCCTCATCTACCCCCAGTGCAGACCTCGCTCTCTAGGAGTTCAGAGCCGCGTGGTTGGAAGCCATGCCAGTGTGAGGTGGCGGCTGACTGTACCACTTTGGTGTGCTGCTTTGGTATCTGGAATCACGTGGGTTCAGCGCCAGACCTCCAGAGTCAGCAAACCAACATTTAACAAGTCACCCTGCCCCCAGCTTCCCTGTGGTCCTAACAGACATTGAACCAGCTCCATCAAGGGCCCCAACAAACTCCTTCTGGATTGAGTGCTCTGAACATAGATAACATGGAACTTCATCTAGATCCAGGAACTCAGCTGTCACACCTCTTCCACAACCACCCCATGAGCTCCTTGAATTGCAGGAGCCCCCTCATAGATTTCTTCTTTCCCTGTCCAACAATAAACTGAGACTATCATACAAGTCAACACCACCCAGAACTCAATCCAGATATGTGAGTATTTAAAGTAAAACAAGACTGCAACTAGGGAACCAGAGATATCAATGTATAATGACGTCAACTACAAAGCAAAAAGAGGAAGTAGTATAGCCACAGAACTTCCAAATGGCAAGGAAGTCAAGTAGATTTCAAGATAAAACACACTGCTTTAAGCAGAAGAAAAAAATTAATAAATTACAGGATAACCCTGAAGAAAAATAATACGCCTGCACAACAAAATAAAAAAAGGAGAAAATCTGATTTACCAAATATTAATGGAACAAAAATGAAAATGATAAGGAAACCCACAAACAAAATGAACTCAGCATAGAAAATTATGTGAAACAAAGAAGCCAGCAGAACCACAAAAATATGCACAGAAAAATGATAAAATACATTCATACTTACTGATAATTACACTGAACGTAAATGGATTAAATGTACCAGTCAAGAGACATAAAGACCAGGATGGATAAGAAAACAGGATGCTTCAATATCCTATCTACAAGAGACATATAAAAAAGATGGAGAAAGCCTAAATGCCCATCAATAGAAGAATGGCTAAACAAACTTTAGTACATACACACAATTTGTTGTTGTTGTTGTCAGGTGCCATCGAGTCGGAACCGA
>NW_006408560.1:9077507-9091389 GCF_000296735.1 Chrysochloris asiatica
AAAACAAAGACAGACTAGGAAGAAAGAGTGACAAACTACTTCCGAATCGCTAGTCACTGAAAACTCTATGCATAGCGGAGAAACATACACACAATAGAATATTATAAAACATTGAAAAATAATGATGAATCTGTGAAACATCTCACAACTTGGTTGAACCTGGAGACATTATGCTGAGTGACATTAGTCAATCACAAAAGGGCAAATATTGTATGAGACCAATACCAATGTTATAAAAAGTTTAAAGAAAAAAACAAAAGGTTTTATTAATCAAAAGAAACAATCTATGGTGGTTACTGGGGGGGAGTGGGTGGATGGGGGAAGGGAAAATTATTCGCAGGCTAGAGGGTAGACACATGTTAACATGGGTGACAATACAGGCAACATTCAGGAGGGAGGTTAGCAGAGCAAAGATGAAGGTAGTGGGAGACCCAGGGAAGAATAACAATAGATAAAATGAATAAAGGTAAAGGCTGTTAACTGTTGGTATATGGAGAGGATGGCAATCATGCAATGAAGTAAAGTATATGATTTGTTGAGTGCAAAACTGATTATGTGCTCTGTAAACCTTCACTTAATTCACAATAAAAAGTTTTTTTTTTTGTTTTTTTTTAAAGATTGTAGCCTAGAAATCAACAAACAAAGAATTAACAGGTTATTTAATATCTGAGTAAAAGTCAATCAGGTCTTAGATGGCAATAGAGGAAATGGGAATAGGACATTTCTGGTAAAGTGGGCAGTACAAGCAGTGTTAGAGAAGAGGAAATAACACAGTGGATGCAAACTAGGGATCCTATGCACTTCTGTGTTGCTGGAAAACAAAAACAAAGCTAAATGTGGACAATGAGGCTCAGGGATGATGCAGAGCCCAGATCCCAGACCCACATTAAAGAAATTAAAGTTTTAGTACAGTACAGTGACTTACTTGCTACTCAGAGTGTTGTCCACAAATCAATGACACCAGCATCATCTGGAAGTTTGTTAGAAATGCAGAATCTCAGGCTTTACCCCTGACCTACTGAGCAGAAGCTGCATTTAACAAGATTTCCAGAAGCTTTTAAATATTCACATTAAAATCTAAAAGGCACTGGTCTTTTAAGACATGGACTGATCAAGGAGAAACATGATCTGCCAGCTGGGTATAAGGAGGGATCTCAGGAGTATAAGAATGGAGACAGGTATAATATAGTCTACAAAGACAATGGTCTCCATGCTACTTTGGTGAATAGCAGTTGGAGTTTTCAAAGTTCATAGAAAGCCATTTGAGGTACAACTAATGGTCTCCCCCTGTCTGGAGGAGAGAAGAGTGAAGAAAACTGAAGAAGTATGGAAACAATCAGTCCAGTGCACTAATAATGGGCTACACGAGTATCAGTCTCCACGATTCTGAGACCAGAGGAACTAAATGGTATCCGGCTATAATAACTAACTGCTCTGAAAGGGATCAATCGCATTAGAAGGTCCTGGATAGAGTGAGAGAAAAATGTAGACTAAAACTCAAAATCATGAAAAATGTTTTTAAAGACCAGTCTTGTCAGACAGAAATTGGTGGGGCCCCCAACATTATGGCCTTTAGTTACCCTTCAGGTCTGAAAATGAATTCATCGCCATGGCTCAATTTTCAGCCAAACCAAAGATAGGGGAACAATAACACTAGTGAGGTACACACACCATAAAATAACCAACTATTTAAGATCAAAAGGGCAGCATTTACCCAAGGGCCAAGTTCAGAAGGGTTAGTAAAGAAGAAGAAATGGAAACAGGATACATAGGCAGGAAGTCAGATAAGTGATGTTACATTGTGGGGATTGCAACCAGTGATATGAAACAAAATGTGTATGGATTTTTGTTTGTTTGTTATGTGCCGTGGAGTCGGTTCCGACTCACAGCAACCCTGTACAGGGTTTCCGGGGCTGTAAATCTTTACGGGAGCAGAAAGCCTCATCTTTCTCCCATGGAACAGCTGGTAGTTTCGAACTGCTGACCTTGCAGTTCACAGCCCGATTTGTAAATGACAAATTGATCTTCTCTGTAAACCTTCACACAATTAACAACAAAAAATAAAAAACAAAACAAAAAAAGAACAGACATAAGAGATGAGTTAAAATTAGAAGAGCACTGTAACACTATATAATTCATCATGATCAACCTCTAAACATCTGCTGGGTGGAACAATTTTCTTTGGCAATGTTCTATAAAGGCCTGTGCAAAGAAGAAATGGCAGGTGGTTAGTTAGATTTATCCAGGATTGGGGTTTTCAGCAAGTGGGCAAAGAAATTCAGATAGAAGAAAAATATGTGACAAAGAGAAAGTAGAGGACTCAATAGATTGAAGTCTTAATGAGGCCAAATGATTGTTTCTGAGGGGCCCTTGAGCAAGTGAACACAAAGGATACAAAATTGTGGTCAGAAAATAGGATGTCGGAGATTGTACAGTTTCTAAAGATGATGAGGTTCAAGATATCAATGAAAGTATATGGCTATTGTTGCTGTTAAGTGCCATCAAGTCAGTACCAACTTATAGCGACACTATGCACAACACAACGAAACACTGTCCTGTCCTGCGTCAATCTCACAATTGTCTCTCCTGAGACAATTGCTACTGCCACTGTGCCAATCCATCTCACTGGGAGTCTTTCTCTTTTTTCTCCAACCCTCCATTTTACCAAATATGACATCCTTCTCCAGGCTAGTCCTTCCTGATAGTACGTCCAAAGTATGAGAGATGAAGTCTGGCCATCCAGGCTTCCAAGGGGGCATTCTGGCTGTAATTCTTCCAACACAGATGTTTGTTCTTTTGGCAGTCCATGCATGGTATGGTACTTTTTTTTTTTTTTTTTTACTCCCCTCCTTGCTATAAAATATCCACCTTTACATTTCCACTCCTCACAATCAGTCCTGGCAACAATTTTCACCACTGCAACACATGAGACCCGTCTGCATTTCTTTTCATCAACCCTTCCTAGACAGATTGGGTACTATTCACTGGAGACTCCACTATCCTCCCCGCCCTGTGGATCTAGATTCCCTCTTGAAAGCTTGTAAGCCAGTCACTTCTTACCTTTGTATCCCTCCCCCCATTTTGGGTAGCCAATGTTCAAGTTGCCCAACCCTTTCCACCTTTTGTATGGAGGGGATGGGAATAACTCTTATAGCTGGTAATTGTTTCCTCTTTTGAGCTACTGCAGTTATAGCTGTAGGTCCAGTTCATACAGTTGTATCAGATGACACTTATTTCCCCTCTTCTTTCTTCCTCGGGTTGAGTTCTGTTCATTCAGTCATCGAAGCCAGGTCAAGTGGGTATCATCTGCAACTGTGGGTGTTCTTGCATCTGTCTGCCCTCTTCTTATAAGCTGGTCTCTTCGCTCTCCACTCTAGCCCTCTGTGGCTGTGTCACTGACTCTGAGCCCATGAGTCCCCCGGTCCCGCCTCACTGCTGGGCGACTGAGTCTCCACCCGGGTTCACAGTAGTCGGCTGAATGATGCAGGGCTTAGTTTGCCTCTTCATTGGTGTTCTTTGGCCACTTCTCTTTATGGGCGACATGCGTGGTGGCCAATCAGAGCATGTATTTCCATTGCGTCTTAATCTTGGGAGAGGATTTGCACTGAGAGGACCCGTCCACTTGCCTTGATGTCTCCTGGGCTAGCAACCTACTTGTTCTTGTGGTAGCAGTGGGACTGCCCTTAGTGTTCTGTGTTTTTCCTGTAGGTCTTTCTTTTAAGAAGTGTCTTCTGGTTTTCTGGCTGTTCCAGGGTATGGTACTTTTAATATTCTCCTCCAACACCATAATTCAAATGCATCAATTCTTCTATGGTCTTCCTTATTCACCATCTAACTTTCATATGTATATGAGGTTATTGAAAATACTATGGCTTGGGTCAGGTGCACCTTAGTCCTCAAACTGACATCTTTGCTCTTGAATACTTTAAAGAGGTCTTGTGCAGTAGATTTTCCTAATGAAATATGTCGTTTGATTTTTTGATTGCTACTTCCATGAGTGTTGATGGTTGATCCAAGCAAAATGAAATCTTTAACAACTTCTATCTCTTCATCATTTATATGGATGTTGTTACTGGTCCAGTGGCTAAAATTTGTTTTCTTTACATTAATGTGCAACCCATACCAAAGTCTGTGGTTTTTGATCTTCATCAATAAGTATTTTAAGTCCTCTTCACTTTCAGTAAATAAGATTGTATTATCTCATTTGCATATCACAGGTTGTTAATGAGTCTTCCTCCAATCTAGATGCCATGTTTTTCTTCATATAATCTAGTTTCTCAGATTATCTGCTCAACATACAGATTGAATACATATGGTGAAAGAATACGACCGTGGTGCACACCTTTGCTAATCTTAAACCGTTCAGTGTTCCCTTGATATGTTTGAACAACTGCCTCTTGATCTATGTAAAGGTTCCTCATGAGTACAAGTAAGTGTTCCGGAATACTCAAACTTTGCAATGTTGTCCATAGCTTGTCATGATCCACACAATTGAAAGCACAGGTAAGCATCTTTCGGATACTCTCTGCTTTTAGCCAAGATCTGACATCAGCAATGATATCCCTCATTCCACATCCTCTTCTGAATCCAGCTTGAACCCTGGAAGTTCTCTGTCAATGTATGGTTGCAGCCATTTTTAAATTAACTTTGGCAAATTTTTACTTGCATGTGATATTAATGATGCTGTCCAATTATTTTCTCATTCTGTTGGGTCACCTCTCTTTGGAATGAGCACAGATATAGATCTCTTGCATTCAGTTGACCAGGTAGTTGTCGTCAAAATTTCTTGGCATAGATGAATTAAGTGCCTCCAGACAACTCTCCTGGTCTTTGGTCTTTAGTGTCTAATGTATCAAATTTCTTCATATGATCTCTAAATATAGGTGGGATATGGTCAAGGTCATCTTATGGATCTTGTGGAATAGTTTTAATTTTTTCAGCTTTAGCCTGAACTTGCACATGAACAATTGATGGTCTGTTCCACAGTCTGCTTCTGGCCTTGTTTTGGTTAATGATATGCACCTTTCCCACCATCTCTTTCCACAGATGTAGTCAATTAGATTACTATGTAGGGCATCTGGTGAGGCCCGTGTGTATGTTGTTGTTAAATGCCATTGAGTCAGTTCTGACTCATAGCGACCCTTTATAGGGTTTCCAAGGAGCGGCTGGAGAGTTTGAAGCATCAGTTTGTGGCTCAAACTGACCTTCCAGTCAAGTGCTTATCTTATAGCACCATACCAGAACTCCATGTGTATAACTGTCTTTTATTTTATTTCAAGTTTTTATTGTGAGGTTTACATGGGAGAACATCAGCTCCACACTCATCCCATTGCATCTCGTTTCACTGCAATGATCACAATCCCCTCTATGCATCATCAAATAACCCCAAAGGGTATAGATGTCTTTTATGTTGCTTAAAAACTATTTGCAATGAAGAAGTCATTAGTTTTGCAAAATTCTATCATATGATCTCCAGCATCAGTTCTATCACCAAGGCCATAGTTTTCAACTACTGATCCTTCCTCTGTTTCCAACCTTTGCATTCCAATTGCTAGTAATTATTAATATATCTTGATTGCATGTTTGATCGATTTCAGATGAAGAAGTTGATAGAATTCTTCACTTTCATCATCACTGGCTTTAGTGGTTGGTGCGCAAATTTGAATCATAGTTATTTTTAACTGGTCTTCCTTGTTGTTGTTGTTATTATGTGCCATGGAGTCAGTTCCAGCTGGTGAGCTTGAACTGCCGACCTTACAGTTCAAACGGCTTTGTGGTCTAGTGCATTAACCCATAGCGCCCCACCAGAGCTTCTTGTAGGCATATGGATATTATCCTATCACAGACAGCATTGTACTTGAAGATAGATCATGAGATGTTCTTTTTGATGATGAATGCAATGCAATTCCTCTTCTATCTGTCATTCCCAGCCTAGTAAACCATGTGACTGGCAGATTAAAAATGGCCATTACCAGTCTGTTTCAACTCAAATGGCTAGGATATCGATGCTTATGTGTTTCATTTTTGACAATTTCCAAATTTCCTAGAGTCATACTTCGTACAATTCATGTTCTGATTACTAATGGATGTTTACAGCTGCTTCTCTTCATTTTGACTTGTGCTTATCAGCAGATAAAGGTTCCGAAGGCTTTACTCCATTGTCAGCACAGTCAGCTCTATTTTGAGGAGGCAGCTCTTCCCCAGTCATATTTTGAGTGCCTTCTAACCTGAGTGTCTCATTTTCCTGCACTATATCTGACAATATTCTGGTGCTCTACATCATGCTTCAATATTCAATATTTTGGTGCTGACAGTGTTCCACTGCTATTCATAAGGTTTTCAGTGACTAAATATTCAGAAGTAGTCTGTGTCTCCTTCTTCCTAATCTGTACTTGTCTGGAAGCTCAGCTGAAACCTGTCTGCCATGGGTGAACCTGCTGGTGTTCAAAATACTCATGGCATAGATTCCAGAATCACAAAACTCACAAGCTACCACAGTACGACAATCTGACAGACTAGTGGTGGGTATATGGCTGAGGTGAGGCAAAAGAAAAGTTTGTAGGTTATGAGGAAGCAAATAAACTGACGAGGCACTGTGGGATACTGGAGTTACTGAAAATGATGAGTGGAGTTGGGTGGCGAAGAAGACAGTTGACCACGTGCCGACATATTCAACATACAAGGGAGACCTTGGTAGCTGTAATAAGGAAGCAATAAAGAAGGGGAGATGAGGAGGGTGATAAAGTCAGATGGTATAAACCTCGAAGGTACAGAGAATGATCTAAGAAGAGGAGAGATTAATAATTTGGAAACATCTGTGTGTAGCAAGAAGAACCTCAGGCAGCTTTCCTAATTTTAAACCATTTGGTGTTCCCGTGTTCTGTTCTAACAACTGCCTCTTAGTCTATGTACATGAGCACAATTAAGTGCTCTGGAATACTCATTTTCTGCAATGTTGCCCATAGTTCGTCATGATCCACACAATCAAAGGCCTTTGTGTAGTCAATAAAGCACAGGTAAACATCTTTCTGGTATTCTCTGCTTTCAACCAAGATCTATCTGACATCCGCAATGATATCCCTCATTCCACATCCTCTCCTGAATCCTGCTTGAACCTCTGTAAGTTCTGTCAATGTGTGGCTGTAGCCATTTCTGTATTATCTTTAGTAAAACTTTGCTTATGTGGAATATCAATGATATTGTCTGATGATTTCCGCATTCTATTGGGTTGCTTCTCTTTGGAATTGGCACAAATACAGATCTCTTACAGTGAGTTGGCCAGGTAGTTGTCTTCCAAATTTCTTGGCATACATAAGTGAGTGACTCCAGTGCCCCATCAGTTTGTTCAAAGATTTCAATTTGAATTACATCTATTCTAGGTGCCTTGTTCTTTGCCAATGCCTTCAAATGTACCATGGGATTTCTTCCTTCAGGATCTTTGGCTCTTGATCATATGCTACCTCTTGAAGTGGTTGATCATCAACCATTTCTTCTAGGTACAGTGATTATGTGTATTATTTCTATTTTCTTTTGATGCTTTTTCATTATTCAATAGTTTGCTGACAGAATCCTTCGACACCACAAGTCAAGCCTTGAATTTTTTCCTCAGTTCCCTGAGCTTGCGAAATGCTGAACTTGTTCTTCCCTTTTGGTTTTCTATCTCCAGTTCATTGTACATTTCATTATAATATTTGACTCTGTCTTCTCGAGTTGACCTTTGAAACAATCTGTTCAGCTCTTGTACCTCTTCACTTCTTACATTTGCTTTAGCATCTCTATTCTCGAGAGAAAGTTTCAGAGTCACTTCTGAAATTCATTTTGGTCCTTTTTTCTTGTCTTCTTAATGACCTTTTGCTTTCTTCCTGTATGATGTTCTTGATGTCATCCCACAACTCTTCTGGTCTTTGGTGTGTAATGCATCAAATCTGTTCTTGAGATGATTTTGAAATTCAGGTTGGATATAGTCAAGGTCTATTTTGTCTCTTGTGGACTTGTTTTAATTTTCTTCAGCTTTGGTCTGAATTTGCATATGAGCAATTGATGGTCTTTTCCATAGTCTGCCCCTATCCTTGTTTTGGCTGATGATACGAACTTTTTCACCATCTCTTTCCAAAGATGGAGTCAATTTGATTTCTGTGTATTCCGTCTGGTGAGGTCCACATATATAATTTTTTGTTGTTGTTTATGAAGGCATTAGCAATGAAGACATCATCAGTTCTGCAAAATTCGGCCATGTGATCTCCAGCACTGTTTCTATCACCAAAGCCATATTTTCCAATACTGATCCTTCTTGCTTCCAACCTTTGTATTCCAATCATCAATAATTATCAATACATCTTGATTGCATATTTGATTGATTTCAGACTGAAGAAACTGATAGAATTCTTAAATTTCAGCATCACTGGCTTTAGTGGTTGGTGTGTATATTTGAATCATAGTGGTATTAACTGGTCTTCCTTGTAAGCATATGTATATTATCCTATCACAGTGTTGTGCTTCATGACAGATCTTGGTATGTTCTTTTGATGATGAATGTGACACCATTCCTTTTTAATCTATCATTCCCAGCATAGTAAACCATGTGATTGTCAGATTCAAAATGGCCAATACCAGTCTATTTCAGCTCACTAGTGCCTTGTATTATTGATGTTTATACATTCAATTTCATTTTTGATAATTTCCAATGTTCCTAGATTCACACTTTGTATATTCCATGTTCCTATTTTTAATGGATGCTTACAGCTGTACTCTTCATTTTGTGCTGTGCCACATCAGCAAATGAAGGTCCTGAGGGCTTTACTCCATTCATGTCATCACAGTCAACTCTGCTTTGAGGAGGCAGCTCTTCCCCAGTCATATCGTGAGTGAAACATGCAAGCCACCACAGTACGACAGGAAGGAAGAGCATGAATGGAATGTGAGCTCCTACCTAGAAAAATGGTGACAGCAGGGACAGCGACAGAGGTGGTGGCATGGAGAGACAGAGCAGCTGAAGGATCCAGGCCCATGGACTGAGTAAGGCTGTGTACCTGCCGGCAGGAGGCTAATTACTAAAGTGTGCCCTTTGGACATTTAAAAGAGTATATAATTTTGCTTTGTTTTGTATGTATGCATTGGATATTTTTGTTTTGTTCATTTGTGATATATAAGATGCAAACGTGGAAACTATAGGGAGGAAGTAGGATAACTGTTGTTGTAGGGAGGAAATTGTAATCATTGAGATAAAACAAAGTGTATGATTTGTTGACTGTAAAGCTGATGATCTTGTCTGTAAACCTTCACTTAATTCACAATAAAAAGTTTTTAAAAAAGAGTATATGTTCCATACACAGGGACAAAGGACATAATGAAATTAGTGGTGACAGCAGAGAGAGGTGACAGAAGGCGGGTAGAAGACTTTGGAATCCCTTCTTTCTTTCCTCCCACCAAAGGTAATGAGGAGGCAAAAGGAGTGTAGTCTTATTCTTAGCAATAGGCTTTATGCTTTTCTACTGTCTGAAGATTTTTTAGATTTCTGTCCTATAAAACTGTGGGAATATAGGAATCCCTACAATATACCACTTACGTTTTCAAGTGGTAACTAACAATTCAATCTGTCGTTAGTTTTAGGATTTGATGTTAAATATCCTTGATGGGACAGTGGTTGTTCTTACCAGAAAAATGGGTTTTGAACTTTTGAATGTTTGCATGGCTTGAATTCTTAGATAAATGGTTATATGAAGGCAAACGTTCCCAGGAGCCATCTTCACATTTCTTCATGAACTGGTCAAAGAGGAACCTAATGTCCTTGTTCCAGCTGGGCTTGGGGAGAGCCTGGTCCTCCAGAGTGACTTCTTCAGAAGAAAATGACCTCTAAAAAAAAAGAGAGAAAGAGTAATGGGAGGTGCATCCTATTTCCCAACATCTCCTAGTTCCTAAGACTAGCTTGCTGTTTTCCCTTTTGCCAAAAGCTTATCATTTTGGAGGAAAAAGCATTTCAGGGGCCACCTGATCCACCTTTACTGGGAGAAATGGGAAACTGAGTTAGGGTAAATGACTTGTCTAGTTGGCACCCAAAGAGCTATTGGCAGAGCCTGGCTCCATGCTTTTTTCAAACATTAATCAAGCACACGTGAGCCAGACTCTAGAGAAAAAAAATGCTGGGCAGACATTGCCTTCTGCATAAAAAGTGCTCCTGTGGGGTATGAACAGGCGGCTAGAGCACAGGGGAGTGAGATCCAGGTCAGAGCGGGGGTTCAGGGAGGGGTTCTTTGATGCAAATCTTGATAGACAAGTAGGAATGAGTCCGTTGCAAAGAGTATTGCCGGTCAAGGAACACTGCATGCAAACACAAGGAGGCATGAAATATTCTGGAGAGGCCTTACTTTAACTGTAAGAAGTAAGTACAAATTGTATCTCCATTTTACAGAGGAAGAAACCAAGGCCTAAAGAAGTTCAACACGGCAATGGTTCAAGGGGAGGAACAGCCAGCCCCAGAGAAGCACGTTGTGCTAAGCTGGTTTGAATCTTATTATCTCCAGTGCTCTTGGAGAGATATTAAGCAGGGAGTGACATGATCAGATCAGGCCCTAGTATGAAAGAGTGGAATTGTTAAAGATTGGAGTCAGAGGCTATTGAGGTAACCCAGGTGAAAAATTATGAGAGCATGAAATCAGAACTTGATGACTTATTTGGATAAGAGGGAAGAGAACTACAGTGGTCAGATTTCTGAATTGTGCACCTGGGTGGATGACAGAGCCAACCAATTACTGAGAAAGAATATTAGAGAAAGAAGAGGAGGAGGTTCTGATGACAAGTGCTTTGATGTTATAGTAACCACAAGCTATTTCTTTATAGCACTCAGCATTGCTACCCCCAGGGCCCAGGGAGTAACTGGAACATTGCAAGGGGCCTGAAGAAGTCAGGAGATGACCTACTATGGAGAAGAAAAAGTGAATGCCAGCAGGCACAAGAAAAGAAAATCAGTCATCTGACCTCTGCAGAAATCTTGGAACATTTAAGATCACAGAAGCTACATGGTATTCTGATTCAGTGTACCTTCAACAGTTGGATTGCACACTTAGAATAAAACAGGTTGGACTTATAGCAATGGAAGACCCAGCCTTCTACTGATTCTGATCTTGGTACAATGGAAGAATAGAGAGGACCTGCCTGAATAAGTCTACGGAATTAAAAATTTAAATTTAAAAATGAAAACTTGGCTAGATGAAAGGAATTCCTGACATTGTGTAGCAGAACCAAAACCAAAACAAAACAAAACAAACACCAAAGAAATAACTCATTTGCTGAGCTGACGCCACTGCTCCACAGGGTTTCCTGGGCTGTAATCTTTATGACAAGGAGCTCTGGCAGCGTAGTGGTTATGAGTCGGGCTGCTAACCTCAAGGTCAGCAGTTGGAAACTACCAGCTGTTCCGTGGGAGAAAGATGAGGCTTTCTGCCCCCATAAAGATTTACAGCCTCAGAAACCCTGTGCAGGGTCGCTATGAGTCAGAACTGACTCCACGGCACACCGCCACCACCACCTCTAATCTTTATGGAGGCAGATCACCAGGTCTTTTTTTGCCATGGCACTGATGATGTGTTTAGACTATTATTAACCTTTTGGTTTGCAACGAAGTTTGTACCACCTAGGGACATGAGGAAAGGAAAACGTGAGTGGTTTCAAGACCACTGTCTCTAGGCTAGGACTTGTGCTTTTTTCCCCCTTATGGTGTTTGGAGTAGATCATCCTTTCGGCGCCCAGCACAGAAAATGTGGGAAAGAAAGAAACAAAAAACCTACCCATCATCTCGCCATCCTAATACAACCAAAGGCAAATTTTTGCTGTATTTCTTCTAAGTCTTTTTAAATGTAAATTTTCTTAATATTCTTGTAATCTCAATGAGAAATATAAATTGTGTCTTCTGCTTTTGCCCTTTAAGGTTATTTAGCATTCACTTTCTCCTGTCCTTAATTTCAGTTATTATATAAGAAAATAATCCAAAATAGAAAAACAAAAAAGTAGTATTCATGATGTTTCTATAAGCATTTTCCTAAAAGATTGAAAATGATTTAAAACATATAAGTTAAATGTTAAGTGAACTGTAGTACATTAGTTTAAAGAATATCATGGTTACTGTGATACCATAGACCTTGAATAACACCAGGAGTCCCATATGAAGTACCACTGCGATGCTTGAAGTGCTCCCAAGAAGCAAAGGAAAGCCATGGCATTGTTTGACTGCAGATTGAGTTCTGCAGTTGCTTGCCATTTCAAGATAACTGAATCCAGTGTAAAGACCATGTAAAACAAAGAAAAGGGAATTCTTGAAGGTGTCGCTACAGCTAACAATCCAGCAGGTGTGAAAATCTTGCACTTTTTACTACATACCTTTTTATCTTGTGTTAAAAATACAGCTTTTAAGTGGGTGAAGTATATAATACATATGAGTATTAACAAAAATATGTGTAAAGTGACTGTTTATGTTATTGGTAAAGTTATATGCATATTTTCCATTGTGTAAGGAGTCAGTGCCCCTAACCCCCTGCATTGTTCTAGGGTCAACTGTATACAAATTCTGGAAATGTCGTAACAGACACAATTAGTCACACATTAATATGTATTAACCAGTAAATATCAACTGAGAGGCAAAACAGGTGACTAGGGTTTGGAGTTGTGAATTTAACCCCTGTCATTTTCCAATGGGTCTCATTTTCAGTAGACAACTCCAGGATCTTTGAGTCCGAGAGTCCTTTTTCAGAGCAGCGAAACAGAGCTAACTGAAGACTTTTAGGAAATAGAATGACTTCTCCATCAAGACAAGCAATCAAGTTCCTTCAGGTCAAACTCCCTTCTAAGAGAGAAACTCAAAGGGAACACATGAGCAGGCATGTAAGCTTGCTGATGAACACACTGGTCTACTGGTGAGTGGAAGAGGGGGAAAGGCAGCAATGAAGAAATGGGCTGAGTTCAGCCACATTCCACAGACTCCAGTTGACCTGGAGATAAGCGAGAGGAGGAAGGGGTGGTTGGTCCAAAGTGTGGTGAGACCTGGGGACACCTGTGCCTAAGGACATAGCCACAGAGGGCAAGAGCTGAGAGTGAAGTACCCAGCTGATATGAAGTGATGGCAGATGCACAAGAACACCCAAAGTAGCAGACAGTACCCATTTGAACTAGCCTCGATGGTTTGATAAACAGAATACAACTAGCGGAAGATAAAAACAAAACGATTTTTGATTAAGGAAACAAGGGTAAAATGCTACAATTTGATGAACATGACCTATACTCATGGAGGTAATAACTCTAAATACCAACAGAGAGTGAAGGAATCTTCACATCAAGTATCAATGCTATCCCCTCTATACACAGGGTAGATAGGGACAGGCAACTAAGACACTGGTTACCTAAAATGAGGGGGCAATAAAGGCACAGAGTGACTGGCTTACAAGATTTCATGGGAGAGTTTAGTTTAATAGTGTGTGGGGGAAAAAGAGTCCCCACTGAATAGTTTTTATCTTGTCTAGATGGCTCTGGTTACAAGATATGGGGATAAGATTCTTATGTTTCAGTAGTGAGTAACTGTTATCATGACTAATTGCTACTGTCACAATTTTAAAGGTAGAGGTTTTGTAACAAAAACATGGGAGTAGTTAATATTACAGACCAGGATGATCACAAGCAAAATGTGAGACCTTATCCAGAGAAACAGTGACACCAGAGATGAAGGCAGACATGAAGACACGGAAAGAGGGAGCAGCTGAGGATTCTAGATTCATGGGAAGAGAGGGACTAAGAGATGGTGGCCAGGAGGCAGACTTGCAGAATGTGCCCTTGTTGTTGTTGTTGTCAGGTGCCATCGAGTCGGAACCGACTCATAGCGACCCCATGCACAGCAGAA
>NW_006408560.1:9096757-9097303 GCF_000296735.1 Chrysochloris asiatica
GATTGAAACAAGACCTTTACCTCATGCCTCATACAAAAACTAACTCAGCATGGATCAAAGACCTAAATGTGAATCACAGAATTATGAAGGCCATCAAAGAAAAAATAGGGACAAGTGTGAGGGCTCTAATTCAGGCAATACACAGACTACCAAACATTTTGAAAATTACACAAACAAAAGTAGACAAAATAGATTGGGACATAGTAAAAATTAAAAATTTATGTGCATCAAAGACTTCACCAAAAGAGTAAGAAGGGAGCTTGTAACAATGCAGCAGACAAGGGAATGATTTCTCAAATATATAGGAAACCAAAACAAATAACCCAATTAAAAAATGGGCACAGGATATGAACAGATACTTCACCAAGGAGGAAATCCGGACAGCCAACAAACACATGAAGAAACGTTCATGATTACTAGCCACTGTTGTTGTTGTTGTTAGGTGCCATTGAGTCAGTACCGACCCATAGCGACCTTATGAACAGTAGAACGAAACACTGCCCGATCCTGGGCCAACCTCACTACTGTTGCCACGCTTGAGTCCAT